>NC_084481.1:216802426-217102426 GCF_030035675.1 Rhineura floridana
CCGGGTAGTTGAAGTCACCCATTACTACCACATTTCCTAGTTTGGATGCTTCCTCAATTTCATATTTCATCTCAAGGTCTCCCTGAGCATTTTGATCAGGGGGACGATAGATCGTCCCCAGTATTAAGTCCCTCCTGGGGCATGGTATCACCACCCACAACGATTCTGTGGAGGAGTCTGCCTCTTTTGGGGTTTCGAGCTTGCTGGATTCAATGCCTTCTTTCATGTATAGAGCGACTCCGCCACCAATACGTCCTGCCCTGTCCTTCCGATATAGTTTATATCCAGGGATAACTGTATCCCACTGTTTTTCTCCATTCCACCAGGTCTCCGTTATGCTCACTATATCAATGCTCTCCTCTAAGACCAAGCACTCCAGTTCTCCCATCTTGGTTCGGAGGCTCCTAACATTAGCGTACAGGCACTTGTAAGCAGTGTCTCTCTTCCAGTGTCTTTGGCACTTGTGGTTTGGCCTGTGGTAATTTTGCTCTTCTGAATTTATATCCTGTGCCCCTGCTCTCACAATGCCTACTTCTAGGCCTACCCCTTTTAAAATTTCATCATTTCTTTGGTTTTTATCCCAGGGGAGAGGTTTATTCCGAACCGGACCTTCCTCAGCTCCTGTCGGGTTTCCCCCCTCAGTCAGTTTAAAAGCTGCTCTGCTACCTTTTTAATTTTAAGTGTCAGCAGTCTGGTTCCATTCTGGTTCAAGTGGAGCCCGTCCCTTTTGTACAGGCCCGGCTTGTCCCAAAATGTTCCCCAGTGCCTAACAAATCCAAACCCTTCCACCCGACACCATCGTCTCATCCACGCATTGAGACTGCGAAGCTGGGCCTGTCTGGCTGGTCCTGCGCGTGGAACCGGTAGCATTTCAGAGAAAACCACCTTGGAGGTCCTGGCTTTCAGCATCCTACCTAGCAACCTAAATTTTGCTTCCAGGACCTCACGGCTGCATTTCTCCATGTTGTTGGTGCCAATGTGCACCATGACCACTGACTCCTCCCCAGCACTGTCTACCAAACTATCTAAACGACGGGCGATATCCGCAACCTTCGCACCAGGCAGGCAAAACACCTTGCGGTCTACACACCCATCACACACCCCTGTCTATGTTCCTAATGATCGAATCACCCACTACAAGGATCCCTCCACCCCCTGGAGATATATCCTCGGCACGAGAGGATAGCTGCTCATCCCCCAAGGAATGGGTCCCTTCTAAGGGATCGTTTCCCTCTTCCTCAGCTGGATGCCCTCCTTCCCCGAGACCATCGTTCTCCATGATAGCAGGACAGCTATCATCGTTGGAGTAGGACACAGCTATAACATCCCTGAAGGCCTCCTTCACACACCTCTCTGCTTCTCTCAGCTTTTCCAGGTCAGCCACCTTGGCCTCAAGGAAATGAAGTCGTTCCCGGAGATCCAGGAGCTTATTGCACCGAGAGCACACCCACGACTTCTGTCCAACAGGCAGATAGTCGTACATGCTGCAGGCGGTGCAAAACACTGGAAAGCCCCCACACCCCTGCTGGCTTCTTACCTGCATAGTTTTGTTTAAGGTTTATTACGTCAATGGGTTGGAGACTGTGGTTTAGTTGAGGTTACGGAACGGACGGGCAGAGTGGGGGGCCCTGGCCTCCTCGCCCTGCTGCCGAACTCGCTCTGCTACTTAACTTGCCTTGACGCTTTGTCAGCTGGGGCCTTGACACTTCGTCAGCTGGGGCTCCCTCTAGCTCCTTTTTTCTATTAACATTTTATAACACTAATCACTCTTTGCTATTTCGATGTGTATTAATTTATGAAATGATGGGGGGGTGGCACTCTGTTGTATGCATGCTATAAAATATATCAGGAATCCATGTCTCGGAATACTGTAGTGTGTTTCTGTATGGGGAGGCGGTGTGGATCCAGAATTGGCCTCCACAGTCACTTATGGACCCACTGTTGAAGACTGTATCTTGGAAGACAATCTTACTTGGCCACGAGTGATCGCCAATGAATGAACTTGCAAGAGGCCTAGATTTTAGCTTGCTTTTAGATTATACCTAGTTGGGTCACTTGTCTTTCAATAGGAATAGAATGCATATTAGTGATACAAATAGCAGTTTCAAGGTATACCAAATGTCATATAGAATTTCCAGTTCCAGATCATAAAAAGGTTGCTGTGCAATCCTATGCATGTTAATATGGAATGAAGTCTCACAATGTTCAATAGGACTTCAGTCCAAGTATCTGCGTAAATCCATCTCTGCGGAAAACTATTGTCTGTATTCAGACCTAAACTGATGCTGCCCATACATTGGGATCAGGGGCCTCCTGTTGTTGATAAAGGTACTTACTGGCACTTAATGTGGTTTAGTTTCAGTTTTCTGGGACAAGGTACTTGGGGAGATAGGAATCAATTATCAGTAAGAGACTGGTACAGGATCCTAAATTGTGCTTGTTGCCCATGTTTTGTGGGGATAATTCTGATATTATATTTAAACTTTTAGCCATTTTTCTTTTGATTGTGGCTCGTTTAACCATCTCTCAAGGTTGGAAAGATGCTTCAAATTATTTGATGGATACCTGGTACAAACAAGCTTTACACATCACTACTTTGGAAAAACTGACTCATGAATTCGAACTTACCAGGGGTGATACTGCACCTGAATACTTTGCTGCAGTTTGGTGGCCTTTTATAGCTTATATAAGTAGACATATGATGTTCCACTTTTTCCCCACAAAATAGGATTTTATTTGGAAAAATTATTGATCTTTATTTTTGTTGATATACTTGTATCTCTCCCCATGCCAGATTTTTTTCTTTAACCTAACCTGTGATGGAGTTTCTCCAAATTACTGGTTTATGCATCCATATGGAGGATCTGCTAATGTTTTTTGTGTTCTGGTCATTAATATTTGATTTCTACTCTGTAACTATATTGATATAATAAATATTTTTCTGCCCTTGTATTTATTACTTAACTATAATAAATAATTAAACATTAAAGGGGGGGAATTCCTCTACTGGAGAATGGCAACTTTCAGAAGGTTTAGAATGGGGGTGGGCACAATGAAAGTCTATAGGATCTACTGTGCTTTTTCTTTTTAAACTATAACCCTGCCATCCACCAAACAGATCCAAAAGGGGAAAAAACAATTAGAAATAAGGAAAAGTCCACCTCCAAGCATGTGCTCAGCAGCTCAACTTGAGAATTTCTTTTAGTGCCAGAAAGAAGCTCATAATCGTTTCACACAAAAATCCTCTCTGGGCTCCTCCCCCCCCCCAGTATTTTATCTCCATCAGTCTAATTTACAGGGGAAACACTTTTCTGTTGTTATTGTTTTTCTCCCGTGTTCTTTTGCATTTTATTTTAAATAGATATAAACAACATAGCCCAGGGATGGGGAACACATAGCTCTCCAGTTGTTGATTAATGCCAGTTCCCATCATCCTTGACCATTGGCCACACTACTGGGGCTGATAGAAGATGGTGCCCAGCAACATCTGGAGAGGATGGAGTTCCCCACCAACACAAAACAGATTTTTTTTTAATTACTAAAATTATACTGTTATATTTCTCTCAGGTATCCAGTTCCAACAACGTTCCCAAAATAGGTCCAGTATCATAAAAGTAAAGAAAGATGGAGACATTCTCAAAGGACACAGCATATGGTTAGAAAATGTTAATGAAGCCTCAGAATGTACAAACCAAGAAGTTGCTATGAATTCCAAATAGTCACAGATTGTGATGGTGGGCATTGCACATACTCCACAGTGTTGACAAATCTAATAAAAGCCTAACATGATGTAGTAAAGTTGCTGGTCTTTGTCCCTTGAGGACTCTGTGTATGTCAGCCTTTCCACTAGAGCCTGGTACCATATTTTATACCAGTACCCAAGTGTTGCACCCTTCATATCCTTCCAATATCTTGCCACTATGAGTCATTACACTTCTCTTAAGTTTTTGTTCTGTTCAGTAAATAAATTCAGAAGCTCCAGTTATTATGACATCCTGATGAGTATTTTTTTAAATCACATGGAAGATAGCATTCCACAATCTGTGAGCATATAGAATCATAGAATAGTAGAGTTGGAAGGGGCCTATAATGCCATCGAATCCAACTCCCTGGTCAGTGCAAGAATCCAACTTAAAGCATACCTGACAGGTGGCTGTCCAGCTACCTTTTGAATGCCTCCAGTGTAGGACAGCCTACCACCTCCCTAGGTAACTGGTTCAATTGTAATACTGCTCAAATAGGAAAGTTTTTCTGATGTTCAGTCAAAATCTGGCTTCCTGCAGCTTGAACCCATTATTCTGTGGTCCTGCACTCTGGGATGATCGAGAAGAGATCTTGGCCCTCCTCTGTGTGACAACCTTTCAAATACTTGAAGAGTGCTATCATATCTCCCATCAGTCTTCTCTTCTCAAGGCTAAACATGCCCAGTTCTTTCAGTCTCTCCCTCACAGGGCTTTGTTTCCAGTCCCCTGATCATCATTGTTGCCCTCCTCTGAACCTCCTCCAGTTTCTCTGCATCCTTCTAAAGTGCATGTCCAGAACTGGATGCAGCCTTCAAGATGAGGCCCAACCAGGGCTGCATAGAGGGGAACTAATACTTTCCCCCAGTTCGAGAAGAAACCATTGATAAGCACTCTTTGAGTACGATTCTGTAGCTAACTGTGGATCCACCTGATAGTTGTTCCATCCAGCCCACATTTAAACAGCGTGCTGATCATGGGGCACTTTGTCAAAAGCTTTGCTAAGGCAAGATATATTGCAGGTCTATAGGATCTACTGTTTTTTTGTTTTTGTTTTTTAACAGGGAGGTTACCTCATCAAAACATGAGATAAGATTAGTCTGGCAGTATTTGTTCTTGATAAATCCATGTTGGCTTCTAGTAATCACTGCATTATTTTCAAGGTGCTTAGAGACTGACTGCTTTATGATCTGCTCAAGAACTTTCTCAGGGATTGATGTCAGGCTAACTGTTCTGTAGTTCCCAGGCTCCTCCATTTTGCCCTTTTTGAAGATAGGGACAACATTAGCCCTCCTTGCATCATCCGACACTTCACCCGTCCTCCACGATTTCGCAAAGATAATGAACAGTGGTTCTGAGAGTTCTTCAGCCAGTTCCTTCAGTACTCTAAGATGCAGTTCCATCAGACCCTTCACATTTGAACTTGATCACATATTCCTTGATTATTTGTCTATCTTAAGCTGCAGTCCTGCCCCTTCAACTTCATGTTTCCCAGGTGGATCATTGACCTTCTTTTGGAAGAAGACTGTACCAAAGTAGGAATTGAGCACTTCTGCCTTTTCTTTGTCATCTGTTATCATTTTGCCATCCTCATTGAGTAGCTGTACCACCATTTCTTTTCTCTGTCTTTTACTATGGATGTACTTCCTTCAGAATTCTTTTAGCACCCATCACTAACCTCAGCTCATTCTCAGCTTTAGTCTTGCTGACTCCATCCCTGCAATTCCGTGATACCTATCTGTACTCTTCCTTTGTAGCATGGCCTTCCTTCCACTTCCTGTATGTTTTTGTTTTCAGGTCATCTCTAAGCTCTTTGTCAAGCCACCACATATGATGATAATAAGAGTTGGAAGGGGCCTATAAGGTCATCAAATCCAACCATGATGTTCCTGTTTCTCTGCACCCTCTCCAGCGCAATGCTGGAGGTATTTGCCCATATAACATAGTTTCCAATAAGGTTATATACCACCTGTGAGTTATTTTTTATCGCACTTTGCTCTGAAACGCTCAGTATTTATTCCACATATCATTCTAAATAGGCTCTTCTATTTCCTCCAACTAATCACCCTCACCCACCCTTTTTCAAACAATCAGCTGAACCCTGACCTGCTGCTAGCCAAAGCCTGTATAATTTTGGAAACGGCCCTTTTGAGTTACCTGTCTGTTCTTGCATCATCAATTCAAACTGTGTCAACTGAATGACAGGGTGACGTTTTTATTTATTATTAAACTTCTGTGCTGCCCTTCCTCCCGGAAGGAGCCCAGGGCAGCAAACAAAGGAGGGAAAACACTAAAAACATCTTAAAACGTCTCAAAAACAAAACATCTTAAAAACATATTAAAAATATTTTAAAGCATCTTAAAAAGCAAGTCTAACACTGATACAGACTGAGATAAGGTCTCTACTTAAAAGGCATGTTGAAAGAAGGTGGTCTTCAGTAGGTGCTAAAAAGATAACACAGATGGTGCCTGACTAATATTTAAGGGGAGGGAATTCCAAAGAGTGGGCACCATAACACTAAAGGTCTGCTTCCTATGTTGTGCTGAACAGAAATCCTGATGTTATATGCAGGAAACCCAGACCTGCAAAGTGCAGTGACCAGTTCTTTCAGCAGTAGGGTAACATGTTGGCAACATCCTGTACAGTGAGCAGTTGCACCACTGCATTTGCCCCAGCTGCAACTTACAGACTAGCTCAAGGGCAGCCCCACATAGAGCGCATTAGAGTAATCCAGCCTGGAAGTTACTAGTGAATAGGTTACAGTCCAGTTGTACTAATTGGTTTGTGACAACTACCACCCGGTTGCAAATACACACTTTTTAGGAAAGGTGATCAAGAGGGTTGTGGCATAGCAATTGCAAGTACTCTTGGATGAAGCAGATTATCTTGACCTATTCCAGTCTAGGTTCAGACCTGGTTAAAGGACTGGATGGGCCTTGGTTACCCTGAAGAATGACCTTTATTGGGAGAAGGATGGGGAGAGTGCGACCCTGTTATTCTTATCTGATCTCTTGGCATCTTTTGATACCATTGACCATGGTATCCTTCTGAGCCAACCGGAGAGATGGGTATCAGAGGCACTGTGTTACAATGGTTCTGATCCTATCTCCAGGGTCGCATTCAGAAAATAGAATTGGCCAATCGTCTTTTGGCCCCGACAGTTGTGCTGTGGGGTGCCACAGGGTACCATCTTGTGCCCCATTGCTGTTTGCCATCTTGCATTGACGATCACTCGTGGCCGAGTATGATTGTCTTCCAAGATAACCCTTGGGAGTGGTCATCAGATTTGGGGTGAGGTGTCAGCAGTACACTGGTGATACCCAGTTCTATTTCTCTGTAACATCTGAATCAGGAGAGGCTGTGCAAGCCCTGGCCTAGTGCCTGGATTTGGTGGTGGGCTGGATGAGGGCCAATAAACTGAGTCTGAATCCTAGCAAGATGGAGATGCTGTGGGATGCTGGTTCCTGAGTTTGAATAATTGGTCAGTTGCCTGCTTTGGATGGGGTCGTACTCCCTCTGAAAGAGCAGGTCTGTAGTCTGCGGGTGCTCCTGGATTCATCTTCATCACTTGAGGCCCAGGTGACCTCAGTGGCTAGGAGTGCCTTTTACCAGCTCTGGCTGGTAAGACAGGTGCAGCCATTTCTGTACCGGGATACCCTAACCATTGTTGTCCATGCACAGGCTGGATTATTGTAATGCACTCCATGTGGGACTGCCCTTGACGTTGGTCCGGAAGCTGCAGCTGGTGCAAAATGAGGCGGCGAGACTGCTCACTGGGGTAGGGTATCCCCAACATGTTACCCCACTGCTGAAAGAATTCCACTGGCTACCTATTAGCTACCGGGCTAAGTTCAAGGCTCTGGTTTTGGTGTACAAAGCCCTATACAGCTTGGGACCAGAATACCTGAAAGACCCTCTTATCCCTTATATACCCAGTCGATCACTACGCTCTCCAGGTGGGGGCCTCCTGCAGATACCATCTTATCTGGAGGTCCGTTCCGCACAACATAGGAAGTGGACCTTTAAGTGCAGTGGCACCTACCCTTTGGAATTCCCTCCCCTTAAATATTAGACAGGCACCATCTCTGTTATCTTTTTGGTGCCTACTGAAGACTTTCCTCTTTCAACAAACCTTTTATGTAGAGACCTTATCTCAGTCTGCATCTGTGTTGAAATTGCTTTTTAAAGTTTTCAGGGCTTTTTAAAAAAAAAAATGTTTTGGAAGCTTTTTTTAAAAGACATTTTAAAAGAGGTTTTATTTTAATATGTTTTTGAGGATGTTTTGTTGTTATATATTTTAAAGTATGTTTGAGTGTTTTTAGTGCTTTTGTTTGCCACCTTGAGCTCCTACTGGGAGGAAGGGTGGGATATAAATCTAATAAATAAATAGATTCCAGAGGTGTAGCCATATTAGTCTCTTGCAGCACAAACAGAATTGTGGTACCTTAAAGACGAACAAAGTCATGATGGCATAAGCTTCGTAGACTACAGTCCACTTCATGAGATACAAGAAGTGTTATCCTGAGTTGCACCTATTTACATACACCAAGTTGGAAATAGAGAACTGAAAAGTGTGGACAGAACAAAATTAAATGCAGAAAACTACAGATGGTGACAATTACATTATTAATAGTGGGCATTCACAAAAAAACCCCTCTAGGATGCACACCTTAACGTGGTGAGGGGGTTTGAGAGTGTTGAAGAAGCTGAGAGCAATGCCGTCAGGAGTCTAGACCAATAGGCTAGACTTCTAGCAGGGGCACCCAAGGCAGAATGGTCAAAGCTGAGACACCAGACTAAGATGCATCCAAACTCAGAGGAAGGCAATGGTAAACCACCTCTGAATACATCTTACCATGAAAACCTTATGAACAGAGTATCCAAAATGCAACACAAGATAGTGCTGGAAGATGAGACCCCCAGGTCAGAAGGCACTCACCGAGCTACTGGGGAAGAACAAAGGACAAGTACAAGTAGCGCTGTGACAAAGAGTTAAAGCCGAAAGGAAGCCCAGAGGCTGATGCGCACAGATGCAAAAGGAGAGTCTGGAGTTGTACGATGCACACAATAGGAACATGGAATGCAAGAAGCATGAACCAGGAAAAGTTAGAAATTGTCAAGCAAGAAATGGAATGCATCAACATTACAATACTTGGTGTGAATGAATTAAAATGGTCAGGAATGGGACATTTTAGTCAGGCAACTACAAAATATTTTATGTAGGAAATGAGACATTAAGAAGACATGGGGTTGCTTTAATAGTGAGAAGTGATGTAGCTCCTAATTGTTTTTGCTACAATGCAAGGTCTGAGTGAGTGATATCAATGAGATTAAATAGGAAATAACCACCATCCAAGTCTATGCGCCAATGGCAAACACAGAAGAAGAGAATTGGAGAGATTTTATGCAGAAGTCCAGGAAGAAATTGATCACACACCAAAACAAGATGTGCTGATAATCATGGGGGACTGGAATGCAAAAGAAGGAAACAGAGAAGAACTAAGGATTGTGGGGAAATGGGGTTTAGGAGACAGACATGAAGCAGAAGAAAGACATACTGAATTCTGTGAAGCCAATAATTTGTTTCTTGTGAACACATTTTTGAGCAACCGAAAAGACGACTGTACATGTGGACATCACCAAATGGTCAATATAGGAATCAAATTGATTATATAATTGGTAGCAGAAGATGGAGAAGTTCCATACTTTCTGCAAAAACAAGACCAGGAGCAGACTCCGGTACAGATCATGAACTGGTAATATTGAAAATCAGAGTAAAGCTAAAGAACAAAATAATCATAATGCCAAAATACAATTTAAATAACATTTGATAAAGATCAGATAAAGAACAGATCTGAGGCTTTAAACTTAGTTGACAGAGAACCAGAAGAACTATGGAGCGAAGCAAGAGACATGATCAGGGAAGAATGCAAAAAGACAATACCTCTAGTTAAAAAGAGAGAAAGACCTCAATGGATGACTGAAGAAACTCTTAAAAGGGTTCAAGAGAGAAGGAAAGCAAAAGGAGATAGAAACACAGTTAGAACCCTAAATGCAATGATACAGCGGCTAGTATGTAGGGACAAAGAGAACTATTACAATAGTTATTGAACAGAAATAGAAGACAACAAAAAGCGTAGAACAAGAGCCCTATTCCAAAATTTTAGAGAAATTAAAGGGAAATTTAAACCAAGAGTAGGGATGTTGAATAATCAACAGGGGAACACACTCACTGACCAAGATGTAATAAAAGGAAGATGGAAGCAATGCACTGAAGAACTCTATAAAAGAGATGCCAGGATGACAGATTCATCCATGGAGGAACCATTTGATGAAGAACCAGAAATTTAGAATGCGAGATGAAAGATGCTCTTAAAATACATGGAAGAAACAAATCACCAGGAATAGATGGCATACCAATAGAGTTGCTACAAGCTACTGAGACTGAATCTGTCCAAATTTTGACAAAAATCTGTCAAGAAATATGGAAAACTAAACAATGGCCCACAGACTGGAAGCGTTCCATATACATCCCAATTCCAAATAAAAGGGATCCCAGGGAATGCAGTAATTATCGAACGATTGCCTTAATATCCCATGCAAGTAAAATAATGCTCAAGATTCTACAACAAAGGCTTTTACTGTATATGGAGCGAGAAATGCCAGACGTCCAAGCTGGATTTAGAAAGGGAAGAGGCACCAGAGATCATATCGCAAACATACGTTGGATAATGGAACAGAGCAAGGAATTTCAGAAGAAAATCACCCTGTGCTTTATAGACTACAGCAAAGCCTTTGACTACATAGATCATGAAAAACTATGGAATGCTTTAAAAGAAATGGGGGTGCCACAGCATTTGATTGTCCTGATGTGGAACCTATACTCTGCACAAGAGGCTACTGTAAGGACAGAATATGGAGACACCGATTGGTTCCCAATAGAAAAGGGTGTGAGACAGGGGTGTATTTTATCACCCTATTTATTTAATCTATACGCAGAACATATCATACGGAAAGTGGGATTGGACCAAGATGAAGGAGGTGTGAAAATTGGAGGGAGAAATATTAATAATTGAAGGTATGCAGACGATACCATACTATTAGCAGAAACCAGTAATGATGTGAAACGAATGCTGATGAAAGTTAAAGAGGAAAGCACAAAAGCAGGACTACAGCTGAATGTCAAAAAGACTAACATAATGAGAACAGAACATTTATGTAACTTTACAGTCGACAATGAGGACATTGAACTTGTCAAGGATTATCAATACCTTGGCACAGTCATTAACCAAAATGGAGACAATAGTCAAGAAATCAGAAGAAGGCTAGGACTGGGGAGGGCAGCTGTGAGAGAACTAGAAAAGGTCCTCAAATGCCAAGATGTATCACTGAACACAAAAGTCAGGATCATTCAGACCACAGTATTCCCAATCTCTATGTACGGATGTGAAAATTGGACAGTGAAAAAAGCGGATAAGAGAAAAATCAACTCATTTGAAATGTGGTGTTGGAGGAGAGCTTTGCAGATACCATGGACTGAGAAAAAGACAAATAATTGGGTGTTAGAACAAATTAAACCAGAACTATCACTAGAAGCTAAAATGATGAAACTGAGGTTATCATACTTTGGACACATAATGAGAAGACATGATTCATTAGAAATGATAATAATGCTGGGAAAAACAGAAGGGAGTAGAAGAGGAAGGCCAAACAAGAGATGGATTGATTCCATCAAGGAAGCCACAGACCTGAGCTTACAAGATCTGAACAGGGTGGTTCGTGACAGATGCTCTTGGAGGTCGCTGATTTATAGGGTCGCCATAAGTCGTAGTCTACTTGAAGGCACATAACAAAAAGTTGATGAGGACATTGTACTTGTCACGGATTATCAATACCTTGGCACAGTCATTAACCAAAATGGAGACAATAGTCAAGAAATCAGAAGGCGGCTAGGCCTGGGGAGGGTAGCTGTGAGAGAACTAGAAAAGGTCCTCAGATGCCAAGATGTATCACTGAACACAAAAGTCAGGATCATTCAGACCATGGTATTCCTGGGTGGTTCATGACAGATGCTATTGGAGGTCACCGCTTCAGAGTGTCGCCATAAGTCATAATTGACTTGAAGGCACATAACAATTCACAAAAAACAGTTGTGTTGATAACGCAGGTGTCCTGGCACTGGTAAGCCAATTATCATATGTATTGTGATAACATTCCATTGTGCTAATTCAATCCACAAGTGACAGCATTGAACTTCCTGATATATTGTAATTCAGCGGTTTAACATTGCCATCTGTTTGAAACTCCTTTGTATCACTATCTTCTTTTAACTGGGCTCACAGCAAATAGACAGCCAATGTAATTCTTTCAGAATAGATGCAATACAGACCGTCCTGGTTCTACCAGTCAAAATTCTGCAGCTAAATTCTGCACCTGGGTCAACTTTAAGGGGAACTCCACATATAATGCATTACAATGCAGCAGTGAGATTACCAGAGCATGAATCACAGCAGTGAGGTGATTCTAATCTAATGTAAGTTGCTCTGGGAACCTTTTCTGCTGAACACCAAGGTAAACATCCTTAAAATAAGTAATAATTGTCTTGGGAGAAGGCTGCTGAGCCTCTCTATGAGTCCTTGCATGACCCCAGACCATCTCTGCTATACGAGAGATTTTTCTTTTTCTTTTTTTTAAAAAATGAGTTAAATATAGGCAGAGGTTTGTTTTTCCTCCAGACTTTAGAGTATTGAGGTGTTTGGCTTATATATACAGAACATCTCTCTTACTTTCTCATATGCCACATTTGCACAGTTTTCTTACTGGAAATATTTTGAAGTCTTAAAGGTTCTGGTTATCTAAACTGAAACATCATTAAGTTGTTCAAGCACTTTTTGTCATGAATTCTGACAGCACAATCCTAACCATATCTCTTCAGAAGTGAATCCTATTGAATTCAGTGGGGGCTAACTCCCAGGCAGAGCTTGGAAAAGTTGCTTTTTTTGAACTACAACTCCCATCAGCCCAATCCAATGGCCATGCTGGCTGAGGATGATGGGAGTTGTAGTTTTAAAAAAGTAACTTTTCCAAGCTCTGCTCCCAGGTAAGTGGGATTAAGACTCAATTTCAATATTTATTTTTACCCCACCCTTTTTCCAAAACTGGAACTCAGGGCAGCTTACAAATAAAAACTACACATAGGTAAAAAACATACAAAAATATACAATTAAAATAGAATTAAACTATTCGTAACATTAAAACCATAAAACATACACTTAAAATACTAAGACAATTTAAAACTTTAAGAATAGGACCATAGAACAATACAACAGATCTTATGAGGCCCTATCTTAAACATCTTCTAGTCCAAAAGGCTGTCGGAATAAAAAAGTCTTTGCCTGCCGACGGAAGGATAGCAAGGAAGGGGCCATTCGTGCTTCCCTAGGAAGAGAGTTCCAGAACCTGGGGGCAGCCACCAAGAAGGCCCTATCTCGCGTCCCCACCAATCGCACTTGCGAAGGTGTTGGGACTGAGAGAAGGGCCCCTCCTGAGGATCTCAACACCCGGGCAGGCTCATATGGGGAGATACGGTCTGACAAATAGCCTGGACCTAGGCCGTATAGAGCCTTATTTGTAATTTTTAAAGGAAGTACAGACAGAGTTCTTTAGTTTTCCCCCCCTAACATACCACATGTGGCATTCAGGACACTTGCATTCCACCTTTGTTCCATAGCTGGACTTGCAGCTATGCAGGTGATATTCTGCTTCATATACTAAGTCTTGAAAGTGACAGTTTCCCTGAGATAAGTATGGATGATATCACAACTGAACTCTCAGTGATTTAATTCAGTTTCTGCTCAGCTCTCAGAAATAATTTGCATTGGTTTGAAGGTTGGGGGAAAGCAATGAAAGCAGGTTTGCTGACGGCTATTCTGAGGCTCTTTTGGAATTGGTTCTTCTGAAGTAATTTTCATTGTTGTTGCAAATGCACTGAAATATCTGCAATGACTGGCTAGACCTGAACAGGATATAAGTCCAGCCACGTAATATATGAATGCAAAAACCTTGGGATGCCACAGGCAGTATGTTGGAAAAACAACCACAGACCTTTGTACCCATTTCAGAAATCACAAGTCAGCAAAAGAGGTTGAACAATCTGCTGCAAGGTATCATAATTTAAATAGTCACCACTGTTCAGACTTGGAAAAATTCAAAGGGGAAGCACCATCCAATCTTGGGACAATATTTATTTACGATAATTTTATCCCACTCTCCAGATTACTTTTTCCCGGAGATCACATAAACAAAAAAAAAGAAAAAAACAACTGGGCCTGACATCAGGCTTACAAACCAAAAAGACTAAATCCATAAGGGAAGGAGAGTGGAGGAAATATAAAGAAGGGAGATCAGTACTTCAAGGTCAGAACAAGATGCTGAACTACAAGCACTTATATCCAGTTTGGGCCAGGCTGATTGTCTCTTGCTGGCGTTTTTTTGTTTGAATACATAGTTGTTGGCTCTTGTTCTTTTATCTGGTGGATGGGGTCAGTGTCCTTTCTTCTTGCTTCTGGAGGTAGCCCAAGCAGCAGCAGAGTGTTCCATACAGAGGAGGTTGCTTCATTAGGGCAGATGGGGCTCTGCCCCACTAGCCTGCATATGCCCTCAGCCAGCTCCCACCTACCTGCTTTCTTACTTACAACCAATCCAGGGTCAAACTCTGCCTATCAGCTTCCTCCTCCTTACTCTCACCGTTGCCCCTTGTAGAACTCAGCAGAGGATGAGAATGGGGTCAACACCAGCATTAGTTACCTCTGCCTGTCATTGGCTCTGGCTGCACCTATTGTTGGGCTCCCTGTATTCCCCCTCACCAGTGCCAATGAGCACCAGTCACCACTGGTTCTGTAGAAACCAGAGAACACTTCTGGATATATAAAGGAAGCACCTTGTTCCTGTGAGGATTAAGAAGGGTGGAGAGAGAGAAAAAAACCCCATATACATTGCAGGAAGGGTGGAATAAAAATGCTATCACCCAGTTCAGAAATAAAAGGCGTAAAGGTACGTATACCCTAAGTAATTACTAGCATGTACAGAGTGCTTTGCCCCTTCCCTGTACCCTTGCACGCCTTCTGCCCTACCAACGCCCATAACGACACACCCACAAGGAAGCATTTCTTTCTTCTGCGCATGCTCCTCGCTCATTCTTCCCCTTCACACAGGAGGCTCCTCCCTCTTGTCCCCCCCTTCCTACTTGAGCCTTTGCCCCGCCCCTCCAAACACCATCGCGCCAGACAGCGCTGACGCAGGCGAAGCGCCGCGGTAAACAGGAGAAGGTCTTGGCACCTCCCACTCCACGGCGTGAGCGTTTCATGGGCTTCCCTTCTTTTGCTTTCGGGCAGGAGAAGCGGTTTCCCCTTTTTTTGATGCGCCTGCGCGCTGGCCTTACATCCGGGCATTGGGGCAGGATGAATGCTCCTTTCCAAGATGGCGGCGGAGGGAGGAGGGAAGGAGATGAACGAGATTAAGACCCAGTTTACCACCCGCGAGGGGCTGTACAAGCTGCTGAGCCACTCGGAGTACAGCCGGCCCAACAGGGTGCCCTTCAATTCGCAGGGCTCCAACCCCGTCCGCGTCTCCTTCGTCAACGTCAACGACCAGAGTGGCAACGGCGACCGGCTCTGCTTCAATGTGGGCCGGGAGCTGTACTTCTATATTTACAAGGGGGTCCGCAAGGTAATGCGCCGAGAAGGGGATGGCTGCTGTTTGGCCGGGGCTGCCGGCCGTTTTGAGAAAAGTAGGGGGCTGAGGAGTGCTCGAGATTGACCGTTGGGGGGCAAGAGGGGGCGCCTGGCCCTCTTGTCTGGGCTCACCCTTGGGAAGAGGCTGCCTGGCTGGTGTCACCGCCTCTGCCACACAGCAGTTGTCAACAACACGTTTCCTCGCCTTGTAGCTTTCTTGGGGGTGGGAGA
Organism: Rhineura floridana; assembly: GCF_030035675.1. NCBI lineage: Eukaryota > Metazoa > Chordata > Lepidosauria > Squamata > Rhineuridae > Rhineura > Rhineura floridana. Next base: position 216,818,131 of record NC_084481.1, read on the forward strand.
TGGGTTGGAGATAACTTGTATATGGTTTGGGGCGGACGAAATTATTCTTGCTGGGCTCAGTAATGCTGGTTTTTCAGAATTCGACTGTTATGGGAGTGCACTTTTTAAATAAGCCAAAGAAATGGGTAGATAGACCTTTGCCTCGGAAAGCTTTAGTGTACTCGACGCTGACAGGAAGCACTAATGGTCCTTCTGGGAGTATGTGTTGGTTGAAAAATGGACCTTTTAAAAAGTTGGTTGTTAATACTCTTGAGGGGAAAAGATAAAGGGGATCGAGCGCTTGTTCTGTTGATTTACTTATGTATTTAAAAATATTGTTGGCTAAAATGGTTCTCATTATTTTGGTTTTCCCGTCACATAAATTCCTTATTTACACTTCAACAGAAAGGTGATAAATAGGAATCCTCCTAGTTCTCAGTTTATATGACAAATGAAGTGTCGATTTGTTCACCTGTGTTTTCCTGTCTGCTACTCTCATGATGTAGTAAACTATCTTGTTCTCATGGTGGCAACTTTTTTAGAGGTGAAGTATTTTTCAAGTTTTGGTTGCAACTGAGAAGTTACAGCAATCTTTTGATTGTGGGAAGCAAACTTGTTATGGTTAGAAAACATTATCAAAGTATGAGGATTCTTGTGGGTTTAATGTATGTATAAGTGCTTATATGAGATAATATAATAGAAATGGCCCTTATAAGAACAGCCTGCTGGATCAGGCTAAAGGGCCCATCTAGTTCAGTATCTTGTTCTCATGGTGGCAAAATAGATAATTATAGGGAGCCTGACAGAAAATGGTTGAAACATTCCCGGCCTTTATCCTGATTTTAAATAATATGTAATCACTGTAAATAATATGTAATCACTGTTTAGTATACTTACATAGTTTTGAAAGTTTACTTTTTTATCTGACTTGGATGTCTGACTAAATTGTATGATACCCTTATTACAATTTTAATGAACATGTGCATGCTGGGTGGGGCTTCTGGGAGTTGAAATCCAAAACAACTGGAGGGCACCAAGTTGACGAAGGCTACCTTACAGGAACTAAAGCCCAAATCCTATATATGTACGTCTGTGCTCTATATCTCTGTAAGCTGCCCAGTTCAAATGGAGAATATATTGTTGGAACTTGTTTATAAAGAAGGTATGTTAATGAAAAACTAAGGTTTGGGGCTTTCTTTCATAGCTTGATAAAGTTATTACCAAACGTTACTTGCTTGAACTTTATAGCCTTCTGTCTTTTGTGTGACTCTCTTTGCTTTCATATTTAATGAAAGTATTTGTTCATCTTTCCTAAACTGTCTGGTCAATATTCAAATGTGGGTTTTTTAAATGGAATATTTGTCCCTCTTCAGACAAAACAGGCTCTCAGAGTGACTTGTAGATCACTCAAAAAACATCCCTTGTCTTGTGCCTTTTTAGATTATAAGACCGAACACAAAAGTAACATGGATTGGGAGGGAATAGGAAATAAGCAAACTCAGGTACAAGTTCTTTTGGCTGTTCTGGCGTGGAAAAATTCAAGCAGAGGAGAAGCCAAAAGTTGCTGGTCCCTCAGCTGCTCTGATGGAGTGGCCCTGCATCCCTTCTCTTTCTTTCTCTGCTGCAGCCTGATGGCTGCTGCCAGGTGACAGTTGATGGAGAAGGAGGCTGCTTTCTCAGTAGAGCTGGTATTATTGGCCCAGCATCCCTTCTCTCGTTTACAACCAAGTGCCACTCATGGGAACTAATCTTGAGTACAGCCCAGTCTGCATGTCACTAAATGCCTGTGGCATCAACAATCACAACTGTACAAAACTGAGGAAGGGGTGGGGTAGATGGGCATTGTGGAAGTATGACACAGATCTTGAAATGTCATCTTGTAGTACAACATGAAAGTATAATTTTGCCATGCTGAAGCAGTTCAGAATCTCCTTTTCAATGAAAAGAATAATTTTAAATTAAATGACTGACAGGTCAGTTGAGAAACATACAGTATCTTACAGGTCAAGCTGCAAAGATTTTGAAAGGCAATGTAAAAGTCAAGCAATACTTTAACATACCAGGTTGGCTGGAGACTCATACAGTTTTTTAAACTCCTTGAATTAAAAGGCATATTTTAAATGATGGTACTCAGAACTATATGTTGAGAATATTTAAGTTTTTTGTTGTAGTGTTTTGCTGTATAGAATAGTATTTGAAAGAGGCTTTTCATTTGAGAGAAGTTGTTTGCTAGTAGACATGTGAAGGGCTAAAAGCCCCTAGAAACATTGGGGGGGGGAACTGTTTTCTCTTCTTCAAAATTGTCCAGTTTTTTCCAAGCCTTCACATCTCTATTTGCTACCTTTGGTGATAACTGAATACAATGGATATCTTTTCAAAGAAACTTATAGGACTCTGTTTTTTCCTGAAGAAATCTATGTAAGAAAAGTTAACATTAATTTAATTTTTTGAAAATTTAACTTTTTAGTTAGAATGCAAACTACTCCAGTCAAAGTTCAAGTACTAAACTAGAGATGCCGGGTAGAGATTTTTCAAAAACATTTATATTTTTTGGAAATTTTTCCAGTGCTTTATTTTTTCATTAAAAATTACCTGTTTCAGAAGTTTATTCTTAAAAATGAATGGATTCCAACTGCAAATACAATATTAGGCAAGCTTGGCAGTTTCCAAGTTGTAATTAATGTTTTTCAGATTGGTATTCCTAGCAAGTATGAGAGAGAATACACGTATGTCATTGATTTATTTTTGAGAGGTGGGTCCAACAGAATAAAAACATGCTGGCAATTTTCAGTATCTTTGTTTTTCTTTTAAAAAAATGTAATGGCAATACTTGCTATTGTCGTTAAATGTTACAAGTATTCCAATAAATAATGTCTACATAATACAAAGGTTAAGACACATTAAGTTTGCTTCAATTTTCTCCTATAAATATTTCAGGTCAATTACTTGCATATTAAGACAAGAATTAACATGAGGTACTTTTAAAACTTTGTTTACTAAATAGAAGTAAAATTAACATGCTAAATTGGATCACTCTCAAGGCATCAGAACATGTTCCAATGCAAACTGAAAAATTTCCAGAAAACCTGTATAGTGGTTAGAATGCTGGACTAGGACTTGGAAACCCAGGTTCACATCTCTACTCAGTCATGTACCTCACTGGGTGATCTTGGTCTTGTCACTATCTCTCAGTCTAACCTACTTCACAGTGTTGTCGTGATGATGAAATGAGGAGGGCGAGAACTATGTACACACTCTTGAGCTCCTTGTAAAAAAAGGTGAGATATAAATGTAGAAATAAAAAAAAACTATACTAAAAAAATATTGGTTTGAATTCTTGTTAAAACTGTAGCGCCAGTCTTTGAAATTGTGTTTGTCTTCCTGTTTGTAATTTTAAGGCCAGTTCTCATTAATGGGATCCCCATATCCCCATGATCTTGCCGAACTGCCCGTTTTTGAAATCTCATTGTGTTATACAGATCATTCCCCTAAACCTAATTCTAGTCTTAAAATTCCAAATGTAGACTAAAATCTCATGTCTTTACACATCACCACCCTCTCAGTTTTCCAGCCGCTGTGGCTGGGATACTGTTATTTTTAATGTTTTATATCATTTATTACTAATATTTATGGAGTGTAATTTGTGTGCATGGACACAAATTGTGTACAGAACAACATGAGTCCCAACATAAGAGCTTACAGTTTAAAATATTTATAATGCAAATACCTATGTATTTGCATCCAGTGGGATTTTTCCATTTCCCTCTTTCAGTAGCAAACTATGTTTATTACAAGTTGCTTAATAGTCTAAAGCAGATTGTGATAAACGTAATTTTCTGTACAAAGAAAAAAGGCAACAAAGGACCCAAGTGCAAAAAATTCAGACACTGGAATTCCTTGCATGGGCCTCAGGAAGAATGTATTTGCAGCTGATACTCTGATCTCTGATAAACCAGACAGGTGATGGGAATTTAGCACCCATCGACAGCTCCTTGGGCTTCTGTGGTGAGATGTCTCTGTTTCTCCATCCAGGGCGTGGCATGCACGGTCATATTCCAGTTGCCCCAATGCACTGCCCTTTCCAGTCATCGTCTACACCGACCAGCCCCCAATCACGACTGCCCAGGTCGACTCCTCATCCCACCCCACTGTTGCCACCACTGCCTGGGCACTAGTCCTAGACAAATGGATCCTGGATGAGATGAAATGGCTGCTGGGCCCAGGGACTGCCGCCACCGCCGCTTTACCGGGAGACACTGCGAGCTCTTTCGGGTGTTCACCATGGCCCCACCACAACCACCCTGGGAAGGGAGGTGTTGTCACTGGTTCTGCCACCGCCTCTGCAATGTTATGGCTTGCTTCACTTCTCTGTGTGCTGATAGCAGCAAGAAGCTGAGGAGCCGCGTGGCTGCTCTCTGGTGTTGCAGGAGGCCATCTTCTTTCCAGTTCCAGTTCTGCTCTTCTCTTTAGTGTAGTGGCTTGTTTTGTTCTTGTCATAGCTTGTTTGTAATTGTTAGTGACAAACACGCTTTACACATTGATAGCGTCCCGTAGGAAATATGGGTATTTTAGGGTACATATTAAAGCTCTAGTCCAGCCTTTCTCAATCTTTGGGTCCTAGGTGTTATTGAGCTACAACTCCCATCAGCCCCAGCCAGCATGGCCAGCGGTCAGGAATGATGGGAATTGTTAGTCCAGCACATCTGGGGACCCAGAGGTTGAGAAAAGCTGCAGTGTAGTCCTGTACCCACTTACCTTGAAGTACACTTAAACTTAATAGGAGGGGTTACTTTTGAGCACCCCTGCATTGTAAAGAACACCTTAGGTAGATTACTTATACCTTGAACTTCTCTTTATTTGTGTAGTGCTTTAAAAGGTAGATTTTCCTTCAATTTAAATGGATATCTGAAGTAGATCTTGTAATCCATGTAGGTTACTGAATTGTGTTCTTATTACTTTACATCAATCAGTATAAGTGTGATCTTTTGTGTGCGTTGGTCTTAAAACTGATTCGTCTGGAAGAAATGCTTTATTGTTTTGTGTTGGCCTTATAGTATCTTGCAAAGAACACATGACTTTGCTTAAATGTAGAATGTTTTCACAAGCTTGTTAGAGGTAGCCAGACAGAATGAGATACAGGAAATTTAAGTATTACAGACCTGTTGAAAGATGTCTGCTTACTGGGGAATCTGTCCATAATGTTCTAGTCTGTCAAGACAATCTGCTGATAAATACGGACTCTTGAATTTGCACATTTTAAGCAAGAAATTGATTGTGTTTTGTCCTTACGCAGCATTTGAACATCTAACCTATTCTGTCATAGCAACTGCAGTGATACACATTTGTAGGAAAACAAGTCTTGTGGCACCTTAAAAACTAATGCATGTATTATGTTAAAAGCAGTTGTGGACCAGAGTCCATTTTATCAGATCATAGAGTCATAGAATAGTAGAGTTGGAAGGAGCCTATAAGGCCATCGAGTCCAACCCCTTGCTCACTGCAGGAATCTAAATTAAAGCATATCTGATAGGTGGCTATCCTGTTGCTTCTTGAATGACTCAAGTGTTGGACAGCTCACCACCTCCCAAGGTAATTGGTTCCATTGTCATACTGCTTTAACTGTTAGAAAGTCTTTCCTGATGTTCAGCTGAAATGTGGCTTCCTGTACCATGAGCACATTATTCTGTGTCCTGCACTCTGGGATGATGGAAAGAGAACCTGGTCCTCTTTTGTGTGACAGCCTTTCAAGTACTTGAAAAGTGATATCATATCTCCCCTAACTCTTCTCAAAGCTAAACATCCTCAGTTCTTTCAATCTCTCCTCATAGGGCTTTGCTTCCGGTCCCCTGATCATCGTTGTTGCCCTCCTCTGAACCTGTTCCAGTTTGTCAGCATCCTTCTTAAAGTGTGGCGTCCAGAACCTGACGCAGTATTCAAGATAAGGCCTAACCAGTGCTGAATGGAGGGGAACTAGTACTTCACATTATTTGAAAACTATAGTTTTGTTAATGCAGCCTAAAATAGCATTTGCCTTTTTTGCAGCTACATCACACTGTTGGCTCATATTCAGCTTGTGATCAACAGCAATTCTAAGATCCTTCTCACATGTAATATTGCTGAGCCAAGTTTTCCCCACCTTACAACGGTGCACTTGGTTTCTTTTTCTTAGGTGTAGCTTTGCACTTATCCTTGTTAAATTTCATTTTGTTTTCTCCAGCCTATTAAGATCACTTTCAATTTTGTTTCTGTCTTCCAGGGTATTAGCTATCCCTCCCAATTTTGTATCATCTGCAAATTTGATAAGCATTCCCTGTGCCTCCCCATCCAAGTCATTAATATTGAGGAGCAATGGGCCCAGGACTGATCCCTGCAGTACCCCACTCGTCATCTCCCACCAGTTTGAGAAGGAACCAGATGTATGAATTATAATCCTTAATTGGCAGATATACACATAGTTCAGGGGGAATGGAGAGGTCAGAGAGAAACAAGATGCAAAAAAGAAGCCATGGTCCAAGAAAGCGTACGCCAGAATATACTTGTTAGTTTTGAAGGTACCACAACACTAATTTTGTTGCAACAGATTAACATGGCTGCTACTCTGGAAGTATTTATGGAAATGCCATGCTTCTATTACTCTTGCCTTTTCTTTTCTTTTTTTTTTTGCATTTGGAGCTGGATGTGCCCAACAACATAGGTGGTAGTGATTTTTTTTAAAGCCAACCGTATGACTTTATTTCTGAGTACTGTGTACCAAGGTGTCCAAAGTAGGTGTCATAAATAAGGCTGGGGGCAGGAGCAGTTGAGGTTTCTATTTTTCCAACTCTGGGAATGTACATTTTATTTATTGCAAAAAAACCAACAACCACTAGGTGCTACTAGAAATTGGCTGGTTCACCTATGGACTGCAATCTGTCTACCTTTGGCCCACCACTGAATTACTGGATGGCTTCTAGAAAAGCTTGCTTTTTTGAAAAAAGATGGACATTCCCAGAACGGATTGCTTTGTGGTTTGACAAATATTAATTTTTAATGCAATGCCAATAAAGTGGGAAGGTTAACAACATTCATGGCTTAATCATATGAGCTTTTTGACCTGCACTGCGGCATGACAAAGATTAATTGTCTTGGTGTTCTACATCTTGGTTTCTTGCATACAGGATAACTGAAGTAAAGAGTTGCCTGGTAAGATGCTTGCTCTTGATTTTGAGGCAGATGGCCAATCATTAGTAGCTTGACATTTTGAGGCCCCCCGAATTCCAGACTAGTTATTGTGATAAACAGAAATACACAGTCTCTTTGACTTCCACAGTTTTCTCCTTTTCTGTTAGAACTTGTTAGAGAATTTGTTTTGACTAAATGACTTCACTGTCCATGTAAACCAGAGGTGGGGAACCTCTGACCCATGGACCTAATTAAGCCTATCGGGCTTCTTCATTTGGGCCTCCAGCCCTAGGTGTAGGGCATGTAAAAATCTGTTTGTATTGCTTTTAAATGTTTTTATGTTTCTGGTGTTGCTTTTAATTTTTTTTTTGTTTTGGCACACCATCCTCATGAGGCAGAAGTCCCAGAGGCTGCCTCTTCCCTGCAGAGGGCTGTTAGAGACTGTGGAGGATGAGGAGAACTCAGGTGCCGCATGTTGTGTCAGACATGAGAGCTCAGAGGGGGAGGCTTGTCTGGTGATGTCTCCTAGGGAAAGGTGATGCATCAAAAGAAGAGACTTTTTCTCCTAGGAGGAGTGCCCGCCTTCAGGCCAGGGATTCTTGCATGTAGCTGGACAATCTCTCTTTGCTTAAAAGCTTGGCAGGTAGGGAGGGAACCTTATTGAAACAATTTCACAGCTCCTGTGCAATCTTGGAAGCCTTGTTACTGAATCTTGGACACCTGAACTTTGGTCTTGATCCTTAATTGTTGCTACCCCTTTGCCTTGTAAGACCACCTGGATTATGTGCAACCTCTTCACTTGTACAAAGATCTCTGCTGGTATAATATATATTTACTGATCAAAAGCAGTTGTCTAAGAAAAGCTGTTGCTTTACCTGGGGGCTAAACTGGATATGACAGCGGCTGCTGCAAGTGTTCTTCGTGTGTTTATCCTACTAACATATAGAATTGGGGAGGTGGTGTCTAAACATCAAAAGGAGATGTGAGTGAGGTGAACTGAACAATAGCTCTCTGTGGTCCATTGCCTGAACTCTTCTCCCTGCCCCCAACTCCAATATGGAAAGTGAGCTATGCTGCAAGAAATACTGATGGCAATGGACCATGAGGAGGAGGGAGTTTACTCCCCTCATCCACATGTGTCTTTTGGTAAAATTAGATAACCTGATTCTACCTGGCTGTGGTTTTAATTTGCCCCATTCTCTGCCATATTTTGTTTTTTTAAATAATTGCATGCTGCTTTGAAAATTCCAGTTGAAAAGCAAGGTATAGAAAGTTGAAATAATTGCTTGGTCATAACTTTGGGATGAGGAAGAACCTATTTGGTTTGTGTTTTTAAAAACCCATCTAATGCAATGGTGAGCACTGTAGTTCCTGGAACTTTTATGTAACCTACACTTATGTTTGGGCCAGTTCTCCTTTTATTGCTTGTACTTAGCTTAATGTAAGACAATGTATACATTAATCTTAATGTATACATGGCTTAATACAAAATACATGCACACCCTGCCATGTGAAAGAAGTGCAAATAGTGGAGTGCTTATGTGTTTGGGTATGTTGTATAAATGGTCTGCTTCTGAAAGTTGTTGCATGTGGAAAAATAAAAACTAAACTTCTGGATCCTGAAAGTGTCAATTCAGTAGAGAAGAGTGAGGGGTTTTGAGAATCTGAAACTAGAAAACCTGACAGTGACGTGGACATATATAAGAAGCTCGAAGGCAAACAACCAATAATATATTGTTATAACTTCATGGGCTGGTTATCTTACTTTAAATTATTGGAACTCTCCAGTCATCATAGGTAGCTGGAAGATTGAGATGTAAAGGAAAAATCTGTTTATCTTTAATAGGCCAAATCTGTGGCCTGTAAGTGAAATGCTAAGCAAACTAAAGATACATGGGGAAAATACTTTCTCTCTGAATGAGAGTTGTTTCATTTTTTTAAGCTAAGTGTTGAAGTACAATTAGAAAAATTATTTCCTTGAGTTTGGCTGCTGATAATGTACCTTGTATATTTTTTGCAATTTTTCAATGGTATTAAATTGCAGAGCAAGTCAGGCCATGCGGCTGCGTACAGCTGGGGCTTGTATAAACAAACAAGGATATAACACAAATTTAATGAACCACTTAAGTAAATATTCTAGGCTTAGGGGCACCAAGAAGTGGAGAATTAGCAAAGTGTAGTTCATAACTCCAGCTTAGGGTCTCTCTAATACATTTGATGGTAGTACTGGACATGCACTTGATATGCTTTTATTATTTTGTACTGTATATTTAATACTGTATTCTTTTAATTTTTGTGAGTCTCTAAGAATATATGCAGCCGTACAAATATTGTAGATTTAAACTGAAGGTTTCAGTTTTTTAATGAATTGTTGTATCTGAGTCAACAGTTCCAGTACAGAATTGTCAACCTTCCCTGAACCATGGAAACGGTACCTTTGTAGTTGTACCACATATGAATGAGTGCCCTTCACACACATGACTGCATATTCATTCAGAAAAATTACTACATTTTGGTACCATAATCACTAAATTTATAGTGGTCATTTTGCAAGGAGACAAACCTCTGTTGTTTCCTATGCAGTTGTCTACCAGCTTGAAATAAAACATTATTCCATTGAAAAGAAACATGTTGGATTTTGGTGGCTTCATATAATTTTTATTTCAGTTATAATCTGCTGTATTATTTTCCAGCTGTTGTAGCTTGGTTAGAACATAATGACCGAGGTGTGATTTGGTGCCTGAATGTCCATGAGATTATAGTATCTTCCTTTTCTTGGCTAGTTCAAACTATAGTTTTGCTATTACATCTGTATTGGGTGAATTGTAATTGCAAGCCATGGGTCCAAAAAGTTTTGAGGTAGTTTCTTGATAGCTGTAACCATAGTTTGCCTGGATTGGATGTTGCAGCAAGGTGGGAAAGGGAGGAGGAACCTCACAGGTTCTGAACCATGACTTGGCCATGATATCTGAACTAGACTGGTGAAATGTCAAGCTTTGGTAAAACATCACTTGCTTAGCCACCTTGAAGATTCTAGTTAAATAGCAGAATATAAATCTACTACATAATATAGTAAGTAAAACGGCAAACAGAGCCACTTTACACCAAAGAGCCACATGCTCATAAAAAAAAAAACAGAAGCAGGAGCTGGCATCTTAAGCTTCTTCCCCCAGGGCAGTTGATGCAGTTGGCTCTGAGGTGAGTGTGGGGTTGGGGGACAGTCTGGCAGGAGCAGGCCCTGGACGGCCCCTTTGATTGCTTCTCTTATTCTCTTCACTCTTTCTATAGAAGAGCAACGACCTCTCTGCTCCATTTCTGGCAATCCCTGTACCTTCTCTTTCCAGAATTGACCCATGATTCACCCCTGTCCCTCTTTTGAGACTGAAACCAAACTCTTGTCATTCTGCTTGGCTTAAAACACTGTAGCCAAATGCAGAGGAGAGTACATGTGACCATATCCTTTCAGGGTATTGTTTGTGCATATGTGTTGCAAGGTGTGTGTGTGTGTACACATATACATGCTGCTATTGGGGAAATGGATGAAAGGATATGCATCCTTGTATTTGGCCCAAACTATAGGAGGCTATTGTGGGTGGAAGGGTGTGTGTACTTACACCTTGTATCTTTGGGGAAGGCCCCAGAGATTGGCACAGCAGCTGTATTGACTATAGCTGATGGTGCCAGCAGCGGTTTAAACTCTGCACGCTAAGAGAGCTTTTCTCCGGAGTCAAAGTCTCTGGCAGAGGTGAGACCTGCCCTTGTGTGGGTGGACATGTGAGCAGGTGAGGAAGGGAGGATGCAGTGAAGAAATATCTCTGCTTCTGAGACGTGCTAAGCTCTATGCACAGCCAGTTCTAGTGCTCACACCCATGCTGCAGTTATTAAGGCGAAGGACACGCTGAATACTTCATTATGGCTGATAACTCCCTGCCTAAAAACGGGCTACAGTTCCATTTATTTGTTATGGTGCAGAAGGATTGATTTTCATTCTCTAAATCTATGATATCTTCACAGGAACAGAATGAGAAAAGTTTCTGAAAAATAGTCTCACTGGCACTGTTTTCATTGCATTAAGCAGTAACAGCCCATTTTAGATATCATGACAAAATAAAGTTTTGATGGCCATACTGTAGCTATGGTTGTAGAACTGTTTACCTTTCCTGGATCAGTTATCATCATGAGGCAACTGTCCAAAAGTCCTGCACAAATTGGGAACCCATATTCCAAGAAAACACTCATTAATTCAGCTTCATCCCTTTCTTGTTTAAGGAATCAGTGCACTGTTCCTTTAACTACCTCTCCAAACAAAGGATGGATGTTCCTACAATAAACATGTTGCTAATAATTTTGTAGTTGCAGTTGGTGGCAACAAGCATGTATAAGAGGAAGGTGAATTTTTTCTCCACTAGAAATCTTTGAGACCACCCTGTAACTCACTGTGATGACACAGGTTTGCATCTCACTGACTAGGTTCAGTCATAGCTATTGCATACTCTGCTCAAGGCTCCTGAGAAACCTTTGGAAGCAAGAAGCATAGTGAATCCAGACATTCATATGCAGGAGTCATTCTTGCAGCGTTCAGAAGTTGCAAAGCTCAGATGGATATATGAGAAAGCAAAATTAAAAATGGCAGGCAAGGAAAAAGATTGCTGCCTAGAGTGGGTTGCAAGGTGGGGTGGTATATTTGCTGCTTTGATTCACTACTCTGGTGCAAATGACCGAAGGGGCTATGCTAGTCTCCAGTTGGATGACACCAATAATTTTGAAGGAGAACAAGAATGGAAATGGCTGAGAATAGCACTTTGAGATACTGCCTTTTCTATAAACAGCCAAGCCATTCACACACATCAGTTCCTTCTCCCAAACACCTGTACTGTCTTGAAGTCAGGAGATGAATTTTACTGAAGAGTTAAACTTGTACATATTGTTGCTAACAAATCTTTGCTCTTCAACTCCAGAGGTTGTTTATACCTCATAATGGCCCACGGCTTGTTTCCATGTCTTTTAAGTGTGGGTTTGGGGCACAGAGCAACCTGAGAATGGAGGACGAAACTTCCCCAAGCCGACATTGGTTTCAGCAGGGAATTCTGGCATGTAAAGTGGAGAATGGGTGGGTATTGCTTTGTAGCATCAAGAAAGAAAAAGTTGGGCAGCAATAGTGAGTGAAATTGCCAAAGCTGAGAGAAGAGGAAGAGAAGAACATTGCTAAGTGCTAAATCAGTGTGGAATGGCAACTTCTATTACTGTATAGGGTTTTTTAATGATAAACATTTATAATAAACATATTATATTTATGTACATCCAGTCATGTTCTGTGTGTAGTTTATGTAGACAGTGAAATAGTTTACAATTTACAGTGCTGTAGGAGCGAAGCAGCTTCTCTCGTAAGTTGTTTCTGATAAAAGAGAGGAGAAGGATTTCCTGACACCAAAGTACATAAAATACACACAAAGGAAAGGAGTTTTTATTAGTAGAAATGGACAATCACAAGAAGAGCTGATCTGTAACCTTTGGCTTTTCTTTGAAAGAAAAGGGGAGGGGATGAAAGGAAAATTTCTTTGGGTGCGGTGAGGGGGGAGAGAAAGTTTTATTTATTTTCAGGGCAGGGGGACCTTACCCTCACAAGCAGTTAGGGTTGTACACTATGCAGCTTACCAGCATGTGCTCCTCCAAGGGTGCAGTTGTGGCTTCCCTTGTTGCTTGCCTAGCGCTTTTTTCCTTCTCTGGCAGAAGGGTCCTTTTCCTCAGATGAGTATGGCAGAACTTGAGCCCATGCCCCAAGGCAGCCTGGGTTAGAGTCATACCTTCTCGTCCCAAGCAAGCTCTCTGTTCTGTACTGTTCATCCTTTCCTGGAAGGCTGTCTGTGGAGAACCATGGAGACAGTGATGAACAACGATCACCAGCTGCAACACAGTCACTGGACAGACTTAGTAAGCGTTGGTGCGCAAATGATAATACTGCCCTGTAGAAGCTCTTCCAGTGTCCTTGCCTTCTTGAGGGGAGGGTGAGTAATGACTGAGACAATAGTTACCCCTCCCTTCTAGGGAAGGTGAAGCAAGACTTTGTGTGCTGGAGAGAAAAAACTGGGTATGTACACAAGGTAGCTGTGGCTAGGCCTTGACCCTATAAGGAAAATGGGCTTGTGCACCTATGGCCAGCAGTGGCTGGAACAGAGCACCTGGCTCTCAGATGTCTGGCTCTCATGAACTTGAGCTTGTCTGCTACGCAGTTCAGTATTGAAGCATGGCGGGGAAGATGTGGGGGGCTTTTTCAGCAATTGTACTTTGAGGCATGGTACCTTTACCTTCTCTTTGTTGCCCTGTGTGGGGTGTGTTGGCTTTGCATACCCTCCTATGGCAGTGGAGTATAACCTGTGTGTTGAGTCCTGAGGCAGAATAAGGGTTCTGAGAAGGCCAGTGTTGGCAATGAGCTCTTCCTGTATTTGTTCTGAGGCTGTTCATGCAGTGTGCCTTCTCTTTGTGCAATGTGCCCTTCCATGATAGTTCCCATTGCCAAAGTTCCCCGTTGTGGAGATGTTGTGAAACCCAAGTAAGATAGCCCCATGCTGTGTGCTCTGTCATCTAAATAAAGAGCTTCCTTTGTGCAGGGGTTTGTATACTGGCTTTGGTGTGCTGTAATTAGATGCAGCTTAGTCAGAGTCTATACTCTGTCACAGCAGTGTAGGCAGAGTGGGGTGGTGGGGAGGAGTACTGCATTTTGGCCTCTCATTTTCAGTGGCTTTGACTTACACCACCTCTTTTGCGCTCATAGAAATTGGGCCAAGCTTACTCCTCTCCTTCTGCTGCTCATCTTGGCTACTCTGCCAACAGAGTTCTACCAGCAGTGGGAGTATGCTCATTGCAGGATGTACTAGGTCGGTGTCTTGGTTTGTAGCTTAAGGGTACTCCTGGATCCATTACTATCCCTTGAGGCTAAAGTGGCCTTGGAGGTGCAGAGTGCCTTCCAACAGCTTCTGCATGTGGTACAGGGACAGCGTGGACAGGCACAGGCTGTTGTCTACGCTCTGAACATCTCTAGGTCAGACTACTGCAGTGCATTATTCGTGGGCTGCCTTTGAAGATGATTTGGAAACTGCAGCTGGTGCAGAATTCGACAGCCAGATTGTTGACTCGGATGAGTCAGTCTGAACTTATAATACCAATTCTGGCATGACTGCACTGGCTACCGATTTGTTTCCAGGCTCAGTTCAAAGATTTTGACCTATAAATCCTTGTGCGGCTCAGGACCCCAATACCTCAAGGACTATCTCTCCTCATATGAAGGAACTCAGACCCTTCGATTGTCATCAGAGGCCCTTCTTCTTGTGCCCCCTCCATGGGTGGTTTGGAGGGTGGCAACAGAAGAGAGGCCCTTTTCAGTTGTGGCTCCTCAGCTGTGGAATGCTCTCCCCAGGGAGCCACGCTTGGCGCTATCTTTATCCATCTTTAGATGCCAGTCAAAGACCTTTCTTTTTACCCAAGCCTTTCACCCTTGTTGAGTGGGGTCTTGTCTATTCATGACCTCTTCTAGTGGGGCAGGACTTGTATACCTACCCTTCATTTGTGTTTATTTGTATTGATGGTGTTTAACTGGTTTTTAATTATCAGAGTTTTCTTGATTATGTTATTTAATGGAAGCTGCTTTGAGTCATCTTGGTGAGAGAAGCAGCCAACAAATATAATAAACAATAAAATAATAATAGTGCCAGTGTATCCCTGGTAGTCAGAATACCTTTGTTCTCTAGGAGAACTTTAGTCTGTTGATGTGGTAAAGTATTTGTCCAGAAGAAAGGGTTACTTGCCTGGGTTCAGGGCAAATGACTGCTGCAAGTACTGCACTTCTGTTTGTTTCAAGCAAGTTGTTTAACCCTGTATCCTGCTTGTTTAGAAAATGCGTAGTGTAGAGAGGGCTTATTTTAATGGATTCCAAATTGCACAGTTCCCAATGTTTCCCCCCAACTCATTCTGAGGAGAGAAGAGAATAATTCTTCCAAATGACCCCCTCTCTACATCCCAAACCTGTACATCTCTAGATACTGCCCCCACCCCGCAGCAAGAAGCCAAGAACTGAGGGGCAAATACAGAAAAAGGTGGGTAGGTGTTGCTGACAGAGGATCTGTTCAAATTAGCAGAAAGCAAATATTCAGTATTCCATTTTAAAGTGTAAAGAATAGATGCAGAAAGCAAGTTCATATCACTATATGGAGAGGAGTAGAAAAACAAGACCTTTCCTATATGCTTTTTATAGGATTACTGAGAGCAGGGATTTCAAGACACATAATCGGAGTGCAGGAGACATCTTAATTACATTTTCAAGAATAACTAGAAGACTGTCTGGTACTGCAGTTCCTGGAGGCATCTGTGTGTGTGGCACTAAATGAGTTTCTCACTGTGGTGAGGGTGTCCTTGAGTTGAGAAGAAGTATTGGCTACACAAATCAAAGTTGATAGCTGATGAATTTCACATTGTTAACCAGAACAGGAAAGTGCTAAATTTGTAGGCAGCGTGTTGTGAACACATGGAAAACCTAGTTTCCTATTTCTAGAGTTATTGTAGCACTGTGTGTTACTGTTGTATCTCATTCTTCCTGGTTGGCTTGAGACAAGAGGCAAACGTATGAAAAAAATCTGCTAGGTTTCTGGACAACAACTTATGAAAAACTAATAAATTTGATCTAGTAAGAAAAATATGGGAACAATTAAATATTAACCTAACAGTTATTTTAAAATAAATTTTTAGAGAAGCTGTTTGGTAAATGGTGTTATGTAATTCAGTGTGTAAAGTGAACTAAATCTTAGGGTAAGATGTAGATTTTATGCATTTTTAGATTGACTGTATTTATAAATTGAATGTTTAGGTCAGGGGTCACCATCCTGTCACTTGGGTGACATGGCACCTGCAAAGCCTTCAGTGGTGCCCCCAGCAGGTAGCACAGAATCTGAGCTTGCTTTTTTTTTTTTTTTTTTAAAGTAAGCCTCTAGCTGTCCTAGAAAGTTATGGAGCACAATGTGCAAGTGTCCTTCTGAGTGATTTCTGTGGAATGAGGCAGCCTGGCTGCTCCTGCCTGTCAGTGTTATTAGCCAATGGGCTGTTGTGAGGATAAAATGAAGAAGGTGGAGTACACCACCTTGGGATATAAATGTATATAACACATTCCTTGACCATAACTGTTTCTGTAGAATGAGTATAATTTAGAGTTCAAAGAGTCCACTTGATCAAAACAGGGAGCAATTACCTACTTTATCTGTTGTCATCACGGACACGAATGTGATAAAGATTATATAAGAAGCTAAACAATATTTATGAATAAGTGTTCCTTTCACCAACCTCCTATTTCATGGGTATACTTAATGAGAACCTTACACATAGTGTCTATATACAAATAGTTTCTCTGTTGTAGAATCCGTTGATTGAGACAAAAGGATATTATTTGATTAGAAACTCTCCTTTTACCCCTGTCAACTACTATTCTTTTGCCTGGTTTGAGTTATTTTATTTTTCTAAGATGGACTATAGGAGATAAAAGACTGGCATCAGTGGCAAGGAGGCGTTAATATGGTATTATTTCCTGGAAAGTGTAGCATTTGGAAACGTGAAGGACCTACTCTAACCAGATAGGCCAGGAAGGTTTGTATAGGAGGGGAGGATAAGAGGAAGATGAAAAGTACTGAAGTCTCAGGCACTGATGCAAAGGAAAGGAATAGAGTGGCTTCTTTCTTCAGCTATTTGGAGATCTCACTCCTGGTTTCCTACCTCGCTCAAACCATCATGCTGCCTGCGCTCTTACCTACTGGTCAGTCATGTGGGCTTTCCAGAAGATTGTCCAATCCTCTAAATTAGGATCTTATTGAGCACACAGCTTATTTGACTTGTAGTAAAAAACTTTAAAAGGATGCTATGATAATTGTAAATGCTGTATAATAGCATTTTCCCAGCAGCTGAAGGATATTGAATGGAAAGATTTGATTGGAGGGTGGATTGCGCTTGCTGGTTCTGCTTTCTGCTTCTGCATGTTCAAAAGAAGTGGTGAATCGGCTCTACATGCATACAAACTGTATGTGTGATGGGGGGTCATGGCCAGGATTATCAGTCATGAGTATAGACCCAATGTACTTACAACTTGTTCTCACTTTCCGCTTTATGTACAGAGGTTGTGGGGGCAGGGGCCATGAGTGTATGGGGAGCAGGGACAAGATCAGCAGCCTCAATCTCGCTCCCCTCCATCTGCAGACAGGACATGAGAAGAGGGCTATGATTACCAGAAAAAAACTGTTTGTAACTCTGAAACTGCCCAATTATATTGCATCTATTCATTATGATGCTACTAATGTATTCTTATGAAAGCATATTTATAAATGGAAAATGCCCTGTCTCTCACCACTGCTAGTAGACATGCGGATGAGGGAGTGGGAAGTGGAAGGTTAAAGAGAGCAAACTCCCAGGAGGGAAAGCACCACAACACCAAGTTGTCTTCTAGCAGGGGTGGCTGTCAATTGCTCGAAAATCTCAGCATTCATTCCCCCCAGGGCTGGCACCATACCTCAGCGGGCCTCAAAAGGCAGTGGTGGCACTACCATCACTGGGGGCTTAAATAGGCCTGGCCACATCAATGTGTTAGTGTATTAATGCCCTGCCACCATCTTGGGTGATGGCAAGCATGCACACAGCAGTTCACTAACGCACTGATGTGGCAGGGCCTATTTAAGCCCCTGGTGGCAGCAGTATGACGCAGTAAGTGGCGCAACCAGTCTGCGAAGCGGGTGTTGCCTGGGAGGGTGACACCTGCTCTGGGATCCATGCAAGCATTGATTTGCAGCTAGTATGGAGCTGGAGCTACATCCACCCAGTCCCAGCAGCAGGGGTCCCTCTCAGCCGCAGGGGCCCTCAGCCAGCGCCCAGCCGGCCATTCATTGGCACTGGGACTGATTTCCCTCCTACCACCCACCCACATTGAGGAAATGTGAATTCTCTTCTGCTGGCTCTTAATGTCAAAGCCAAACTTCCAAATGTTACTAAACCAGTTTAACGAGTTGTATGATTATGAAACAAACGAGGCTAATTGCATTCACATTTGTTATGCTGCTAGGGCGCATCTTTTAATTGTTTCAGTTGGACTCTAGGGAAGGAAGAAGTCCAGAGCAGAAACCATTTTAGGAGGGCTACCGAAACTAAATTGCTCAGTAATTACTGGGGCCTTTTAAAATTGGGTCTAACAATATGTTTTGTCCTTCCAGTCCTTTCCCCTCCCCAGCCTTGGTAGAAAAACACCTGAGAGGCGAGAGAAATTTGAGACAAGTGTGTGGAAGCAAGCAGAGTAGTGATCTTTTTAGACTTGGTGCTCTTCCTCAATCCATATGGGAAAATTTCCATATCAGGGGCGTTAAAGCATTTTGTAGCACTATTTTGAGCAGCAGAAGATAGTTGTACATGTGGTCCTCTGTGCAATACACTGGATAGCCTCCACATCCATGTTGACATTTTGCCTTCAAATTTTTTGTTTATGGACTTCTTCTCCTGAGAAGTAGGGATTTGTAAGATGAAAAAATGGGGGAAGATTGATTGCCCTAGCTTACTGGTCTTATTGCAAAACTTGTGCAGGTGCTTGCTTGTCTGCTTAGCTGTTTACCTTGATGCTTTGATTGCCACTGAGGCTGAGGCTTTCCATCTGCTGGGACTCTGCTAATTCTTGTAGAACTGCCATCATCTTCCTTCTTCTGTCTACTTGTTTGTACACCTGCTATCTTCTTTCTTTCCCTTACCACCACTTTGCTGCTACCTTCCTTTCAGACACCACCCAGTGCTCCAACTAGTTCATCTGGAAGAAGTGGAATGGGAGGGGCAGGAGATTATGGCGGTAGTTTATACTGTATACTGAGAACTACTTAGTGCTGAGGTGCATGTGTGTGTAAGGTTGTATACTTGGCACCAATGGTGCCAGGAAAGGAGGGAGAGGTGCAAGTTTAGTGTTTGAAGGTGGAGTGAGGGGCAATTGCATTATAGTTGGAAGGAAGGGACTATTGATGCACAGTCCCATTATTACACCCATTCCATGGGTTGTCAGTAACCTACTAGGGACTTACAGGGTCACTCCTTTATTCTCCCCTTCTACCCTCCACTTCCTGTTTTCTGTTAGCCACAGTTTATCCAGGCATCAGAATTGGGCAATCAGTGGTTGCCACTAACCATGGTTTCTGGTTCTAACTTGGAAGCATATTATGATCCATCATTTTCCCAGTGCAGAGATACATGGTTATTGAAAATCAAGAGGTGTAGATGACAGTTGGTATTGCCGTGGACTTGTTCCCTCATGTTCCCAGTGGTGAAAACATACGCTATACAAAACTTTGGTGGTTGGAACTTTTTAAAGATAGCGCGTGAGTGTTTTAAATGCTTGGTAAACTTTGCAAGGTGACACATCATGTTCTCTTGAGATTTCTTGATCTTTAGATGTAAGGTGGTCTGTAACCCTGCTGTGCTATTTCTTTTACTTCTCACTATTTCTATGTGAAGCTCACTGCTTAAGCTACTCTGCTTTAAATTTCCAACTGTTCATTTTTCTTCCCTTCAACTTAGTGGATTGGGGGGGGAGGGGTTATTCCACCACCTCACCTTCTCCAAACCATGCAGAGCTTATTACTTGCCATACAGAGCTCATTACAGTCATGCAGCATAGAAGATCTATAATTGGAGCTGTTAACTACCCACTCTTATATGCCGTTTATGTGTGTGAAAGAGAGCAGATGAGCAATGAGTTTCACCAATTACTGGCTGCAAGGCTGTTGTACTACTGGTACTAAATAAATGTTTTATTATCTGGTAGAAGATGGAAATGTTGACTTCAGAGACGAGCTAGGGATATTTAAATTTTGAATTTGTTTTTAACTTCCTCCTCCCTGCTAGTGTTCTATGAAAAATCAGTGTATTAAGGAGCAGTTGTTATAAAGACATGGAGAGAGGTCTTACTGCTACCAAGACAGAAGTATTTCAGATTACTTTAAATTGAACTAAAATACACAAGCAATTATGAACATAAACTATCCCTGGTATTGTTAGTAAAGCCTATATTTGTCCTGCTTGAAATGATATAGAGCTTCTACCTAGACTTCTCCTTGGATCTTTTAAAAAAAGTTTCACTTGCACAGTAAGGGGTGGTATATATTGATAGCAGCCCTGCTGGATGAAAGCATCTATCTAGTCCTGCATTCTGAAGCCAAATTCACACTGCGTAGTATCTGTAAAAACATCTTTCAAAATACCTTGAGGGCAAAGTATGATTTTTGTATTAAGATCTATCTAGTGCAGGGGAAAGGAATCTCCAGCTGACGGTCCTAATTAGATTGGCATGGGTCCCAACTTGGTCTGCAAGGTCATTTTTCCGAAAACCATGTCTGCTTGGCCCATAGTTGATGGCAAATGTGATGTCAGGGCATGTAGAGATGCGATTGCCAGTGCACAATTGGGAGACTTAAAGGGCACTTGTTATCACTGGCAAGGAAAGCTTGCTATAACCCCAATAGGTTATTGGCAGTGAGAACAAGTCTGCTGGATCGACTCTGCTACAAAGCTCCTCATGGGGAACTTGGTAGTGCAGCTAACCCTGCAGAAAGCAGGCCTCGAAATCACTGCTTATCATCTGATGGGGAGTAACGTCAAGCCTTTCTTGCCTTGGATTTTTCTTTGTAGCACGGCATCAGGTAATTGACACATGGGTGGGGCCAACCCCCCCCCCAATCAAAGTAACCCAGGATCCGTCCCTTTGGGTGGATTGAGTTTCCCATCTCTGGTCTGGTTTTGTCAGTTGCAATGTCTTCTGATCAATTTCTGTGCCCAGTGTTATTGAGTAGGGTACTTACACTACAGTAGGGCCCCACTTATACGGCAGGGACCAGACCCCCGCCGAAAAGCAGAACATCGATCAGCTGTAGTGCAGGGAGCTCCAGCTGACGGCATTTGGCCCCTGAAGCTCCCCCCACAACAGCTGATCGATGTTCCGCTTTTCCGTGCATCGCCCTCTCCCCGCTCACTCCCTCGCCCTCGTTATAGTGGGGGAGTAGTGCTCCCCTGCTGTGGATCACAGGAAGGGAGCTGCCCGCCTGCCTGCGCCTGCTCACTCGCCCTCTGCCGGCTCCCTTGCTCGTCCCCCCTTGCCCACTCACTCTCCCCCTGCCTGTTCACTCGTACACTCGCTCACCCTCCGACGCCTCCCTCGCTCATCCCCCCTTGCCCGCTCGCTCTCCCCCTGCCTGTTCACTCGTACACTCGCTCACCCTCCGACGCCTCCCTCGTTCGTCCCCCCTTGCCCTCTCACTCTCCCCCCTGCCTGTTCACTCTCGCGCGCGCTCGTCCTCTGCCACCTCCCTCGACAAAAAAATGGCGCCGGATGCCCTTCTTGGACTCAGCGGCTGAGCAAGTTGTCAGAGCTTGGAAACGTTCCTTGTTTCAACTACAACTCCCATCAGCCCAACTGTAGTTTAAAAAAGGAACGTTTCCAAGCTCTGACGATGTGCTCAGGGCATCGGGCGCCATCAGTTTGTGCACTCAGCACCTCTCTTTTCCAAGCTCTTTGCATCATGCCGCAAAATTGCTGCAAAAACAGAACAAACACTGAACATATGGAACATGGATACAATTCAAAACCGACGCATTAGCGAAGCGCCAAAAAGCAAAATGCTGGAAAGCGAGGCTCTACTGTATCTGGACTCTGCAATATACTTCAGAGGTGCTTCTCTTAAGTATGCCTGCCATATAAGGTTGTGTTGGTGGATTCTCTTCTGATGGGGCATTCAGTCTCTAGAATGCTTTTCTCAGAGGGGCTTGCATGGCACTGTCCTTGATGCCCTTTTTGCACTAAGCAACGACCTCTTTATTTTCTCAGGCTTTTAGAATTAATTTAAATAAATTTTATACTGCCATATAAAATATCAGGATGGTGTACAATAATAGAAAGGTTCTCAAACTGTGGTCCGTGGACCATCAGTGGTCTGCAAGCTTCTTTCAGGTGGTCCACAGCATGTCTACATTAGATAAACATACTGATTTTTAATTGTACCTGTATTTATTTACTGTACTTGTATTGCTGCTTTTCTGTCTTATATTGTATTTTACGTATTACATTTTGAATTCTATGGAATGCAAATTGTAATACAATAAAATACAATACAAGAAAGAAAGAAAAGAATACAATTAAAAATCATACAGCACCTATCACAGTGCTTTTCAGTTGCTACAACAGGCAGAAAGATCACTAAGTGGTCTGCCAAGACCATTGGCAATATTCAAGTGATCCATAGGGGGAAAAGATTTGGAAACCACTGAAATAATAAACACAATTAATAGAATTGTTTTATTTTCACATAGACATTATCTCCACCCTGCGATTTTAGGCTCAGGTTGTATTTTCATTGTATTTTACTCTTTCTGAGAACTTATTGAAATGTAGGATAGCAATGCAGTCAATCAATCAATGTACCCCTAAAGTAGGTGAGATATAAAAGGCTCTGTTCTGGGCTTCTGTTCATACAGCTTTTTTGGTTTGCAAAAGACTACCTTGAAGTACTGATATGGTGTCCACAGGTAACATATTTCTGCAGAGGCCGCTTCTCTCCCCTCACTGTGAAGTTAGCCATGACAAAAATATTCTGTTGTAGTCAATAGAATAGGATGTGGAGGTTGCGGTGCTTATGATAGTTGATCTGGCTTGCAAATGTGTCCATGGTCCAAAAAGGTTGGTAACCCTTGTGGAAAGGAATGAGTTTGCTCATTCATACTTTCTTTTAACTCTAGCTCAGAGCTTATGCCTAGCACTACCTTAGAGTTAAAATAGTCCTTCATCTGTTATGGCCCTGGCAATCAAGTTAGAAAACATGCATAAACCAGCTGATTCTCATTTTTAGAACTCAAGTGGTGTCAGTAAATTAAATCTTACTCATATTTTACTTCAATAAAACATGTGGGTTCCAAGGCTTAAAGCAAATTAAGACGTTTATGTATTCCTTAATGTACCGTATCGGAGATGGCCGTGGGATTTTTCTTGTGTTATTGTATGCTGCAATATCAAATGATTGAATAATTCCATAATTCTCACCTGTTCTTACTAGACAGTTTCCACGTGATCAAAAGCATCCCTGCAGTTTGGCAAAAGTACCAAATTGAAATTTGACACAACTATTTAGGATAAAGAGAATGCACAGTGATTAACCATCATCACCACATTAGAATATCTCCATAGCAACCCAAGATAGTTGGCATTTAGTTTGTCTAACTTATTTACATTTAAGTAAAACATGAACGAAGATCTTGACTTATGTGGTGTGCATATTATAGGGTAATATCAACTTCCTATGAACAGTTTATTTTACATACTAAAATGCCATTCAGTTTTAAATAGAGGTGCTAAGATCTCTAGGATCTCACTGTTTGCAACCCTTATGGAAAGAAAGGAGTTTCCTCATTCAGTAATAGTGCTTGTTAATTGGTACGGTTATAAGTTTGCACTTGAAAAAAATCCTGATGCTTAAGAGCAGATGTGTGTAACATTCCTGTAGGACCCTAAAAAATCAAATCAAATCAAAAGTACTGAGAGGGGTTGATTAATTTTTTCTTTTCCCTAGTGGCCCTTTTTATGATCCAAATATGCCCCTCTGCTATTCCCTCTCCCCCCCCCCAACTTGCATTTGGAATTCCTTGGTGGTAGTGCTGATTTGAATTAGGGAACAGCAACTAGGGAAAAACAAGGCATACTACCTGCTTCTCCTCCTGATCATCTGTGTAAAGCTACTTTACACAAACCTATATATAATGTGTAATCAGGTGTTTAGGAGGGGTCTTAGTAAGGAGGAACATGGATGATGCCATCCCAGTTTCAGTGTTCATGGGTAGAGGGAGGTATAGCCGTGGGGAAGTGGTGAACCACCATAGAAGACAAAAGTAAGGCTACCTACACCTTGTTCCTCGCTGCTCATCTGCTGTGCCCACTGGCCTTTGTGTGCTGTTGTTTAACACCAGATTGGTACACAATAAGACCACACTCATCCATGATTTGATCATGGATGAAGATGCCGATTTGGTGTGTATTACCGAGACCTGGGTGGGTAAGCTGGAAGTAGTTGATCTGACCCAGCTTTGCCCACCTAGATACTCGGTGCAACACCAACACAGGCTGCAGGGCCAGGAGGAGGAGTTGGTGTGATCTACAGAACATCCATCTCTGTTACCAGGAAACCACTCTGTCTTGAAGCTGGCTGTGAGGGCCTGTACCTGGTGTTGGGCCAAGGAGACAGTAATCTAGGGTTGCTGCTGGTGTACCATCCACTCTACTGCCTGGCAGCTTCTCTGACTGAGCTGGCAGAGGCCATCTCAGCTGTGGTATTGGAGGAGCCCGGAACAATAGTCCTGGGTGATTCCAATGTCCGTACTAAGGCTGCCTCTTGTGATCCAGCTCAGGACTTCATGGCCTCCATGATGGCCATGGGGCTGTCTCAAGTTGTCACCGGCTCAACGCGTAGGGGAGGGCACACCCTTGTCTTGGTTTTAAAGTCCTTTTTTTATTACTTTAATAGAAGGCTGGTAGGCCATTAGAAGTGGTGTTGTGGACCAGATCCAGGCCAGGATTTAGTTTTATGCACATGAGCAGGAACACACCCAAGTGAAGCATTGGACCTCTCTCTCTCTTTCTTTCCCCCATCTGACTAGAAGGAGAATTTTGCCAGTTCTTCCTTCTACTTTCCCCCAATCTTGGCTTGATGCGTATAAACAAATTGTTGCAGTTGATCACACTCTGGTTAGCTCCAGAATAAGTGAGCTTCAGATAGTGGGTTATGAAGCTCACTTGTTAAACTAAGCAGATTTGCAATGAACTGCAATCACTGTTTCATATGCAAAGACAAGCTCTCAAATGAGGGGAAAGTGAAACAAAATGCTGGCAGAGTCCTCCTGGCTGTACAGGATAGGGGAGTGCATGAGCCCAAGGCTTTGTTTAGGCTCATTCCAGCTTGTGCCCATAGCACTTAAAATGGTTTAGCATTACGTGCAAACACTGCCAATGACTTGCTGTTGGATTATGTTCATACTACCAAGCATTTGCTATTCTGTATGACCTGGAAGTGTCAAGTTTTTCTACTGATTTGTCAAGTAAGGACAACTTCAGGGTGAATCATCAGAGAAGAAACAAATCTGTTGTAATAGCTTTTTTGTTTAACAAAATATTGCATCAAACACAAGAATGAAAATCTTTATGCATTCATCTAGCACAATTGCAAGATGCCCAATGCTAAACTGCCATCTGAAGAGTTTAGTCAAAAGATGGAAGTTGACACAATAGATAATAGACAGTGATGATATGTGTATTGAATGAATGCGTTTTGGATGATAGTGGTGATCTCCATCTCCACTTATCTGAAGTCGTCCTGCAGGCAACAGAACTCAGCAGCTTGAAACTGTGTTCAAGGAGCACTAGAATTTTGATTTGATCTCTGCTTTGAACACATAAGCACAAAGAAGAATATAAAGCATGCAGTAAGGGAGAAGATGCTTGTTTTGAGGGTGTAATCTGAAGCCTGAAAGGAGAACTGAACTGAGGCTTTGTAAATGTGGATGAAGTAGTCCAGCCTAAAAATTAGGTAATTGGGGCACAGAGAGTAGATTGTGACAACCCTTGATATGTCTAACTTATGTATTAGGATTTTTTTCTATTCACTGCATAGCCCTTTTACATACACTACATTGATGTACGCTACAAAACTGTGTTTTGGAAAGTTTTTAACTGTTTTCAGTATGTTTTTATTTTTCTTGATACATTGTTTCATTTATGTTTTCCATGCTGGGCTCCTTCGGGAAGGGCACGGTATAAATTCAATTAATAATAATAATTTGACAGGCCCTTGTGTAGCGGAAAAGTTGTATGTAGATGTTGGTATAAGCAAAATGAATACCCCCAAGAATATCTTAATAATAGAGCTTTGTCTTCTGTAAATATTGGACATTAATTTTTTAAAACTGATCTGCATCATTGAGATACCATGGGGAATTGCTAATTGCCCCATTGGCAATTGTGCTGTGAGGTCCTTCAGGGTTCCACCTTGTCCCATGTGCTGTTAAATGTCTATATGAAGCTGCTGGGGATTTGGGAAGTGGTGTCACCAATATGCAGATGACACCCAGCTCTCTCTCTCTCTCTCCATACCATTTGAAATCAGGTGATGCTGTGAAGGTGTTAGTCTAGTGTCTGGTAGCACTAATGGGCTGGATGAGGGCCAATAAACAAGCTGGATCCTACAATCAGAGGAGTGGCTGGTGAATGGTTCTCATGTCCAGAACTACCCTTAAGGAGTAGGTTTATTAAGAACATAAAAACAGCCAGCTGGATCAGGCCAGTGGCCCATCTAGTCCACCACTTTGTTCACACAGCGGCCAAGCAAATACCTGTAGGAAGTCTGCAAGCAGAAGTGCAATAGCACTCTCTCCTCCTGTGGTTTCCAGCAACTGGTATTCAAAACCATACTGCCTCCGACTGTGGAGGAAGAGCATAGTCATCATGGCTAGTAGCCACTGATAGTCTTATCCATCATGTACTTGTCTAATCCTCTTTGAAAGCCATCCCAGTTGGTGGCCATCACTGCCTCCTGTGAGAGCAAATTCTATAATTTAACGATGTGCTGTGTGAAAAAGTAGCTGGGGGGCGGGGAGGAATTGTTTGGGAGCTGGATGAGGCCCCCAGGCCAATGATTAGCCACCTACCTGACTTGCATAGTGTCTTGCATTTAGTGGACTTTTATTTTGCCTCTGATATAGTTGATATAGCACAGTGGGGAGGAGAGCCTGCCTGGGAGTCCAGAGTCTGTGAATTCAAATCCCCGCTCATGTCTCCTGGGTGTCAAGGGCCAGCTAAAGATCACCCCCATAGTAAGTGGCTCAGGGGTTACATGCCCTGCCACCTGTGCAGCCATGGGCAAGCTGCATAGGCCCAAGGAGCCCAGTTGCCCCCCAGCTGGCAGTTGTGGACAGGAAGGGGCTGGCTTGTGCAGCTGTGGCAAGCTGAGCAGCAGGCCCTAGCCAGCTGGGGAGGACTAGCCTCAGAGGGAGGCAATGGTAGACCCCCTCTGAATACCACTTACCATGAACATCCTATTCATAGGGTTGCCATAAGTCGGGATCGACCCGAAGGCAGTCCATTTCCATTTTCATAAAGCTAAATCTATTCGTGCTGTAGTATGGAACAGGAAAGAGGGTGTAATCTTTGTAATTTAGTGGTTTTGAAAACTTTATCTCAGGCATTTAGATATAATGAAATGCGCAGTGCTTCTAATCCCAATGCTTCTAAATCTAATCTTGCTATTAAGCCCTAGGGCTGGATCCAGAAAAGCACGGTAGTGTTTCATTCATGCAGTGGGGCTTTCTTGTCCCGCTTTCTCCGCTGCAGTGGGTCCTTTATTGAGTGTGAGGAACTAGCATGGGATGAGGCTGCAGTAGGAGAGTAACTTGAGGAGGCAACTTGTGTGAGGGGAAATGCCTTTCCACAAGCACAAAGCACCTTTGGATACCTGACAAACCCCCTAACAAGGAGGAAATCTGCTTCGGATTGTGAAAAATAGTTCATATAGTGTAACTGGTATTTATTTGGAAGCATGAAAGCAGGTTGCCAGTTCGCATGATAGAAGAATAAAAACTGAAAATTAGAGAGTCTAGCATGTCCAGGATAAGCAACTGAAATGGTGGCAAAAAGTAGTGGAACAATTCAGTTTTTGCAAAAAAAAAAAAAAAAATCACCCAGAATTAGCAAATCATTATTATATCATCAATCTAAAAAGGGGCCTGGGGAATACCGCACTTGAAACATTATTTTCATGCTAACTCACTCACTCACTCAATCATTTCATTTATATGATGTTAGATAGCATGATTAAAACATGAGTAAAAGTAGAAAACTTATTTCTATATGCCATCCCACTAGGGGCATTGCCCTTTAGGGGACTCACCCAACAGGCACAACAAGCCCACAGTGTTGCTTAAACACTAGTAGCTGTGGGATCATTGCCTATTGCCAACTTCTTCACCGCTGACCCCACTGTAAATCAAAAAGAACATTGTCATTGACCCCCTCATCTCAATACACACATGTATGGAATGTGTAAGAGATTCTTTTAATTCATTTTACTTCCATTTTGACTCCACTATGTTCCAATGCAGTAACTGAATTATTGGACTGTATTTCGTCATCGTCCTCTGTATTTCTGTTCATTTTCTTCTATGCATAGCTCTCACCTGTACTTGCCGTGGGGGTGGCTGTTAGTTGCTCACACGGGTTCGATGTGCCTCTGACATTTACAGATGTATTTTTTTTCTTTTCACTTGCTATCGGCACGGCACTGGTGTTTTGTCTTTTTAAAAAATCAATAAAAATAAAATCAAACTGGGTGGAGCTTCCAGTGGTTAGTGGCAGGGATAAAACCTCTATGCACATATTTGGAGGAGGGAAAGGCAAATGTGCAGAAATGTTTGGGCTGCTATAGGTCCAAATACAGTTTGATCTGGAGTCAATTGGTATTCAGTTTTCTCCTATAAAGTAGATGGAGAATTAGTCCATTGGATTATTTTATGCCTCAAGTCAAAGCTTAAGTCTGCAGTCCTACCCCACTTGCTGGAGAGCAATTGGATATTTTACTTTTTATTTATTATTGCATTTATATTTATATAGCCTTTCTTCCAAGGAGCTCAAGGTGGTGTACATAGTTCTCTCCCTCTCCATTTTATCCTCACAACAATCCTGTGAAGTAGGTTAGGCTGAGAGGCAGTGTTTAGCCCAAGGTCACCCGGTGAGCGTTATGGCCAAGTAGGGATTTGAACCCTGGTCTCCCAGATCCTAATCCAACACTCTAATCACTTGCCGCACTGGCTCTTCTGTTGAACGCAATAGAACTGACTTCTGAGTAGGCACAGTTACGATTGTGCTGATAGTCTTCAGATGTATTTACCAATTGCTTGCTCCTAATATCAAAGCCTTTAATTTCTACTTGTGATCAAGTTCTGAATACAGTATATTTAAAATCTGGTTTGGATCCCTATTGGCAGCAAAACTTTCCATCACCACACTGGGGAGGTCTTCAGTCTCAGGATGTCTCCCTCTAACTGCAAAGTGGTAAGTCTGCGGCATCCAGCAGGCAGCCACCCACTGCTCTTCCCAGGACCTTAGGATTGTTCCCTAGGATGTCCAAGTTAGCTCTATATAGGTTTAGGCATTTAATTTGCTTTTCAGCCATTTGATTTACACTTACAAGTATTAAAGCTGTATGACTGTGGCAGTCTCTTAATAACTAGGGTCACATGGAAAAATATGCCTTACATAATTTAATTAGTTCCATTATTGGTCTTGCTAGAGTAATCCATATTAACATTGCTCTTATAATCTTTAACCATCTTCATGTTGGACAGAAAAGGTTGAACTAGATTTTAGGCTTGATGCAGATAGCAAACTCATGTCGCATTTTCTCTTTTCTCTCTGTATATTTTTATCCCACTCTTCAGTCAAAAAGGCTCCGAAGATGGCTTACAGATAAAAAACAAGATAGTCCCTGCTTTCAGGCTTACAATCTAAAAGACATAATACAAAAGGAAAGGAAAGAATGAAAATTCTTAAAGTAGTAGTAATAGTTATTGTTTTGGCTGGTATATTATTATTATTATTTATTGAATTTATATCCTGAGCTTCCTCCCAAAGTAGCCAAAGGTGCCAAATATAAACAAAATAATTTAACAAGAAATGGAAAAGCATACTAAAAACAAAAACATTCCAAAACACATTTACAATTTAAAACACTCTAAAACACAGTTAAAAATATTTTCAAATACAGTTAAAAGCATTATTTTATCAGTGATCTTCTGGTTGCCCTTTAGCCATCAAATGCCTGGATAAACAAGAATATTTTTCAAATTCCTCCTGAAAGTCAATAGTGATGGAGACAGACATGTCTCACTGGGAAGGGCATTCCACAAATGGGGAGCCTCCACTGAAAAAACCTGTCAGGGGGTTAATGCCAACTGGGCAGTGCTTAGTGGCAGCACCAACAAGACCTTGCTTGTCAGTTGTAGGGTCCAAGGTTGTTGATACTGGGGAAGACACCCTTTTAGTTACTTGGGTCCCAAGCAATTTAGGGCTTTATATGCTAGTACCAACACATTTAATTAGGCCCAGTAGCTCACTGGCAGCCAGTGAAGTGCTTTCAGGACCAGTGACACATGGTCCCATGGGGCTGCCCTGCCTGCCTGCCTGCCTGCCTGCCTGCCTGCCTGCCTGCCTGCCTGCCTGCCTGCCTGCCTGCCTGCCTGCCTGCCTGCCTGCCTGCCTGCCTGCCTGCCTGCCTGCTTGTTTATTTATTTATTTCATTTATAAACCGCCCGTAGCTAGTAGCTCTCTGGGCGGTGTACAGGTTAAAATACAATATTACAATAAAATCAATAGCAAATAGCAGCAAGATTTTAAAACAAGAACATTAAACATGAAACATTAAACGTTAACATTAAACATTAAAATGCCTGGGAGCATAGCCAGGTCTTAACCTGGCACCTGAAAGAAAGTACCGTAGGCGCCAGGCATATCTCCTCTGGTAAGCTGTTCCACAATTCGGGGGCCACTACAGAAAAGGCCCTAGATCTAGTAATAATCCTCCGGGCATCTTGATGATTAGGTACCCGGAGGAGGGCCTTAGATACTGAACAAAGTGGACGGGTAGGTTCATAGCGGGAGAGGCGTTCCACAAGGTATTGCAGTCCCACACCGTGTAAGGCTTTATAGGTCAAAACCAATACCTTGAATCTGGCTCGGAAACAAATAGGTAGCCAGTGCAAACGGGCCAGGACAGGTGTTATATGCGCGGACCGATTGGTCCTCGTCAGCAACCTGGCTGCCGCGTTTTGCACTAGCTGAAGTTTCCGAACTGTCTTCAAGGGCAGCCCTACGTAGAGCGCATTACAGTAATCCAATCTAGAAGTTACCAGAGCGTGAACAACTGAGGCGAGATCGTCACTGTCCAGATAGGGGCATAGTTGGGCTACTAAGCGAAGATGGTAAAACGCATTCCGTGCCACCAAGGCCACTTGAGCCTCTAGCGACAAGGAAGGATCAAAAAGGACACCCAAACTACGAACCTGTTCCTTCAAGGGGAGTGTAACCCCATCTAGAACAGGATGAGCATCCACCATCTGAGCAGAGAAAGAGCTCACCAACAGTGTCTCAGTCTTGTCTGGATTGAGTTTCAGTTTATTAGCTCTCATCCAGTCCATTATCGCGGTCAGACAACGGTTCAGCACATCAACAGCCTCACCTGAAGAAGGTGAAAAGGAGAAATAGAGCTGCGTGTCATCAGCGTACTGATGGCAACGCACTCCAAAACTCCTGATGACCGCACCCAGAGGCTGCATGTAGATGTTAAAGAGCATGGGGGACAGAACCGACCCCTGAGGGACTCCACAATGGAGAGTCCAGGGTGTCGAGCAATGTTCCCCAAGCACTACCTTCTGGCGACGATCCACTAAGTAGGAGCGGAGCCACTGCCAAGCAGTGCCCCCAACTCCCAACTCCGCAAGCCTCCCCAGAAGGATACCATGGTCGATGGTATCAAACGCCACTGAGAGATCAAGGAGAACCAACAGGGTCACACTCCTCCTGTCCCTCTCCCGACAAAGGTCATCATACAGGGCGACCAAGGCTGTTTCAGTGCCAAAACCAGACCTAAAACCGGATTGAAACGGATCCAGATAATTGGTTTCATCCAAAAGCGCCTGGAGCTGGCCAGCTTACCAGTCTCGCAGCCACATTCTGTACCAGCTGCAGTCTCTGGACCATTTTAAGGGCAGCCCCATGTACAGCACATTACAATAGTCCAGATAGGAAGTCACCGGAGAGCATGGACAACTGAGGCCAGGCTATCCCTGTCCAGGTAGCTGGTGAATCAGTGCACAAGCACTTCTAGACACAAGAGCCGCTTGGGATTCTAGTGACAGGTTGGAATCCAGGAATATTCCCAGACTACAAACCTGTTTCTTCAGGGGGAGTACAACCCCTCCCAGAACAGGTTGGATACGCCTTATTCTTGGACACAGGAATTAAGAACATAAGAACATAAGAAGAGCCTGCTGGATCAGGCCAGTGGCCCATCTAGTCCAGCATCCTGTTCTCACAGTGGCCAACCAGGTGCCCACCCACAGCACTTCTGTCCAACACCTGCATAGCCTCTCCAGATTCAGATGGAATGGAGAGACAGAGCTGTGTGTCATCAGCATGCTGATGACACCATGCTCCAAATCCTTGGATGACAGCTCCCAATGGTTTTATATAGTTGTTAAATAGTATAGGAGGCAGAATAAACCCTTGTAGGACCCCGCAGCCCAAAGCCTTGTAACCAAGCAACAATCTCCTAGTACTGCTTTCTCGTAGCAGCCTAGCAGGTAAGAGCTGAACCACTACAATACAGTACCTCCAATTCCCACCTCCTTCCGTCGCTCCCAACGGACACCATGGTCAATGGTATCAAAAGCCGCTGAGAGATCAAGGAGAACCAACAGGGTAGCATTGCCTCTGTCTCTCTCACAATAAAGGTAATTAATCAGGGCCACCAAGGCTATTTCTGTGCTGAAACTGGGCCGGAAAGCAGACTGGAATGGATCTAGATAATTTACTTCTTCCATTCAGTTTGGAGTGGGAAGCTTATGGGCACACCACTTAATATAGAGGTATTGCAGATTCTTAGAACATTTTGCCTCATGCAATGAAACAAGGATGGCTATCTGCCAGTAAAAAGTCATCTGGATCTTGTACCAAGGTGTAATCAATGTGTGGTAAAACTTTTTGTCTGCTTGTAAGGAGTTTTTTTGTCTTACTTGTAAGGAGTTGTTGTTTTGTTAAGGAATAGAAACACTCTTGCAACTTTTTGATTTTTGTTTGTAATGATAATGTACATACTAGTATGTAATGCTTTGTGTGAGTGTGTTCTCTAACTGGGAAGCCCAGATAATACCATCCCTTTTATTATAGACCATGACCATTTGTGAGGAGATTCGTTTGTGAGTGACCAAATACTTTCTGGCTTCCTGAAGACTCTCAGGAGAATAGTGGCTCCTGAATGTACATGAATTTGCCATTCCTATAATACATGATCTCTAAATGGTCTGCTTAAAGTTCATTTTTAAATTCTGTGATGTTACCAGTGTTGCTACAAACATTATACTAGCCCTATTGTAGAGCATACCAGAATACAGTTATATCCATTGCTAATCTTATTTTCAATCTTTTTGCAGGCTGCTGACTTGAGTAAACCAATAGATAAAAGAATATACAAAGGAACACAACCTACGTGTCATGACTTCAATCATTTAACAGCCACGGCAGAAAGTGTTTCTCTACTAGTGGGCTTCTCTGCAGGTCAGGTGCAACTTATAGATCCTATTAAAAAAGAAACTAGCAAATTATTTAATGAGGAGGTAAGTGGATGTCCTAATCGTGGTGCATGCAGACATTGCATTTTATGTTGTTCTCCATATGCATGTTAATTTTTCCAATTGGAAATGGTTACCTTGGATGAATACCAGGAGAAACCTTTGAATATGGGGACACACTCTTAAGTTACATACTGTCAGGAACTATTTCACAGTATGTATTATGAAAGACAATGTGGTGGGTTTTTTCCCCTCCTTACACCTTGAATTTCTCATCATTCATTTATTGTTGGAAGGCAGGAATACTGTATGGTATACAATAGTACAGCTTTGGGTAGCATTACATCTGTGCCATCTGCTAATCCGGAGGTGGTTAATCTTCAGTTTGGGGAGCTGATCTGGCTCCCTAGACCCTACGAATTTTACTGGTGGTTATGAAAAATGAAGAAAAAAATTAAAGCAGATATAGTGGTGGGATAGGTGGAGCCCTCTTTTCCCCCCTGGATCAATGACCAGACTGATAATTTGGGCAGAGAGGAGGTGATAACCCCCTTTTCAGCTGATCTGCAGTGGTAAGCTGAGAGAGGGTATGCATGCGAGAATGTGGGGTAGGCACACGCATTGCTGGCATGCAGCCCCCTGAAAAGTTGGCCAAAAAAGTTTAACTATCCCCATCCTTATCCCATGAACTCACATGTTCCTCTGCTCTTATTTGTGTGTTTTCCTCTGTTCCCCTCCCTCCAACTTCCAAGGCTGACTAAAGGGCTGGGCTCCTTTGGAAGTAAGGACAGGATATAAATGCTATTGTTATAGATAATATTTTATTATATATAATTATAATATTAGCATTCCATCTGTATCAGTTTTTTTAACCCATTGCCAAACCACAGTTTTGCAGCCATGGTTAGTGAGGGGTTTGCAAACTATAGTTAGTGAAAATGTTGGTGCAGATCCAGCACTAATCTTAGCTAGCTAAAACTGAAAGGGAGTGGGGGATGTCTGCATGAGAGGGGAGGAGTAGCTTGTTCTTATAGGATTAGGTGCTTCATCTGCACTGAGACTGTTCGAAGGAATTCCTAAAGAAGCAGAGAAAAATATTCTGTTAACTATTGAAAGGAATGCTGTGGTTAAGTGAAGGGGCAAAAATGTGTATTTGATATACTGTACAGTTGTTTCACTTAACTGTGACACACTTAGAAGCTTGCATATTTGCAGAGCATAATTTTCTTAGTGGAATACAACCGGTTATCTTAAGTTCTCAGAGACCAGAACCAGAAGAGCTCGTTTGGGCAAGCACATGGTCTTAAACTCAGTGGATTCTTGGGTTAAACCAGCTTATTCCTGTGCCATCTTTGCAAATTCCTTCAATTTCTAAAGTCTTTTACAATGCAGTGAGACTAAAATAAACACATAGCCTTTGTATGCCCAAG
This sequence comes from Rhineura floridana, assembly GCF_030035675.1. Classification (NCBI taxonomy): domain Eukaryota; kingdom Metazoa; phylum Chordata; class Lepidosauria; order Squamata; family Rhineuridae; genus Rhineura; species Rhineura floridana. Next base: position 216,853,125 of record NC_084481.1, read on the forward strand.
GCAGTTTTGGGATCCTAGAACTATGAAAAAGATTTTTGGATTGCTGATTAACCATTCTAAAAGGGTGGTAATTAGAAATGTAAAGCTACTATGCCCAAACTCCTTCCCCTGCTCTCCTGGATCAATGGCAGGATCATCAGCTACTCACAGATGGACAAAAATGTGCTGCAACGTGTTTTAAGTATATTGTATCATTCATTGCAGTGGTTGGTAAAAAGAAAATAAACTCTATGCTGTGTTATTTAAAGGAGAGCAGTTAAAAGGCACAAGCTTTATTCCAGAATATGCTATACTTAGTTTAACACCTTGTTCCTGGGAGCAGAAAATCTAGTGCTACTTGAAAGAAGCATTTTCAGTTCTGACTTGCTGAGTATAGCATCTGATTGTGTGAAATTTGTCATTCTTAAAGTAGTTGCAATTCTAGAAAAAGATGCAATTTTGATGAATACAAATTCTACTGCAAAGTGAGTCTCTAAAATCTGACGCTAGAAGGACTCTTCTTCTTTCCACACATAAATATTTCAGACATTTGCTATAAAAATTCAAGCAGTTGCAAATGAGAATTTGTATATTTGTAGCATCTGCCCATGGCAGAAAAACATTAACTGGAAGTCTAAATTTAGTTATAACCCAATGGAATTATTCTAGAAGGTGAATCCTTGAGTATTGGATCTCTGAGTATACAGTGGTGGTGGTGGTTTGTACTGTCCTCATGAGCTAAACCTGTTAACCTTCCTGAGTGGCACTGGCTGAAAAATGTTGCCTTTGAGGGGGAGGGAATGGGGGAACATATCCCTGAAAAGGTTGCCATCATAGTACAGTTGAATAGAATGGACCTTGGCCAGGCAAGGTTTTTTCATGAAAGTTTACCAAGATAAGAATTGTAAAGCGCTCTGTCTCTAACTATGAATTTACTACTTGGGTCCTACAATAAGTTAACTTAAGGATGCTCATGTAAGGAAAGTTTCCCATCCCCTTGCCACCACCTGCCCATCAGGAAAGCCTCTCCAGAGGGTTGTGGGGATTGTCTTGAACTGATGCGGCATGGGAAATATGGGGGAGGGACTTCTGAGGGTGGAGTAATTGCCCCAAATTACGCTTGGATCTTAAAATATGCTAATGTAAGGAAGATCACATAAAGTTAGTTTCTGGTTCCCTTCTCTCACTCCCCCCCCCCAAAGGCGGGAGATGGGGAACCTTCTTGCTTGTGGAAAGTGATTCCACGTGATTTTCATGGATCCTTTAGCCACCCCATGTCACCCTAGTCAGCAGGACCCCACCCCAAAACCCCAGGAGAGGATTTTCTGGGGCTGTTGACGGTAGGGGAATCAGCACTTGCCAGCCTCCTTTTGTGGGCTCTTCTCTGGATAGAATCCAGCATGTTCTAGCTACAATTTGTTGTGTTGGGATGTCCTAAATCAAATAAGACAGGATAAGAACTCTAGGATAGGATTTTCACATTTCACAATTCTGTGTAGTTTTTTTATAGTCCTCAGGGATCATGTCTTCCCTCAGTGAAGCCTTTACATCACTCTGTTAGTGAAACAAGTATCATTGTGTCCCAGTTGAAGCCACCACTGATAGTATTCCAGAGAGGGAAGTTGGTTCTATAGCTGGTTACAAGAAACTGGTATAAGCTGTCATTTCTTTCCTCCCCTCTTTGCTGTGAAGCTTGATTGGCATGGGGCAGCAGAATGATAAAATCCACTGAAGTCCTTTTACTGTCATTTAAGGATAATGAACCCACAGGCCAAATTACATTGGTTGTTCACAAAAGCTCAGCAGAAGTAAATGGAAGGTAGAATCAGCAACTCCAAAATCTCTTCTATAAATTGTAACTCTTTGAATGTCTAGACATTTTCTTCTAGACAAAAGCAATGCAGTATTCGTTAAATGGCTCAAAGCTTTTAACTTGCCCAGATACTGGATCTCTCTTCCCTATCCTAGATCCAATCTGTCAAAGTAATTTTCTTTTAAAATTTCAGCATACTTTCACCATTTTTTCTGTTGAAATATTTATTTATTTATTTAATTAATTACATTTCTAAACCGCCCTATAGCAATAAGCTCTCAGGGCGGTGTACAACAAGATAAAACCACAATTAAAATACAAGCAAGTGTAGATTATAAAACATATTAAAAACAAAATTAAAATACAACTAAAAATAAAAAATACAATAAAATTAAATTTAAAATTAACATTAAATTAAATAACATCTGTTTTCTTCCTATTTTGACTTCAGTACAGTAGAACTATAATACCTAAAGAGGTCCTATTATTCCACCATATTGCCAGTTCTCTGCTGGATCCTTAAAGCTAGATTACTTTTCCAAGGATGAATTCAGTGATTGAGTCTTAAGTTCTTGATTTTAATTTTCCATGCCAGATTTTTAATAGGTGAGTAGTTCTTCACAGAATGCAGAGCTTCCTGACCCTGACTTTCTCGTTTTGTTGAACTTTGTTAAGGGAGGCTTACCACAAATCATGTTGACTATTGTATTTTTACTGTATATGGGGTAAGAAAAGCACACTTTTTAACAGTAGCTTAATAATGAAGTAGTCATAAGCTTATTTTCTGCAAGTAGAGTAACTTCATGTATTTAAATGCTAAGTGGCAGAAAATTAATAAGTTCATTAAATGAAAAATCAAGACTGAGATGACTCTGATGTGTACCTTTTTTCCTTTTTTTCAGAGACTAATAGACAAGTCCAGAGTTACTTGTGTAAAATGGGTGCCCGGTTCAGAAAGTCTCTTCCTAGTAGCTCATTCCAGTGGTAATATGTACTTGTATAATGTGGAACACAATTGTGGTACCACAACCCCACACTATCAGCTACTTAAACAAGGAGAAAGTTTTGCAGTCCATACATGCAAGAGCAAATCTACACGAAACCCTTTGCTTAAATGGACAGTAGGTGAGGGTGCCCTAAATGAATTTGCCTTTTCCCCAGATGGGAAATTCTTGGCATGCGTAAGCCAGGATGGCTTTCTTCGTGTTTTTAACTTTGATTCAGTGGAGTTGCACGGTACAATGAAAAGCTACTTTGGAGGACTGCTATGTGCCTGTTGGAGCCCAGATGGAAAATACATTGTAACTGGTGGAGAGGATGACTTGGTGACTGTCTGGTCTTTTGTGGACTGTCGAGTGATAGCTAGAGGCCACGGACACAAATCCTGGGTCAGTGTTGTGGCCTTTGATCCATATACCACTAGTGTAGAAGAAAGTGATCCAATGGAATTTAGTGGCAGTGATGAGGATTTCCAAGACCTTCTTCATTTTGGAAGAGATCGAGCAAATAGCACGCAATCTAGGTTATCAAAAAGGAACTCTACTGACAGTCGCCCAGTAAGTGTAACATATAGGTTTGGTTCAGTGGGCCAGGACACACAGCTATGTTTATGGGACCTAACAGAAGACATCCTCTTCCCACACCAACCCCTCTCAAGAGCAAGGACACACACAAATGTAATGAATGCCACAAGTCCACCTGCAGGAAGTGGAGGAACTAACCCAGGCAGTAATGGAAACAGCATCACAACACCTGGGAACTCTGTGCCCCCTCCTCTTCCACGGTCAAATAGCCTTCCACATTCTGCAGTCTCCAATTCTGGTAGTAAAAGCAGTGTCATGGATGGTGCCATTGCCTCTGGTGTTAGTAAGTTTGCAACCTTATCACTACATGACCGGAAGGAAAGACACCATGAAAAAGATCACAAAAGAAACCATAGTATGGGACATATATCTAGTAAGAGCAGTGACAAACTGAACCTAGTTACTAAAACCAAAACAGACCCAGCAAAAACTTTGGGAACACCTCTGTGTCCCAGAATGGAAGATGTTCCTTTGTTAGAGCCTCTTATCTGTAAAAAGACAGCACACGAAAGACTGACTGTGTTAATTTTTCTTGAAGACTGTATAGTCACTGCTTGTCAGGAGGGATTTATTTGCACATGGGCAAGGCCTGGTAAAGTGGTAAGTTTTAATCCTTAATGCTGCATCAAAGAAGTAGAACTTGAATAGGTAGCTTTTTCTCAAAACATAACTGAATGTTGAATATAAAATTTCTTTATGCTTAATGTAAAAAAGATTATTTCCTCAGAGCCATACTTTTGGATACTGCATGCCATATTTCTGAATGATTTGAAGTGTCTGGCCCAGGTAAAGTTCTTTTGAAATGCAGTTGCCTTCCAGCTGGAGATGTGTTGTGTATCCAAAGTGTCAGTGATAATTTCCCTATATTTTCAAAAGCTATTTTTGTACAACATGATTCAGACAAATCTAAAAATCAATTAGTGAGGGTAAAATTGTAAGGGCATTCAGGAATTCAGCATGGTCACAGCTTGGGTAAGCTGTAGGTTCGTATAGTATGAAATGCATTTTGGGCAATTGAATTTAAAATACTTATTCTGATAGGAATCCATAAAGCAGGGTCTTTTCTCACTTTTTTCAAAAACTAGACATAGTATTGAACTTTTAATTCTCCTTCAGTGATCATCTCAAGAACAATTTGTAGTGTTTCCATTTAAGATTTGAATAAACTGGTATTAAATATGCATTGTAATATTCTGATGTTTAATATCAATCTTCTCAAAATATTTATATGTGTAAGGTCACATTAAAAAAAAAAGATCCCTAGTGGAATGTATCCCATGCTCATTTTTCCCCTTGTCACTTTACAGTAGTTTCATGTGAAAGGTATTTTGAACTCATGCATTTTTCATTAAATCCCCAGGCTTAAATGTGGCACTAGTTATGTTTTCTTTCATGCTGAGAAACTGAAATTGGCCATTTAATTTTTAGCACCTTATGCTGATAAGAATTAGTTTGCTTTCAAATACTCATTAGCAATTTGCCAAGATCCAAAAAATCTGGAGATGGCTTTTGTGCATGCAGTTGGTTGACTTGCATCCCCAAAAGTACCCATAACAGTTTGAGAATTCTTCTGTGCAGAATCCAACACAGAGTGAGGGGTTGGAGCTGGAAGCAAAAACTAGCAAAGTCGGAATGTGTGCATGGGAATGCTTTAAGCACATATGTGGGTTCTCATGATCCTTGCCAATGATAAACTAGCGAGGGGACCCTAAATGGTTGCTGGTTGTCTTTTGGAGGTTTATTGTTGGGTGCTTTTTTGATAACTCTTTGAAAGAGAGCCCTAAACAGCTTGAAAGATGTTGCTGAGAGTTTCTGAAATGCATCACTTTGACAAACTTAATGCAGGAGATCGTTTAATAGACATTAAAGCCTATTGTGACTGTAAGGCTTCACAGCTTCTCTAAAATATGTAATACAACATTTAAGTGAAATCTCATCAAACAAATTCTGGTACGTGATGTTGCCTGTATGCCTTATCTTGGACAGGCAATCTGGAAACAGATGGCATTGCTTTTGGGGGCGGCAGATTGTAAGGATAAAAGACAAAACTATACTTGTTCCCATGCTAATCATGAAAACGTTTATATTTCTGTGCAGGGGCCAAAACAGTTTTGAAGGTAATTTTATAGATGCGCATTGCTGTGCTGTCCTTGGTAGCTATCCATGTCCCTCTATTTAATGAATTCCAAAGTAATTTAACTTTGGCATTTGGGCTGCTTGCATTTCTGTTAAGTTGAAGTCCTGTAAAGGAGTTGTGTTTAACAGGTACAGGTCATAAGTTGCATGCAGTGACAGTTTGATTTGGAACACATTTCAAATATTTCAGAGATAAGTATGCAGTACCAAAAGCTAGGATTTCTATATTTGGCCAATGTGGAAATCTTTAATTAAAGGTAAGTTTCATGCTGATGTTATTCACTAGGTCTTTGAAAACTAATATCGCACACTGATGTAAATGCCATATTGTTTAGGATATGTTTGTTTAGAATGGGTTTCAAATTATTATTATGCTTTATTTTTGCAGTCAGTGAGCTCACTCAGCTGGCCTAAATAGCAAGTTAGGTGATATGTTTACAAGGCTCTGGCCAGGAAAGTCTTTGTTCCAGAAAGGTGTTAATAAGCATCCCTTTTGTTTATAGGCAAGCACTTACCAAACTTTATACCTATTTAATAACTCTTCAGAAACACTCATGGTAACATATTTCTTTCCCTTGGGTTATGCACTGCCTATTTTTTGTCTTATCTGCAGTTTAGTTCTGTAGCTTTTAAAGAGTTTAAAGCTGCTACCTTCCTGTGTTGATCTTCCTTGCGACTCCTCACATACAACTTCCATTGCCCTTTTTCCTCTGCTAAATTTGTTTTCCACCCTTTGGCAGAGGATCTCAGTTGGAGAGAAGGGTCACAAAATTCCAACTTGAGGAAAGAATGGGCCAGAAGACTCAACCTGAAACTTCACTGCTACTGAGCCAATCCTATCTTTTACCTTTTCCCACTTGTCTTTGCCAGGCTGGTGTAGTCAGGGTAGCAAATTGTATTTTCTACATAAGAACAGAGTTAGAATATCCAGGAGTGGGCGATCTGTGGCATTGCCAAGTGTTGTTGGACTTGCAACTCCCATCAGCCTCAGCCAGCATGGTTAGCATTGATGGGAGTTGCAGTCCAACAACACCTAGAAGGCCACAAGGTGCCTGCCTCAGAAATAGACAGTCACTCCTTAGAACAGAGCAAGCAGCTTTGATCTGGCTGATACTTGGCTTGACTGGAGTATCAGGAACTCGTAGGTCAGGCAGCCAATGTAGTGCCTTGCAGATGTCATTGGAGAACAACTCCTTCATCATTCGTCTTGGTGGGTGGGGCTGATGGGAACTGGCATCCAGCATTTGGAGGGCACCACACTGGCAACCCTTGCCATAGGACAGATAGGTACACTGCCAAGTTGGAGCAAGAAGGTATACACTACAAGCATTAGGACTTCTATTTAGCATTCACACATGTCTTGAGCTTCCCCATATCCTTTCTCTTTTAAAATACTACTACTTAAACACAAGTTCAAATGTAAAGTACAGTGTTCAGTGCAAAATATGGGACAAGCCCACACTGCATACTACAGCAAAATTTTAGAACTGCACTATTTTGTGGGGCAGCTGCCTACTTTACAGGGAACAAAATGTCTCAGTAATGACTTTGTAAAAATATATATGTTGTACTACTGGGAAAGTTAAACTGCTTATCTATCTCTTTGGCGTTTCCTTCCCAATTACATGGTATGGTAGAGATGGCAGGAAGGCTTTGGCATTTCTTTTGCAAGGCTACTGTCACACACAGATTTCTGTCAGAGGTGTTGGCTTCAGTGGCAGGCCAAGCCCAAATGGCTAACCTGCAGCCCTCCAGATGTTACTGAACTACAGCTCCCATCAGCCCCACCCAGCATAGTCAGTGGTCAGGGATGAAGGGAATTGCAGTCCAGCAGCATATGGAGGGCCACAGCTTCTCCATCCCTGATCTACAACTACTGGTTATTTCAGGGAAACATGCCACTACTTATGCTGAAAACTCATGGTAAGAGGGAGCGGACAACTGCAAAACAATAGTTGAGTGAAATGGCAGCATATACCCTGGCAGAGTAAATGTGTTACCACTCTTTACAACAAAATGCACATGAAATTTAGAATATTTATTTGAACTATATTGTACAGGAAAAATCTTAATTTAAATTATAGAACAACCTTCCGTTTTACAATAAACAGGAGCTATAGTACAGCACCATCTTTAAATGAGTTCTGTCATTGCTGTTTAACAGACACTTTGTGCTACTATTTGGGCTTGCGAAGAGGTTACTCTTACTACTAAATCCTCATTGGCAAAGGGCATTTCATTTGTAACAATTGAAGTATAAAGTGCTGTTGGGAAGTATTATTCTATATCATTTGACATAATTTTGAATTTGGGGATGGCTGGGAAGCGCTAAATCAGTTTTTATTTTGAGGTTGCCATGGTATAAAATGAAACATGTTGACACACTGCAAACGGGAGTTGGATTCCTTGAAATATTGCTGTGCAAAATTATCGGGATTGGTGTTGGCTTATACATCAGGATAAGAAGGTGCCTAGTCAGGAATGGGCCAGTTACTTCTGTGAAGCCAGGAAAGAGTTGCCTCATTTTGTGGGTGTCTGGATTAGGAGGGAAAGAATCTTACTAAAGACTTTTCAGAAATGCTTGATCTTTTGGAACTCAGTTATGTACTTGAAAGGACTGTATATGTCTGTCTCCTACCACGTTAAAGCTACTAAATTTGCATTTAGAATAACTGCTGGCCTGCTTGTGTTCCTAAAGAAAACCAGCTAACGTGTAAAGTTCAAAAGCAAGACTTTTTTCCTGCATTTATGAAATCTGTACACATGAATTTGTTAAGATTGACACGTTAGGTGAGACTGTACAAAACTGTAATGATATAGTGAAAAATCAACAGTAAAGTTCATATGTATTTTCTTTATAAACATCCATCTAATTTCTTGACAACTTGAATAAATTTCATAAGAGCCTTTCTAACATAACAAATTGTTAAAATAAATTGATTGTTGCAATAATAATGAAGCTTTAATAAGTATTGTTATATTTATAATTTTAAAAAAATCATGTTTGTTTCATACTGCTTATTTTTTAGCATTTTATGTCACTGTTTCAGCTGAAGAACCCTACTAAATACTTGACATTACAGAATAATTTACTGGGGTTGTCCTCTGTATACTGACATTAAATAAAAAGTGTGACTGAACTGTAAAATGTAGATAACTGTCAATAGTGCTTCTCATGCCTGAAGTTATAATGTTGATTTGCAACAGCAGAGACTTCTCCTATGCAGGAAGAAGCATCTTCCTGGACAAATATCCACTGTGAAACTGCTGCCTCTGTAACTGCCATTTTTATAAATGATCCTGAATGACTGATGTACAACCTCTTGAGTATTTCATACAAATTTCAAGTGTTAGCTTGGAGTTTTTAGTTATATTGATCTCTCATTATTCATGTCCATTTAAATTGTCATAGATACCATTCTGGATTGTTAAACTGTACAAATGAGAGAATATACTTAGGTTTGGTAAAATTGTTTTTTTCTGGCTTAAATAACAGGGAATTTGGGGGCAAGATGATTATATAAATCCATTAAAGAGCCATTGGAATGGAGAATTGATGCCTTTTGGATTCTACAGGAGCTCTTTCATTTATCAACGCCTTGCATTAATGCTTAATTAAGCTCTTTAGGGTTGCTCACCAGAGTTAAGTGCATATTAAAACACACAGAATGAAGGAGGGTGGAATTGAAGTTCTCCCTCCTGAAGAGTTTTATGGCTATTGACTTTAGATGGAATCTTTGTCACAGCAAAATCATTTTCATTTCCAGCCTGGCATCTAACTTAACTTTCATTGTATAGATTTTCCCCAGGAACAGCATATGAAGATTTTCTACTCTGGCTTCAATTAGTTCTTAAATGGAGCATCCCTAATTTCAGCCAATGGGCAAGCTGGAGATCTTTCATAGTTGAGAACAGCTCCTCTCTGTAAATATTGTGGTTGTGGGTGCAGCAGTTTGTGCTGAATTAGCGATCTGAAGCATACCTTGCTGTGACATTCTACTTGGAGAATATATACCTTGAACATGTGAAGGGAATTGCTACTTCATGATATATCCAGGGGTAGTCAGTGTGGTGTCCTCCAAATATTGTTGGGACTCCAACTCCTATAAGCACAAGCCAGCATAGCCAATGGTTAGGGATGATGGGAGCTGTAGTCCAACATCATCTGGAGGGCACCACTTTGGTAATTCTTATGTGGGTTTAAAACAAACTCTTTTACACACACACCCCCAGGGGATGTCTGGCCTACAAGCAGTGATCTTTTTCAGACTCTTTAGTCCTTTAGAGCTAGAACGTCTGACCTGTAGCTTTAACAGTGTTAGGTAATTATCTAATACTGGATCTACAGTAGTATTTTAAAGCCCTGTCTTTTAAGAGTTCTACAGCTTAAATTGCTATAGTCAAGGAAAAATGAGTCTGCACACAGTATTTGCGCTACTTGGCTGAGTGGCTTGAATTTAGCATTTATAGCTAAATGCTGTTTGGATAAGCCTGTAAAAATTATTCAACCTAGCTTCAATTTGATATAAGTAAGGTTCATAAGAATCAAGTGGATAGCTCCATCCCAAAGCCTTCAGGCAAGTGATAAAAGCAAGACAATTAGAACGTCATTAAAATTTGTTGTCTCTTGCTGAATTAAGCAGTGTTATATTGCCTTTAAAGTGTGTGTGTATATATATATATATATATATATATATATATATATATATATATATATATATATATATATATATATAATTCTTCATTACTGTGGCTAATGGTGTATCACTGGCTACAGACACAAAGTAATCATCACGAAAGATAGACCTAGCAATGTTATGTATGATTCTGCCTGTGTGTATTCTGCAAGCGAAAGTCCAGAGCCCAGTTGCAAATTGGGCTGACTCGAGATACTTTGTTGCCTTAATGGAGCATCAAATTCCCCCTTTTAAAGTACATAATACTAGCCAAGTTATTTTGGCACTTGAGGCAGAAAACCCTTCAAGCCACCTCTCCCTGGCAGTAGAAAGAGATTGAAATAAAAAACTTGCTGCCCTTTAATGAAACTCAAAATCGGGTACTTAAGACAGATGTTTTACTCTACTTAGTGTTTGGGCCAGCCCTGGAAGATCCTAGACAAGCACCTCCAGTTAAAGGATTTCAACTAGTAGAGTTGAGAAAAGCTGCTGTTAGTCAGAGTACTTGGACAAATGGACTTCAGTATGAGTCTATGTATCAAAGTTTGTAATTTTTTCTGTGCTAATGTGAACATATATACCTACCTTATACAAAGTTTAGAATATGCTGGTCTCCATTTTCATTGCTTTATTTTAAAAGAACACACTTCTAGTATTTATAGCTTCAAAGATTTTGAATGGGTCCATGGCATAGAAGTTTTAAGAAGCCAGAGTAGTGGGTAAATAACATTTTAATGGGTCAGATTTCAGTGTCCTCAAGCTCCTTGCTGTTTCTCGTGGCTGGCAGAAGCAGAACATCCTATGCAAATTCATCAAACATACATAAATTTATATAATTATACCGGTCACAGAATTCAGTTTCTATTGGTGCAGAGCTTTGACCGGCTACGAGTACCTATCAGAGCTTGCTTTTCAGAGGCTGTATACTAGTGCTGAAACAAAATGGTGGAGACGTTACACAGCATTTGTCCTCTTGTGAAATGAGCCTTCCCTCTGGCAAGTTTTCATGACTTTGCAAGGAACTGTGTGCAACAGAGCATCTATTCTCCCACCCCAACACAGTCTTGCATTGGGTATGTATGTTTGAACACACATTCATATCCAAATATCAGTGTCTTTGTGCTGCATTTTTTCAATGGGATGTAGATGCAGTCCTGTCATATGAGATCATAGGCCTAGCTGCCTTGGGAATGCGGTCGAGTTCCCATTTCTCTCCTCCCTCACATCCAGCAGTGACAGATTTAGAATAAATGGTGGCTGTGAAGAAGTTTGATAATGCACAGAAATGAAAAGTGGAGGTATGAACCATGGAAACTGTGCTCAAAAAGTGAACCTCACCAATTCAGTTCACAGCAGTACTACCTACCTCTGTATACTGTAAAGTTGAATCCTGCTGTCAGATTCTGCTTATGAGCATCTGGTTAACAGTTAAATTATGTTGGATGATAATGGTCATCTGGACCTGTGGCCTAACCACGTTGATTTTTTTATTATTGGCATGAATGATAGAATGCAAGGAACATGGAGACTTTATGGATATCAATTATATAACAGCCCATGTTTTTTCACTGCTGGGTAATGGATAACCATTAGCATTTGTTTTGTCTATGCAATCTGACATAGGGGTGGCCACTCCTGGAAGCTACTGCCATGACATATCACGTTTACACATGGCTCAGATCTGACTTCACATTTGTTTCCTACTTTTTCCTTTCTGTCTAATTAATGCTGTACCTTTGTTTCAGAGTTGGTGTTTTCTTAACTCTTTTTGCCATTTTGAGTTCAGCAGTTTTACACATTTCTCTCTGGAGTTTAAGATCTGTGCTTGGTACACTAGACTGTGCCACACATAACCCTGTATAATATATTCTGAAAAGTGAATGTCTACCAAAACAGTGGTTAGCTGTGGGGACATTGGTGGAGCAAATCTTAGTGCCTATAGCAGAAATGTCAACTTCGCTAAAATTGGTTTAGAAGTCTACAAGGGATGAAAATATCAGAGCAGGTTCTGGTCTGGTGGAATGACCTCTCCAAAGCAGGGGGTCTTGTATAACCTCCTGGTTTCAAGAGCTAGCAGTATTATTTTCTTTCCTAGCACTTTCTCTGTATTTGGGCCAGAGCCCAAAAGAGCTCCTATAGACTCTGAAGACGAAATTCTACATTACAATTGAACTTGAATCTTCATCAATACTAAGGTACAAAAAAAGTCTGCAAATTAAGTATTGGCAATTAAGGATTTCCCCCTATTCATACATAAGATGGAAAATGGTTTTTTTTTAATTAATAATTCCTGAGTTAGGTGTGGCTGTAAGTGGATCTGTGAAAGTATAATACAAAAATCAGACTTTTGCTCAGGATCTCTAAAGTCAGTTTTGGTAATCAGTTTCTGATGTGACAAACTGTTAGTGAGCTGTAAAACGAAGACACAATGAGATGATGGATTGAGATTTCATATTTTCCTCTGTTTAAAACTCGGTTTAAAAATTCTAATTGGAAATGTGTGACTGAGTGCACTTTGTATCCACTTTGGGTGGAGCTACTTGTTAGTGCTTCATTTGTTGGTTTCAATAAAGGAGAAATAATTTCCTATTAAAGAGTTGCTTCCCTGCAGTGACTATGTCTGAATGACATAGGAACACTGGAACTGTTGGCTGGGTAGATCAGCGAGTTGGGAAGGGTCCACTATGTCATTTGAAAAAACTGGGCAGGATCTTTCCCAGCCAGCAGTTCTGCATCAAAAAAGAAGTCTGGAGCATCTTCTCCTCTTATTGGAATAGATAGGTGGCTAAAAGATACTTCAACTTGGGTGTTTGGAGCATCAGGTGCCTGTCATGATTAAGCATCTGTCTGGGATGATCATGAATATTTGTGCCTGGTGTTTGCGAACTCTGTGGTGCAAAGAGCATCACTAATCCGGAAGGAATTGTTGTGTATGACTAATGACCTGGTAAAGGACTCCTGGTGCAAATGTGCACTTTAGCTCACATACCTTTTGCTTTTTTAATAGAATCGCTTCAGAAACAGTTTATAAATTTTGTAAGACGTACTCTAAAATCTGATCCTGATAGCATGATTAAGAATCCTGGGCCATCTTAAAAACAAAGACTTCCTGTGGCATAAGCTTTTATGGACTAGTAGAGCCTACTTCATCATGCTATAGGAGGATACTTTGTTTTTAAGCTGCAACAGTATTCCTTGGTTTGCTACAAGAAACTACAGCTGCTACACCTGGAACTCTAATTATGTGCTGTGTCTTGTAAATTGCTTTGAACTAAGCTATCAAATAAACAGTGGAATTATTCATGTAAGATTTCCAAACAATGTGATCTACCAGTCAGAAGTCAGAATATGCAAATGCCACAGTTCACTGAAAGTCTACAGATATATAACTGTTTAGAAATTCTGGGTTCTCTTGCTGGATTAATATAAATTGCTTTGTTTGCAGGGTTTAATGCCATCCCAAAACCAGGCCAATTCTCCAAGTGGAACTGTAGTATAGCCATCACACTCCTGCTAGCAAATCTTTGAACACTGAACAAGAAGTAATGACAATGGAACCAGGAGCTGCTGTTCAGCCAGGGAGCACCACAAATTCTTAAAGTCAGAGTGTAAACTTGGAGTTATGTGAATCACATAGTGTTTTACAAAAATAATAATGTAATGACTTCTTTTTACAGCTAATATTTTAGGCTGTTTGCCCAAAGAAGAATTTTGCTTAAAAATACTTCTTTTGGTGTTGCAATTAAAAATAGTACAACTTTTTTCCAGTTTCTTTATACTTCTCAGTGTAATTTAATTATGTGTCTATATCCATATAGATAGCTGTAAAATAAAATGTTTCTTAAATCCAAGTAAGTTTAATTGTTATATAAATTAGAACTTCACTGTTGGGTTTTTTGCACTGATTTTTTTTTAACCAGCAATGGTTAACCAAGAATGCCTCATGGGAAATTAAAGTCATTACTTTCTGGCTTCACAAATGTAATTCAGGAAGATGGATGCTGCAATCATAGAGGGTTTTATATAAAAAGATTGTTTGCACTTAGATAGCTTAATGCTAGTAGAAAATTACTTTTCATTGGGGGTTTGGACACCCTCTAAAGCTATGATATGGAGAAAAGGATCCTTTGTATCAAACATTTTATTTTAATAATGTTTTGAGCTACAATCAGTCTGTATTATATATGTAAATAATGTAATTCGGTGATGGGGGAAATGAGTCATTACACTAGTAATTTTCATTTAGGAAAGTGATATTTCTAATTCAGAAAATACATATTAAACTATCTTGAATATGCAGTTTTGTTTATGTTCTGTTTAAATTATACCAACTGTGATGTAATTTTTGATGTAATACTGGCATGGATATGGTTTATCTTTGTAAAACAGCCGTTTTGAAAAACACTCAGGTCAGATTCACTACCTATTGAACCAGGCCTTACTCTTTATTATAAGATGGTTTCATTGCCTTGCACTTTATTCAAAAACAGTTTTTTCCTCTGGCTGTTCTTCAGAACACTATATAAAATTAGCCTAATTTTTAATAAATACTAGTCATTTAACAATGGTACTATCCACTTTTATGTATTAGAAATGCATAGTTTAGCATCTCTTAATACTGCTACATACTCTTAAATGCTGACTTAAAATTACTGTAACAAAATGAAATAGGTTGATAAAATAGATTGCGCCAAAGCACAGAGTATTTGTTTCTGAGAAAAACTGATGCCTTGTGTGGGAGAATAGATTTGAGAATCTACATAACAAACTCCTGCTTTCTCCGTTACTATTAAACTGATTTTGAACACTATAAAGGCTGTAGATTCCCATCCGGTTCTTCATTTAGGAAAATACTGTCTGACTGAGAGCGGGATATATGGGGGCTGAGCAGTAGTTTTCTGAGTGAAAGCTCCACCATGACTTCATGGGCAGAGGTGTTGAGCCTTTCCTGCCTACTTCATCACGGGACAAAACTACTTTTCCCTTTCTTCCCTCATATCTAATCCTTTGTGTAAATGGCATGGCTGTATAACTGGGAAAGAGCAGACCTGAACACTTGTGGTTACAAAATAGTTCCCCACCCCCACAAAATAAAATAAAATGCAGTCTGCAAAGGTTGCAATCTATATAGCATGTTTAGGCATATTCATACCTTTGTTTAAATGCTCTGGACTTCAAAGGTAGCTTCTTGTATATTTGAAGGATTTTCTTTTAAAAAATCTGATTGCTCAGCTAGTAATAACGTTGCTGCATTCAAAACTCTGCAGCTAGATTTAAATCTTTTGGACCCTGCTTCTCACAGCAGAGTGAATTGCTTTTTGAACAGCACGTTTAAAAAACAGTTTGTGGATACATATTGCACTGCATGTAAGCCCCAACACTTCCAAAGGAGCTCTCTGGATTGTGATCAAGACCAATTTTAATCAGTTTGAGTTTGAAATTGGGTAACAGCAGCATTAAGGTACTTCCAAACTTCTACATTTCAAAGCAACAAAACCCAAACTCTTTCAGGTTAATGAACACAATGTGTTTCAGCTTATCTGCCTTTTTTGATGATCTGTAGCATTCTGAAAAGAGAAGGGGAGAAAAAACAGATTCCCTGCCTGATGTTTGGTTTGTCCCAGCCAAGTATTTAAAATCTTATGTTTTAAAAATACATAAATGTGCCTTTTTTTTGGAAAGCAATCCTCTTAGCAAAAAAAGTGGCATTGGTAAATGGCCACTTCTAGTGCAACTTCCACAGGGGTTTGTATATGTATATGCCCACAATTTCACTAAATGGAAGAGCAAGAAACCTTTCAGCAGTGATTTCATGTCCTGTTGGCTACATCATCTTGTATATGATTTGGCAACAGTGCAATTCCTAAACATGTCTTCTCAGAAGCAAGTCATATTGAATTCAATGGGGCTTACCCCTCGGTAAGTAGAACATAGGAATCTGTCTTATACTGAGTCAAATGATTTGTCCATCCAGATCTTACTTAACCTGTAGTTCCTTCCTCCAGATGGTGGTGATGTGCTATATGCAAGCTCTGTAAAGAGCTGGCAGGGGAGGGGGGGATAATCCTGGGCTAGCCTTTGTACTTGTATTTAGGGTTCTTGGCTATGGGCAACTAAAAAAGAATGGCAGTTCCAAAATAAAAACTTCAGTTCCTCGTAAGTAGATGCTAAATCATTATTCCTGGATAGATCTCTGGATGTAACTATTTCCCTTGCACTCTGTAGGCTTCCATAGTACAGCTGTGACAAAACATTCCTTTATCAGAAGAAACCTGCATATTTTTGCTCACTTGGATGAATGTCATTCTGCTTTTGGAAGTTGCTCATAGAGTTAAGCAACTGTGAGGGGCTCAGAAGTCCCATGCCTTGACTCTAGGAAATCACATGCAGCTACTCCTCTGGCTTATGAGATTAAGACCTTTGCAACTGTACAAGTTAGAAACTTTAAAAGAAAACCGATTAGAAACTGAAATCCGACAATTTTCTACACTTGCATGTAAATGCTGAGCAAACATATACCAGTCCAGCCTTGAGTTATCTTTTGTGCCTTTTAGCTGTTCTGATATGACCCAAGGCTGCTTGTGTTATATTATCTTTATAATGCAGGAAAGAAGCATGCTACAAATGACATGCATAGGGAACATGTGTGCTGCATTGTTAAATTCATCCTACTTTCCTATGCATACCTAAAAGCAGCAGCAAGCCTTTTGACTTACCCCTACCGTTCCCAAAAGCAATTGCCAGGTAAGTCGGCCTCAAAATTTGTGTGGAATGGCAGAAATTTCAGAACCAGCTTATGATGCAACAATAAGATCTGCTTGGGTTAGGGGGAATTACATGCAGTAACATGGGCTGCAAGGACTTATTGTAATTATTTATTCAAGAGCAATTTAGACTTGGTCAGACTATTTGTCCATGCAGCCCAGTATTGTCTACTTTGAGTAGCACCAGTTCTCCAAAATATCAGGCTAGATGTCTTTCTCACCTCCAGAGACTTTCTGAACTGGAAATACCAGGGACTGAACCTAGGATAGACATGCAAAGCATGTGCTTAACCACTGAGAGCTCAAAGTGTTATGTCAAGTTTAGGCTCCTCTAAATTTCCTTGACTGCCTGGTGAGAGCATTCAGAGCCTGTTCGCTGTTCACAGGGCAAGTATAATGCATACCCAGGCTTACTTTAATCTTGCATCATTTAAAGTATCAATTGAAACTAATATCCTTTCATAAATTTGGCACAAAATTGGTCTGAGTAAAATATTTAGAATCCTTTGAGACACATTGCATTTCCCCCAAACAGTGGATGTATGCATCTTTTAAAAAAGGAACTTGTTCCATTAGATTGCACTCAACATTCTGGATTTAAATGCAGTCAATACACTTGTGAAATGCTAATGCTGTTTAAATATATTTTCACTCATGCTTGTAACAAGTTTGGAAGGCCCTTGTAAAAGGCATTTTGATGAAACTGTTAGATGTAAAGAGTTATTGCCCTTATTCTTCCATAGTATAAAATTTACATGGCTATGTTCTAGTACATGCCCTCCTTGAATACACCTGTAGCTTTTCTGCAAAAACCAAAACCACAATGGAGCCTCAAAGCTTTAAGGTGATGTCTTGGCTATTTTAGTACCATCGTCCTGTCCACTGTTACTGAGGTTTTTAAATATATATCTTGTGTCCTTCCGTCTGATTCTAGGGTAGGTGTTTCTCTCTCAATGTGTGGGAATCTCATGTTTTTGATGGACATAACTCTATTTATACTCTTAGTGTATCACCGTTGATCAAGTTCTATTACTATTTCCTCTTCTGAAGCTGGTTGTACCAGTCATACTCAAAGTACTTTTCTTATTACAGAGGTTGTTATAGAAATTGATTTCTTTTTTTGAAAAGTAAAGTGTAGCTAAACTTTGAGAGTGTCTTTTTCAAACCCCATCTTACGATAAAGTGGCATTTTTATTATTTTATTTTAAATGGTAATTCTGAAAATAACTTTAAGATTTATTGTCCCTGGCAGAGACAAGGTCCCCCACAAAATATACTTTCAAATACTATTGGCTCCTCTAGTACAAATGTGCAATGTGTTCCTTGAAATCAAACTGTATTGAGCTACGTCCACATGACAAATCATACTTCAACTCATAACGCATGTTTACACCATTCAAACTTCCAGACTGTAGGAAAACATTGAGAACAGCAGCAAGACTGACTTAATCCGATGAATAATCAATACAGAAATAATCTGCCCATCCACATAATTTAAAAAAATATTTACACAAGATTACACTCAAATCGGGTGTAACATATTCCAGAAGATACTAACAAGACTCAGGTTCTGAAACTACCAAATACCTACCTGTTGCTTTGATTACATTTCTACAGTCACATTTGCAAAAATACACAAATTGAGTTTCAACACTTCATAAATAAGCACTATATAGTATTTAATATAAAAGCAGTAACAATTTCATTCCTATCAGTGTAGCACAATTGAACAAATGACCCACTTAAGAGGAAATAAAATTGTATATAGAGCTTTAAAAAAATCAAATTGAAATATGTTACAAAAATGGTGTGTATGTAGATGGCTCCTTTTCTTAAAAAGAAAAGTACCAAAAAACCTGTAGCATCTTGCTGCAGCATTTGAGAAGATAAGGCACTATTGCTGTTGGTGTACCTTTTAAGAGTATTGGAGAGCACAAGGGATTTCTTAGTTCATCAATATCCTCCGCCTCTTTTTTCCAGAGCAGGCAAGTGGTACTGTTTCACAGGAGATTTAAATTCCTTCTGTCTTTCAGACTGTTGATGAGACAACAGAAGTTAAAATGGGCTGTAATCTACTTGTATAACATTGTATAATCTGACAAGCAAGGCAGAATTACCTTGCGATGTGTCCCAAAATATGTTATAGGCTGCAACACTTGGACTTGTCCGTTGGTTGCTGGGAGGGTAAAAACTGACTGAAATGGAGGATTAGGGTAAGAAGTCAAGTTGGTTACTGCAGGAACAGTCAGTTTTGGCAACTCCACTGTGTAGGGAAATCCATGACATCCCAGTGGATTCTCCTGGGCTTTCCTAAGGAAGTTCTTTTAAAATAAAAACACAAGTTCAATTTTCTTAAAGTAGTATCTTTTCTGCAGACTACGCTTGACACCGTTTTACATTTACCTGTGTTAGATTGGTTAAAATTGCTATGCTGGTCTATGTAAAAATTTACAACCAAAATGGTTTTTCCTGAAGAGTACTGCTCGTGTGTTATATGAACACATCATCATCAGAAAGACAAATACATAGGCAGATGTCTCTTTCAGTGTTCTTGGATGAGGCTGGGAGCAAACACAGATAGTGGCAACCACATCAGTACTAGTATTTGTAAAGAGTGGCCAAATGTAATGTTTTTTGGCAATTCTCCAAGCATTTAGCTGCTATTGAAAAAAAAAACACTGGTGCATACTAGAAGGTGGGATACTTACCAGGAAAATAGGTTTGCGTTCTTTGCTGCTCTAATTTTAAGAGAACCAAGATTTCAACTGTGCCACAAGCTAAGACTTAATCTAGCTTTTGTTGGTGGTATGAGATTTTTAAAAGGAATTAATTTCTAAAACTTCTCCCTAGAACAGTCATTGGAATATCTTTATGTAAATAAAACAAATGAGAGCCAGTGTGGCGTAGTGGTTAAGGTGTTGGACTAGGACCTGGGAGACCAGGGTTCAAATCCCCACACAGCCATGAAGCTCACTGGGTGACCTTGGGCCAGTCACTGCCTCTCAGCCTCAGAGGAAGGCAATGGTAAACCACCCCTGAATACCGCTTACCATGAAAACCCTATTCGTAGGGTCACCATAAGTCGGGATCGACTTGAAGGCCATTTCCATCCATCCAAAAATAAGACAAAACACTGGTTAGATTTGACATAGAACTGGATAAACTAAGGAAGTGTGGTATTGGCAACTTAAACCTGGTGTCTTGAGAATTCCATGGTGGGAGGGAAGCTTAGCATGGGTTTCAATGTAAGGTTTGTTCTTCATCTGGCACATTTCATCCTGCTCAAGTGAGTCACTGGAACCTGGAAAACCTATATTAGAACAAGTAGTTCTCTGTTCCTTGCTTGTATTTCACAGTTTTGTCTGAATTGCACAGAATCTTCTTTCGGTGTTAGTGAATTGGATTCAAGTCCATGGCCCAATGATCGCTCACTCAAGTGACTACTTGGGTTACTTGCTAACTTGGGACTGGCCTTGTAGCTGGCTGAGCCAGATCCTTCTAACTTCATAGTACTATAAAATTAATGTACAATTTGCAGGGGTGATCTAATGAGCTTGGATGCAACCATGATCGTGCTGCCAAGATCATCCCCAGAATAGATGTGTGAATAACCTGTTCCAGCATAAGTTCATGTATGTCCTCATAACGTCACAAAGTCCTCAGAGACCCAAATACTGTATTTAAAGCTGGGCTACCACATTACACTGTGCGTTGTTCCAAGCTGAAAATCCTAGTATACAGCAGTCTTACGTTTAAGCACTAGCCTGACAGCAACTGCTGACAAGAAATTCTATGCAGGCAGGTGAGCAGACTCACAAATGAGGGAAAGAAAACTACTTCCCTCCATGTCCTACCAAGAACCAAGCAGGTCGCCAAGTAGGGAAGCCCCCAACTTCCATACTCAGCATAAAAATGCACCAGGTTTCTGAAAGAGGGATGGAACTCCCTGTTCTTCCTGTATCAGGCCCTGGCATGTTTACTAAATATTTTTGTAGGCTGGTAACTTTTGGGAGCTTATTTACAAGGCTGATATGTAGTATATATGCAAATCATACATGTCTCACTTAAATGGTCAATGTTCAGCAGAAATCCATACAGCCTTGGATCCTTTGGATACAAAAATCCTAAAGCACATTTTGCCTATCAGGGACAATTCATCAAATCATCCAATTTGACACATGGCTGTTCTGTTAGCAAGTTAAAATGGCATTACTTAAACAGGTTTATTTAGTCATTGTTTTAAAGATTACCTGCCTTTGATCCTCCTTTGAAATACGATGCAAGCTGAGACTCTCTCTTTCTGAAGGGTTTTCTGTTAATCTCATTTTTCTGCGTATGGTCAAAGCTTGTTTCTCTGCCAACCTGTTCAGTGCAAAGCCAGACAAAATCTCACCTATGAAACTTGAAATTCAGTTGTGTCAACTGGAGAGTCAAGCCCACACACCAACATCAGTTTTTCAGCTATACTAAACAGTAATTTAAAATCCATCCATTAATTACTTAAGCTCAGTAAAGTCAGTCAAGGTTTAAGGTTACATGCTGCAAATTTAATTCAAGCCCACTAGATGATAACCAATTGTGGAGTCGTGTGCATAAATGGCATTTCCCCTTTCTTGCAGCCCCCCACATGGCCCCAGTGTCTGCTCTGGGTGGTTGGGGGGATCCTCTGGAGCAGACTGGGAGGCTGGAGAAGGCTGGGGAGAGGAAGGGTTGTCCTGTTGCAGCCACTGGTGCAATGCTGGATCTGATTTTAACTCGGACTGAGTAGGTGGAGACTTATTGTTCAGTTCACAATCAAGCTATGCTGAGTGTTTAACTTACCTCAACTCTCTGAAGTAAGGGTGCTGTAGTGCTTCATGAGCACAGATTCTCTCATCAGGATCATATTGAATCATTGCATACATAAGAGTTAAGCTCTTGTTGGTCAAACTAGGCATAAATGGAGAGATTCCTTTCCCCTTTCTGATGGGAAAATCAAAGCTCATCACTCGCGACCTGCATTAATCCAGTGAAAGAAAACACATTCTTGTTAAAAATGTTACCCTTACCGGGTAGAGCGGTGATTCCAAGGAGATAAAGCTGATATAGAAGCCTGGAAGTTAAATACACTTTTTACTCTTTATCAGACCCTGAAGAGTGGAAAATCTCAAAGGTAGTGCCAACATCCCCTATCCTACCTCATTAAGCTGAGAATAGCCAAGACTTCTTTGAAAAGTCAAAAATTAAGCTATAGTTGAAGGGCCATGTTCTCTTCAAAATATGAGGCTAACTATGCACTTGAGGAAGCTGAGTCTGGATTAATCAGGTACCATCATTCATAGCAAAGGTGCTGCATATACACAATTCATCAACAAAGTGTCTCACAGTTAAGATGCAAGACCACAGGCCAGGCAATCCCAAACAACTAAGGAGCAGGGCCTGAAAATGCTTTACAGGAGAAAAGCCCCAAATGTTGTAGGTTCTATAGGGAGGGGAAAAGAAAACAGCTTGCATTCAGTGCTCCCTGTTCTACCTAGAAGAAATCATAGCCAAACACCTTCCATCTTCAGATGTCTGTCGCAATCCAGGGAGGACAGAAATAAATCTATCAGCAGTGAAAGCTCTCAGCACAGTTAACATTTTACAAAGCATTTTATTTATTGATTGATTTTTATTTATAAAAGTATTTATATACCGCCCTCCCACAAAACAGGGCAGTGTACAACAACATTAAAAAACCTTTAAAAGTAACACAGATCAATCATAAAATGACTGTCTAGTCAGGAAAGTTTTAGACAACCGCATAGGCCTGTTGGCATAAAAAAGTCTTCAAGAGCTACCTGAAAGCCAGAATTGAGTATGCCTGCCAGATCTCTGCATTGGATAAATGCCTGACTTCTGGTTGAGGCCAGTTAGGCCTCTGTAACATGGGGGACAACTAAAAGCACTCCTCCAGATGTCTCAGGTATCAGGCTGGGATATAAGGGCTCAGATGGTCCTTAAGTAATGTTGAGTGTTCAAAGGACTTCTTGTACATTAATTTCATAAACAATCCTTACAGCAGATTGCCCCAGGGAACCTGATGAGTTCATGAGTGGTGATTTCTTGGCTCAGCCTCTTAGCCACTAACTAAATAGTGGTTCAGGATCTTTCCGTGCTTGAGGAGGTACTCCATGATCACAGTTTAAAATACCACAATGCTAGTGTAGAAAGATGTGTGACTTGTGTTATAGGGATGGGGAGTGAGATCCCTGGTGGGGCAAAGGAATGAAAACATAACCTTCTCTGCTGGACAGCTGCAAGCTGCTTCCAGACTCCACTCTACGCTTGGAGATGAAAACAGATATTCCTGGGCCATTGTTGCTAGTGCTCTGTTGCAGAGGTGTTTTTAGATGGAAAAGAAGATGCTGACCAATCTAATGTATTCATGAGATGCCATGATTTGTAACGTGACTACTGCTCAGAACTCTGAAGTGGGCTGTCTACACTCTACTTTAGTTATGAACTAGCAGACAGGTTCCTTGATATATAGCATAAATATTGTCTAAAAGATGACATTTTATTTAGGAAAGTCTGATCATATATAGAATGTGTTATTAAATCTCAGAATTTAAATTGTACTTACTGCTTGAACTTATTGAGAGTCTTCTTAGGAGGAGTACCTATAACATCATGGATTTTTGATATTTGGTCCAGTTCATTAGATCCAGGAAAGAGTGGATGGAAACTAGAAACAAAATGAGGAATTGGTTTGACAGTGCCAAAAATTAAACACCCCAGGATGAGAGTGTTTTTCCTCCCTTGTGAGGAAAACTGTCCACCTTCAATCTTAAAACTGTGTAAGCTAAAGAACTTAACACTGCTTTGGTAGTCTTTTTTTTGTAGTTGCAACAATTATTGAGGGGATACAGTGTCAAATACATGAAACTGCCTTAAGAAAGACCATAGGTCTATCCCACTAGTGTTTACTGACTGACAAGAGCTCCCTATGACTCAAGTGTGCGTTTAACTAGCAATGCCAGATACTGAATCTGGAATTTTCTCCATGCAAAGGCATGCATTCTGCCACAGAGCTTCAGCTGTTCTCCACCTTTCTGCAGTATCTGGATTGCTTCCATGACCCAACAATGACTATTTCATACCATGTATACAAGCCTACCCATCAATTCCTTTCAGATACTGTACCTTGCAATTTCGTAGAACACACAGCCAGCACTCCACATGTCCATTTTGTAACTGTAGTAGCCATCTGTGAGAAGACATTCAGGTGCCCTGTACCAGCGTGTAGAAATGTACTCTGTATAGGGTTGTTTGGAATGTATACTTCTACAGGATCCAAAATCCCCAAGTTTCAGAAGATCCTGCTGCAGTAAGATAGTTGTGTATCTCAAATAAGAAGGCATTCAAATAAAATCAAACATGTTTAAAAATAATGAACTAGCCACTTAGAGCTTAAATGAAACAATTCCTGTTAACGTCCACTTTGAGTGCTTAATTTGAGAACAGGGAAATCTGATTATTAATTTGTAATGGTTGGGATTGGCATGAACTCTCAAGTCCATAACTATTTTGAACACAGTGCCTATGGCCTTTGGAAAAGGTGAGAATATGTATAGGCTAGAGCACTTAATGCAGAAGCAGGGTGTATTGAACAAAACAAATCTGTTGCTTTGAAACGGGTCACAAAAAGACTGACCTGGTTATAGAAGGTAACTTACTACACTTTGCCAATAGCAGTTGGAAAAGGACAAGGGACAATACTACCACTTACCTAAACTGAGCATCTGCATTTACACATCCAAAAGTTACAGTGCTCTTTTTCTCTTTGGAGCAAAATGCACTTATAAATCACAGTCCTGGTATGATGAATAAGTAGTCCCAACATGTTATTTTTGGTGTAGAATTACTCAAGACTACTTACCTTTATTAATATATTTTCTGGTTTCACATCTCTGTGAAATATTCCATTCCTGCAGGAAGAGAAGGATTCAAGGAAGGTAGGTAGGTACTGTATTTATTTATCTGATCTATATCCCACCCTTTCTCCCAGTAGAAGCCCAGGGCAGCAAACAAAAACACTTTCAACATCATAAAAACAGACTTTAAAATATATTAAAACAAAACAACCATTAAAACATATTAAAACAAAACATGTTTAAAAACATTTTTTAAAAGCTTAAAAAATGTCTTTTTAAAAAAAGGTTTAAAAACATTAAAAAGCAATTCCAACACAGATGCAGACTGGGATAAGGTCTCTACTTAAAAGGCTTGTTGAAAGACGAAGGTATTTAGTAGGCACCAAAAAGATAACAGAGATAGCGCCTGTCCAATATTTAAGGGGAGGGAATTCCAAAGGGTAGGTGCCACTACACTAAAGGTTTGTTTCCTACGTTGTGCAGAACAGACTTCCTGATAAAATGGTATCTGCAGGAGGTCCTTTATTTATTTATTTATTTAATTTATATACCGCCCTAAGCCCAAGGGCACTCTGGGCGGTGTACATAACCTGCAGGGCACAGTGATTGACTGGGTATATAAGGGATAAGATGGTCTTTCAGGTATCCTGGTCCCAAGCTGTATAGAGCTTTGTACACCAAAACTAGAACCGTGAACTTAGTCCAGTAGCTCATGGGCAGCCAGCACAATTCTTTCAGCAGTGAGGTGACATGTTGGTGATACCCTGCCCCAGGGAGCAGTCTCACTGCCACATTTGACACCAGCTGCAGCTTCCGGACCAACCTCAGGGGTGGCCCAACATACAGCACATTACAGTAATCCAGCTGGAGGTTACCAATGCATGGACAACAGCGGTCAGGCTATCCTGGTCCAGAAACGGCCACAGATATCTTACCAGTAGAAGCTGGTAAAAGGCACTCCTAGCTACTGAGGTCACCTGGGCCTCTAGCGACAAAATTTATACACCTAGGATGGGATACAGAAAGTCCCATTGGAACTTTCCAGATAAACCCCTCACTCCAATTCCCAACCCACCTCATCACCACTCCTGAAAAGCCATTCCTGAAGACTGGAGGAATGCTCAAAAGAAACATTTGCAGCATAGAAGACTGCAGCTGGAATAGAAAAATCAAGGCCAAACTACACTGATGTTACATGCAAAGTCTGCTGCTAGTGGTTTACCGTAGTTTTATGTGTAGGGTGTTTTTATGGTTTAACTGTGACTTAAGATCGTTTTAATGTTATTTTGTGATGATTGTAAGCCACCCTGGGCATCTGTGGGAGAAAAGATGGAACAAAGAAAAACATAATAAACAAATGCTTGAATGATTGTTCTTAACTTGGCTGATTTTATTTTTCCAGAGGAGACAAACAGCAGCAAAAGAGGAATGCTGGGGAGGGAAATGATGGTCAGTCCTCTTCCCCAGCCTCTTGGAAGTACATGACCTTTTGCAGTCCTATATCATTTTTTTCCTCTGCTGAAAATCAGTCCCTTGTGGCTGATTTCAGCCCCTTAAAAGTGTTGGATACTGCAATCAGCACATTTGGAAGGCAAGCAGATTTTCATCAGCAAACCAGTGAGAAACCAGACTGAAAGCACATTCTGGATAGGAGCCCCAAGCTTCTTTTCCTCCAAAATAAAAGCAGCCACACTTGTTTAAACATATGACCAACATCATGAGTAGTTTGGTCCTCAAAACCCCCTCTGTGCATGCACAGTAGTACCTTTGTATCGTCCACTGGGCTCTCCAGATTTCAGCCCAATTAAATAGCCAAACAGTACACTTGCAAAAAAGAAATTAAAAAATGCTGCCTTACCTGTGCATGTGATCAAGAGACTTGCATAACTGGTACATATAACTCATTATTTTCCTTTCAGGCAATGGTTTTTTTCTCCCTAGAGGAAATAGTCAAATGAATGCATCAACAGTTTTATACAAAGTTCACTTTAAGGTGAAGAGCTTGCAGTCACTTCTGCCAGTTAACTGAATTTTAAGTACATCTATGAGATGGTCTGCCTATGAACTGTGGCAATGTGTTCTCTCTTCATATTTTCCATAGTGGTGAGCAAGAACACTTTGTCACCACTATGGAAATGTAACAGGGCTCTGTCCTTAATTACAGTTCAGAGATCAGCAGTCTTCCTGAACATATATCCCAATATAGGAAGCTGCCTTATACTGGGTCAGACCATTGGTCCATCTAGCTCAGTACTGTCTGCACAGACTTGCAGTGGCTCTCCAGGGTTTCAGACAGGGAGCCAACTCTCCTGCTCTGCCTTAACCACTGTTAAACACTGGCAGTCACTTTAACCACAATTAACACACTTGCCAAAGTTTTGGTCAACTACAGGTTAAGGCCAATGCTGACATTTCTCTTAAAAGTAGTATACATGAGATGGATGTTTGGTCCCAGAAATGTGGCAAGTTCAACTACATGATATAGTTGGGGCATGGAAAACATGCCATGAGAGACAGTGATCTAACTAAGGCATCTGAGCATTGGCAAACTTAGAAGAGCAAAATGTCCTACTCAAAGGATGTGGAACCGGTGGCCCTCCAAAGACTGTTAAGACACCCAACTCTCATCATCCCAGCCAGTATGGCCAATGATCATGGATGATGAGAGTTGAACAACATCTGGAAGGCTTCAGGTTCTGCATAGTAGCCTCTCCACATACCCCACCTGTCCTGATATGGCATACAGAGCAGCCCCTCCAAAGGGTGCTTTCAGTGTTAGAGAACAGATATAACGGAATGCCCATTGGGGCTGCAGGGATGAGACTGTGCTGGGACCATCAAGGGGCAAGCATTTCCACCTGCCTTGCCCCACCCCTCTGCCTGGGCCTTATCAGGAGGAGCTGCAGGCTGAGTCGTGCTGCTGCAGGGATGAGACTGTGCTGGGACCATCAAGGAGCAAGCATTTCCGCCTGCCTTGCCCCACCCCTCTGCCTGGGCCTTATCAGGAGGAGCTGCAGGCTGAGTTGTGCTGCTGCAGGGATGAGACTGTGCTGGGACCATCAAGGGGCAAGTATTTCCACCTGCCTTGCCCCCCAGCCCTGCTCTTAGTGACATTTGTTTGGGGACTGTCCTTTACCAGGAAGATGAATGTTTTTGGTTTGCTGTTCCTGTTTTTTTAGCTTTTCCGTTATTGTTAGTTTTTATTGTTAGTCTCTTAATGTTTTGATGTTTGCATGTTCTGCTTTGTACGTCGCTTAGAGTGGCTGACAATTCAGCCAGATATGCGACTAATAAGTCGAATAAATAAATAAATAAATCAATAACGTTTTTCATGGCCTGAAGTCCAATAAGTATTATATCATATATGGAGATGTTTTTAATCTCCTTTCTCAAATAGCAGTACATTGCTTCATTTCAGGTAGCACTGACATGGTGATGCAACCAAGACTAATTTACTCCTCACTGTATTTACAATGTGAATAAATACTTCTTAAGTTACTGCTTGAGTAAGCTATAGCTATTTGAGAGGACAGGTGTGAATAAATGCCCCGACGTACCTATGTATTCAAAGGGGGGGTAACATTACAATTCCTAGAATAACCAATCTAATGCTCAGTAGTAAACATCCATAGGGTTGGATGCAGACTAAGCTACTCATGCTTTAGTCTCATAGAAATAAGCGGAACTAAAAACATGATTTAGTCTGAATTCAACTTACAATGTAGTACGCCAACTTCTTAGGCAATGGGCGTGTCACCTTCAACTATTCAAAAGTAAAAGAAAAGTGCAAGGTGACTTTTACACATTGCCATCAAATGAGCCATGAGTTCATGAAGGAGCTGAGCAGCCAGACATTTGGTGAAGATAATTTTAAATATATATAAATTGTGCCATAGGTCTCTTCTCATAATATTGTCCCTTTTTGCAGACACTTTCAGAACGTTCATCATGTAAAATCTATGCACCAGTCAAATTCTCATAAGCCTTAATTGCTTATCTAAGTGCCTTCTAGATGACTGAATCAATCTGCCTTCTTACTCACTGTTGTCCCTGAGCAGCTATGGCCATTAGAAAACTATTTCCATTCTAATTATTGCTTCTATTGTACTATCATTTTTTTCTTTTTTTGCTAATTTAATGATCAAATGCAGTAGACTATTCCAGTTCTTACAACCCATCCAAACAAATGATACTAAAGCCCTACAACAATTGTTAAGCTACATATTCTGCAGTTTGTTCACTTTTCAGATTCAAGACAGAATTCAGATTGGCCCCCTATGGCACTCCTCTCAAAAGGGTTATCAAATGGAGAGGACATCTCCCACCACCTTTCCATGCTACGTGCCAGTTCATACATATATCTGCATATGTTATTTTACTTTACATCTACAAACAGAATATGGATTCACATTCAGCTTGTACTAGCGTGAGCTGTCTCCACTGAAACGCATTGTGTCTAAGGTGACATAAGGAGCAATGAAAGCAACTGTCCAAGATGGCTATTCATACAGGTGAGACATTAGGTGTTATAGTCATCAAATGCTGAACATGAATATGTGAACCAGCCCACTGTCATCTCTGAAGGAAACAGAGCTGCAGCTTGCAAAACCTTTCACTCTTTAACAATTTAAATACAAAGAAACCCACACCTTCTAACAAAGCAGTGGTTGCCAGGTTCAGGACCTGAGACTGATACTGTATCTTTAGGAGAAGAGAAAGTCAGCCAAGTGCAGGTGTTCTTGCAACCCTGTAATGGGAAAAACCACAAGGTGGAATTCTCCCTTCCCCCTGCACAACTTTTAAAGATACAGAAGACCTCCTGGAGGCTGGGCCTGGCAACCAAGAGGTCTTCTGTATCTTTAAAAGTTGTGCAGGGGGAAGGGAGAATTCCACCTTGTGGTTTTTCCCATTACAGGGTTGCAAGAACACCTGCACTTGGCTGACTTTCTCTTCTCCTAAAGATACAGTATCAGTCTCAGGTCCTGAACCTGGCAACCCTATATGATACATATAGCAAGGGGCCCAAGGTTGTTTAAGCAGAAGGCTTCAGCTAACAAAAGGAAGACAGACAACTCTGGCAGATTCCCTTTCTTTTCTCCCCCTGCCCCATCACTCCCCATGCTATTCCAGAGAGTCTCCCAACCTCCTGGTACAAATTATCAATGATGCAGAAAGGAGGGGGAAACTGGCAAGTTACCCCCCTCCATCTGTTAGGGTTCTCTGCTAGATCAACTCAATGAGTCCTTACTACCTAATATCACACAGAAAATCAATACAAACAAGAAAACCTGTTGCCTGTAGCAACTCAAGGCCAAATATAATAAAGGCACTGAAGAACTTAACTACATCTATAGAAAGTAGCTTGTGCGGAAAGGTATGCCTTTTTAGGTTAGAGGGGTTCTACATTCTGTAATCCCTGCTGATTTGCCTGCATAAGCCTGTCAAACCTATTTAAATTACCTTAAATTACTTTTAAATATTTGCATTTATATGTAGTCTTATTCGGTACTAGGCAAGACCATCCTGAATGCTTATGTTGAATTCTAATAGTTACGTGTTCCTAAGACTTAAGATGAACTTAAGTTGGTCTAGAGAAGATGGTAGAGTTAGCATGTGAGGATCCACTTAATCAAACTTACTTACTGCTCATAGCAATGTCCAGCTATTTTCATAAAAAAGTCACCATGCTACTTCCTTAAACACTGAACTATATTTTATAAAGAATATAGGCCAAACAGGCCCCAGAGTGGAAAGTGGTTCCACTTGTGGTAGAAAGGACTAAAGGTAAATTGGAAGCTATCTAATGTTGCTCTAGAAGGTTAGAGGTTATCCAATCTTCAGGAATAGCTGTCTGGAGTATGCAAGAGAATACAGTGGAAAGGAGGTAGATGGTAAATTCTGATTCTCATACACACACATGGACAGCCATTTGGATCCAGGTCATTCTGTCTAGATAGAGGACAACCAAAGGACCTGGCATTCTATGTAGACAAAGAAATGTCAAGACAAGACATCAGTGTTAATTTCTCAACTTCACCGAAACAAGATCATGGCTTTCTAATCACAGCCAGTCAGTTGTTTTGAATCATAAATTTTTAAAAAATGAGTGGGAGCTGGATAGGATTTCTTTCCATGCACATGTTCTATAGCAGGGCTCTTAATTACAGAGCAGACTTAACACAATCACTGACTTCTGTTTCCTTTCTATCCTGTTCTTCCCACCTACTCCTTCCTTTCCAGCACCTTCAGGTAGGTATTTTCCTTCAATATCTGTAATTATATGGAGGTGTCATCTCTGTAATTCAAAACCTCTCTCTGCCTTCACCTAGTGGAGTACTTCTAGAAAATGACTTTTTATGTCCATGTAAGAGAATTTTGTGGTTCCAGAAAAACGTGATATTCAAGATTGTAGTAATGGCCTACTTCACAATTAGGATTGGGAACCTATGCCTCTCCAGATGTTGTTGGACTACAACTGCCATCCCTGACAATTGGCTATGCTGCCTGGGGCTGATGGGAGATAGAGTCCAACAACAGAGAGCCACAGAGTTTTTTACATAAGTGAATAAACAGCATCTAAACACAAGACGTTTTCCTGTACTGGCACAGTCCACATACCTTTGATCAGTTCATAAATGTTCATATCCATAAGTTCACATATTAATGCAACAGCACCAGCTTTCTTGTCACTGAAGGAAGAAAAGTTTGTTTTCACTTAATTACATGTAAGAAAGGAGAAAAGTAACTTAGGTAATTATTCGGGGGATGAGAGGTGTTCACATATGTAAAAAGGCTGGCTTTACTATTATTGGATTATTTTATTTGATTGCTTTCCAGTCTCAGGTGTTTTTTTTAAACCAGCCTTTGCAAGCATTCAAGTTAGTGTAAAATAAAAGTGAAAATGCAGTGAAGTAGAGCAGTCATAGATGAGCCAAGAAACCCCTTCTGTGGGTCATATCCAACACTGTAGCTCCACTGCCTCAATGGACTTCCATGTGTGCAACCAAGTTCTTATTCTGTTGTCCCCTCCAGTCCCACTATGTGCCCTCAAACTCAGCTCTTGAGAGTTGGGTGTGTATGGGGGAAGGGGAAATGGAAGTCCCATTACACTAGCAAAACTATATGTGTGGACCATTGCTTACAACCCTGAATGTCCATATAAGCACAAGATGCAAAAACAACTCTGCTGCATCTTAAGATGTGATAGTTTAATTAGAACCAGTGCTTATTCTTTCCAGGGAAACAACAAGAGTGCCAAATCCTCTGATGAAAAAGCCATCCAGTTTCCTAACAGTATATGATTATTAGCATTGTCAAAGGCCAAAATTATTTGATTATCAGTTTCAATTTGCAAGTACGAAACTCCACCTGACCACAAGTCCTTCTAGCTTAGTGTTATCTTCTCTGACAGGCAACAGCTCTCTAGATTATCAGGTACAGTAGATCTTTCCCACCCTTGTTATCCAAGAGCTGTAAACTGGAGACATCAGGGATCAAACCTGGGACTTGTGTGCTTTGACTGTGGCAGTTCCCCATAGGGAAGCCACCTTGGCTTAGACTACAGAATAGGACCCTGCATATTATCCCAGTTTAAGGTAGAGCAAAACAGTGATAGTACAAGTTTTGCTCAAATGTTCCTTTTTTAGATTAAAAGAAATGTTTTTATAGCTGCATTTCATGATAAGAGTAGAAAGTTTAGGTAGCAAAGTAGGTGAAGTTCTAGTAAATAACTATAAAAGGAGCTTAAGTCTCTCACAAAAGTTCTGAATGTAAAAAGACACTAAACTGTTACTTTGTATCAGTATCATACAACAGTCTGAAAAATGTTTTGCTATTGCCTGACCCTCTGTAACCCATTATTGGTCAGGTGGCAGAAGATGGCCTTTTTATAATAAATTATCCTCAATGGCTTCAGTTCTTGAGTCCCTAACTGAATTTTTTTTGTACAGTTGGTGTAGCCATTACATACACTACTAGAGAACGTTGATGAAGATGGAATAAAGCCAATTTGTTCTTTAGAACTTGTATACACAGATTTTCAGTATTCATGCCATCAGTGGATCAGTGGCATTAGTTAGGTATATCACTCAGCCTTACAAGGGAGAGATAAGTAGCCCCATCAGTCCCACCAGCCCCACTTCCCAACATGAGGGCACGTGCTACCATTCTGGGAGTAGAGGTATAGGAAAAAGCAGAATCTCATTATGCCACAGGAAAATAGAGGAGTTGACTTGCTGGCAAATGACATGGTGATTAAGCACCTCCATATAATCTTTAGTGAAGAGTATGCAGGGTACATAGAGGGACGGGGACAGAAATGATGTAGTACTTACTAGATCACTTCATGCAACGTAAGGATATTTGGATGTGGATTCAGTCGCCTTAGAGCTTGTATCTCTCTCAGATTGTTCACATGGTCAATACTTGGGGGGAAAATTGAAATATCATAAGAACATAAGAACATAAGAGCCTGCTGGATCAGGCCAGTGGCCCATCTAGTATCAGGCCAGTGGCCCATCTAGTATCAGGCCAGTGGCCCATCTAGTCCAGCATCCTGTTCTCACAGTGGCCAACCAGGTGCCTGGGGGAAGCCTGCAAGCAGGACCTGAGTGCAAGAACACTCTCCCCTCCTGAGGCTTCCGGCAACTGGTTTTCAGAAACATACTGCCTCTGACTAGGGTGGCTAGTAGCCATTGATAGCCCTGTCCTCCATGAATTTGTCTAATCTTTTAAAGGCATCCAAACTGGTGGCCATTACTGCATCTTGTGGGAGCAAATTCCATAGTTTAACTATGCGCTGAGTAAAGAAGTACTTCCTTTTGTCTGTCCTGAATCTTCCAGCATTCAGCTTCTTTGAATGTCCACAAGTTCTAGTATTATGAGAGAGGAAGAAAAACTTTTCTCTATCCACTTTCTCAATGCCATGCATAATTTTATACACTTCTATCATGTCTCCTCTGACCCGCCTTTTCTCTAAACTAAAAAGCCCCAAATGCTGCAACCTTTCCTCGTAAGGGAGTCGCTCCATCCCCTTGATCATTCTGGTTGCCCTCTTCTGAACCTTTTCCAACTCTAGAATATCCTTTTTGAGATGAGGCGACCAGAACTGTACACAGTATTCCAAATGCGGCCGCACCATAGATTTATACAACGGGATTATGATATCGGCTGTTTTATTTTCAGTACCTTTCCTAATTATCGCTAGCATGGAATTTGCCTTTTTCACAGCTGCCGCACACTGGGTCGACATGTTCATCGTGCTGTCCACTACAACCCCGAGGTCTCTCTCCTGGTCGGTCACCACCAGTTCAGACCCCATCAGCGTATATGTGAAATTCAGATTTTTTGCTCCAATATGCATAATTTTACACTTGTTTATATTGAATTGCATTTGCCATTTTTTCGCCCATTCACTCAGTTTGGAGAGGTCTTTTTGGAGCTCTTCGCAATCCCTTTTTGTTTTAACAACCCTGAACAATTTAGTATCATCAGCAAACTTGGCCACTTCACTGCTCACTCCTAATTCTAGGTCATTAATGAACAAGTTGAAAAGTACAGGTCCCAATACCGATCCTTGAGGGACTCCACTTTCTACAGCCCTCCATTGGGAGAACTGTCCGTTTATTCCTACTCTCTGCTTTCTGCTTCTTAACCAATTCCTTATCCACAAGAGGACCTCTTCTCTTATTCTATGACTGCTAAGCTTCCTCAGAAGTCTTTGGTGAGGTACCTTGTCAAAAGCTTTTTGAAAATCTAAGTACACTATGTCCACTGGATCACCTCTATCAGGCTACAATGTTTAGACTATATTTATTAATAAATCAACCATGGCCCCAGAAGAGTAAACACTTCATCCTTCTCTTCATCTTGCTGTGTACAGTCTATGGATTAGGCCATGCAAACAGACTGTGATCTACATAGCCCTATGAGGCACAGGCTTGGATAAGCACACGGGGACATTGAATGGTTCACTCTACTGGCAACAGCTTCTAGTCCTCATGATGTTTCCCCAAGTTTTGAAAGTGGCTTATAGGGCAGTATGGGAACTATTTCTGGAAGAAATTTCAAAGCTGGGGTTCTACCACAGAGAGGGCCTATCTCCAGTCATCACCTGCTAGGCCTCTGTTGGTGGTGGGCATCTGGAGAAGGGGCCTCAAAGCAGACCTTAATGTATCAGTGCCGATGGTCTCTGGTGTTCTATTTTTAAAGAACATCAGGATCAAGGGGGCAAATTTGGTTAGCTTAGTCAAGCCCATTATCGAGATATGTAGTGACTGTAAAGTTATGAGTCTTTGTTCAAGACATCCATATTTTTATTGCATTTGTAAATATTCAGAATCCATTTTTAAATCAGACTTTGATAATGAGTATTAAGCCAATGCTTAACTATTGAAATTAAGAAAAAAATCAAAAGGCACTTGTACCTACCTTTCAAAATGCTGTTTCATTTGTTTACATGCATAATATTGCCCATCTTTTAAACTTTGTACCTTCAGAACATCAGAAAATGTTCCCTCGCCAATTTTACCAATTGTTTTGTATTCTAAAAATGTAAACATTTAAAAAGAAAATTAGATTTCATGATAGATGACACATTTAATATCCTTAGGCACATCCACAGTTATGACTTATTTATTCAAATGGCACACATTTCCTGCCCATAAATTCAACAAACTGAACCTTTCCAACCAACTCTCATATCATCATTGTATCTCAAAAACTAAGGTTTAAATCCCTCTTCACTATATAAAGATTATGGAAGTACAGCTGTTATTTATGGACAGTGAGAGAAGTTCTATCTTGCTTGAATTGCGTCTGCTATAACACTTTTGTAAAATGAAGCAACTGGAAGCTTTTCTTTGCTTAACTGCATATATGATTCTTATTAAGCCAAGTGTAGGATAGTCATTTTCCCCCACAGTTGTTTATGGGGTGAAAATGTTAATCAAGTAAGTATCAGTTTAGTTTTCAGAAATCCAGGTTTGCTGTAAAAGAGCACCAGAAACAAGCAACAGACAAGATTAGGCACTAGATTGTTTAAATTCATGTCTGTTCAGCCATTAGACTACCTGTTTTTACACTCATGGAAACCCTCCCATGAAATGTAGCATGTGAGCTGTGTCATCACTGCTGTAGCAATATCTGTAATCTATATGTTAGAGAGTTTTACTCACTTGTGACAGTATACACCCATAAGGCTATCTACCCACAAGCATTAATCCAACAATCCATCTACCCTGGAAATGCCTGAGCTGACCCCACATAAACAGCATCCCTCTTCCTATCATATTGATCACTCTTTCCACCATTCTTCATCCTTCTGTTAAGTATCTGCACACTGAGTCAATTCTAACTTTGATTGTCTCCTGTATACCTCTGTCCTCTCTAATTTGGTTTAGTCTTCTCCCATACATATCACCTCTACAGCAACTGCTTCTAGAATTCTCCACTGGCTAACTTCTTCAGATTGCTGCTAGCTGTAACGAAAAAGAAGTTCTTTCCACATTGGCATTCTTTTTTATTGGAGGAAACTTCTATATGTGGGTTTGTTTATTGTACAGTTTATTTCAGCTCAAACAAGTAGATCTTGAGGCTCTTGAGTTCCATATTTCCAAAGCAGTGAGATATTCTATGCCATTTTTCTCCCATCCTCAGATTTGAAAAAGTAAATAAATCAGAGGGCAGAAATGACCACCTGTATAGTTGCACTATAATGCAACAAAGCAATCACATGAACATGTGCAGTTATACAAATACGCAACATAAATCACAACCCACCCCTTCAGCTCGAAGTGGGGATTAGGCGCACCTAAATATACATTCAATTTACAAACTTGCTCTTATGGGCTTCTAGACAATCTCCCATTCAGGTGGTGCTTTGCTTTTCAGAAATGTTAATAGCACTGTGAGCTC
Source organism: Rhineura floridana (assembly GCF_030035675.1). Lineage (NCBI taxonomy): Eukaryota > Metazoa > Chordata > Lepidosauria > Squamata > Rhineuridae > Rhineura > Rhineura floridana. The sequence continues at coordinate 216,889,884 of NC_084481.1, forward strand.
TCAGACGATTCTATGGACTAGTACTTAATCACCTTTTAGGCTAGGCAGAATTAACAGAGGCTACAGAGAGAAAGGTCAGGGTGAACATAAAGGCAAACCAGCCCAGTCACATGCAAAATCAGCATAGCTGATTTTGGTGTTTTATTTATTTATTATTTGATTTATATCCTGCCCTTTCTCCCAGCAGGAGGAAGGGAAGGACTTAGTATAATGCTACAGGACAAGGCCCTTTTTTATTTATTTTTTAACTCGATCTAAACTTTTTTACACCAACATACTGGTGAATACTTACTCAGCATCATACTGTCCCTATTTAGCATATAGGAATTCATATATGCATATCCTTAGCATTCCAGATATTGCACCCATTCCACATCTTGCCCTCTCATCCACACTTCATCTTGCAACTGCTGCACAGCACTATCACATGACCTCCTACCACCTTCCTATGGCTCCCCTACGTAATCCCTGGTGCCCTGACCTTTTTCTGAATCTCTGTTCCTGACCCAACAGCATCCCTAATACAATCACATACGTCTCTTCCCCCACCACTTCCCAATTAGGACTGAAGGAAGAAGGTACACCCATGTTCCTGTATACCAGATGTGGGGAACCTTTGGCCCTCTAGATGTTGCTGAACTACAGCTGCATCAGTCCCAGCAAGCATATCCAATGGGCAGGAAAGATGGGAGATGTAATTCAGCAGCATCTTGAGGGCCAAACATTCCCTACAACTGCTATATACACTACTGCCATTCTTTCCTAGTCACAATAGGGAGGAATGAGGAAGGCATAAATTGCTCCTGAGTTAGAAAGGCAGCTCCAAGTGACTGCAACCCATACAGAGCATTGGCTCATAACTGTATGCCAGTGATAGCCTGTAGACATGCACTTAAGCCACTAGTCTGAACATGCAGAAGACAAACTGTGCACTCAAATCTAAAATAGGGGTGGGGAACCTGTGGCCTTCCAAATGTTGTTGGACTAAAACTCCTATCATCCCAAACCACTGGCCATACTTGCTGGGGCTGATGGGAATTAAGAGTACAACAACATCTGGAGCGACACAGGTTCTCTACTCCTCACCTAAAGGTGCTTCTAAACAGGAAGTGTCATGGCCAATAGCTACATATCCAATAGCTACATATCCAATAGCTGCAAAGCACATGACAACCGGGCCAATCTCCAGTTCAAATAGAACAAAGATTACTAAGAATGAGGTAGATAGCACAGTCATGACAAGCATCTGTTGTATTAACAACCCCCGGCAAGTAGATATCTCTGTTTACAATAAATCTTACTGCTTGATAAGGAATCAGACCACCAATTCATTTAGTGTTGTTTGTCTAGATCTGTCAAGATCTTAAGCCAAGTTCTTTCTCAGCCTTGGTACCCAATACCTAATAAGCAGACATGATGAAGACTGTACCTGGGACAGTATGCATGCAAAAGCATGTGCTCTCACTCCTCCAGAATTACCAATCGCTCTCCTTGCTTCTATTTTAGAGCTACAACACAGCTGTTGCTTCCATAGATATGTATACTTGACAACTCCAATTATTTCAGTGGAAGCTACAGCAAAGAATGGCAGCAAGGAGGAACCTGTGGCCTTCCAGAGGATGATGGTCTACAACTTCCATCATCCTGGCCATTGCCTATGCTGGCTAGATATAGTGAGAGTTGGGCTTCAGCAACATCTGGAGGGCCATAGGTTTCCCAGCCTTTACATAAGGCTTGTGCTTCATACATGTGTGAAATAAAAACCCATCCAACTGTGTTTTGAGTAAGCATGGATCAGATCACTCTTTAGGAAGTGCATTTATGATAAATTGCAGTCGGAATTATTATCATGGCATGAACTTTCACAGGCAATGCCACGTCATTCACCAGATGCAAGAGGTGGTTTGAAAAGATGGTAAGTGTTCATATCAGAGCTTGGAAGTTACTTTTTTGAACTACAACTCCCATCAGCCCCATCCAGCATGGCCACTGGATTGGGCTGATAGGAGTTGTAGTTCAAAAAAGTAACTTTTCCAAGCTCTGGTTCATATACACCTGAGATGAGAGAAACTATTGGGTAAACCAAGTTAACATAGTAAGTACTGAAGGTAACATGCAAAGACCAAAACACATCCCAGTTATTGAACAGTAAAACTGAATAGGATACCTATAACAAAACAGAAAGGGGATTAGTCTTTGTAAGGCAAGAACCACTGACAATCTTTGTCCAAAGCCTGAAAAATGCAGCCAGGGATACTAATCAATTGAAGTGTCAACTCCTGTTACCACAACTCTCCTTTGATTGGTTTTTAATAATTTCTCCTGGATTTCCTCTCAAATTCCCATAGACTTCCCCCACTTTGCAGAGAGGGTGCCAGCCTTTTCCCCCTCCCACACAGCCAGGATCCAAAACTCCCTCCCAACTCAGCCTTCCTTGCTGGAATCCCAAATTGGTTGTAGGGCAGGGCTGCCCTGTTGGAGGATGAACTCCTGTCATTTGCGGTGGGCAGGAAGAGCAGGAGAAGGAGCAGAAGGAATAGGTGAGGGAAGAAGATCTTAACACCTCTCTTTCATCACCTTCCCCACCATTCCCACTGGGTTTTCCTCCCCTCTCTTATTCTGCATACAACACTTATTCCCTCCACTCACCCAGATAAACTCAAGCGGGATATAAAAGACGAAACATCTTGCGACAGGAATTTACTATCTCTGTTTTGATAGATAATAAATATACGGCGTTAGTGACTGACTGCATCCTTCCAGGAGCTAGAACAAACTTGTCTGAAGTGCTCTGTGTGTGTATGTTTGCTTATATACACATACATATAAACACAATATATACGCACACGTGACACACACAGAGAGACATTCTGTTAACCCCCCTCCATCCATCAGCCTCCCGGTCCACATTAAGGAGCGCCACCCCGCTCCTTCCCATGCCACCGTGAGATTTGCTGCTACACGAGGCCGCCCCCTCCCCATCGCGTGGCCCCTATCGTGCGGCGACTACCGCCGCCGCCTCTGTCTTACTGTTCATCCTTCGCTCGCTTTTCCCGCGAGTCCCCTCCGCGTTGGGCGGTGGGGAGGGGGCGAAGAGGACGCGAGTCCTCTCTGCAGCGCCAGCCCCCCCTCCCCACGCCAGAATCTGTCAGCGCGCCATGTTGTATCCCCGTCACCCTGGCAACCCCAGAGCGCCAAGCTCCCTCAACCCAGGAGCACGACCATGTCAACCCCGCCCTCAGAGCGGCGCAAGCGCAGTGGCTAACCTCCGCCCTCTCTTATTGACTGCGGCAAGCACAGACTGGGTTTCATGATTGCGGGCTTCCTAGCCGCGCATGCGTACTGCCAGCTCTTTCTCAAGCCCTTTCTCTTCTGTGCGCATTCCCAGTCTCCGCCGGAAGAAGCCTCCCTCCCTCTCTTGCGTCGTCCTTTTGCTCATGCGCAGTTAAGGGCTCACTTACCAGGGAGTCAGTCCAGTCGACCTCCCCCCCACGTCCACAATTCCACTGTAAGGCTGCAGTCCTATGCATACTTACCTGAAAATAAGAACCCACTGGACACAGTAGCATACCTCCGAGTAAGCATATATACGCTTTGGCTGCATATGTACCAGATTAACAACTATTCTTAGGCTACAGTCGTATGCACACTGACCTAGAAGTTTTACTAAACTCAGTTGGGCTTGCTTCCGCGTAAGCATCTTCTGCACTATAAAGGCACATCTGTTTGCGCTTAAGTATAGTTTTTACCACGGACTGCAAAAAAGACAAATAATTGGGTGTTAGAACAAATTAAACCAGAACTACCATTAGAAGCTAAAATGATGAAACTGAGGTCATCATACTTTGGACACATGAGAAGACATGATTCACTAGAAAAGACAAGAATCCTGGGAAAAACTGAAGGGAGTAAAAAGAGGAAGACCAAACGAGATGGATTGATTCCATAAAGGCAGCCACAGACCTGAATTTACAAAATCTCATGACAGGTGCTACTGGAGGTCGCTGATTCATAGGGTCGCCATAAATCGTAATCGACTTGAGGGCACATAACAACAACAAATAGTTAACAAAATATAGTTATTTTGAAAATGAGCTATATGAACAAAAAACATATTACAAATTAGTTATTTTGGAATGGGAGCTAACGTGACATTTGCAACAGCAACAAATTAACATGCTAGTTGAATCGCTTCTACATAAATTATCGCTTTCAGTACCGGATTGGGATTGCAGGTATGTCATCTGAATAACTGTAGCTCCAATACTATACCTCAGTTTGCTAGATCTGTGCATCTGCTCCACGTGTTGAGACAATGTGGATTCTGTGTAACAGAGTCTGAAAACCCAGTATTCGGAGCTGTCTCTACCTGTGAAAATCAATAAACTTTTACACAGTTTGTCCTTATCCCTTTTCTGTAGGTATAAAAAACAACAGCGTAGTGTTGCGTCTACAGACAATAATAATTAAAGTCATTTGACAGACATGCATTCAACGAAGTACCTTTTCAGTAGTCCGTTTTGGTAATCAGTTACAAACTTTCACACTCTGACAAAGAGATCACATTGAACAACATGTAGATCTGCTTTGTTTTACATTTTTAAAAATACATTTGTGATTTAAAGAACCGAAATGTACTACAGAAATGCAGTTATTAATGGTTTGCAGGAATTCACTTTGTGAGCAGCAGAAACAAAGTGAAAGCAGGAGTATTAACAAGTGGCCGGTTAGCTCAGTTGGTTAGAGCGTGGTGCTAATAACGCCAAGGTCGCGGGTTCGATCCCCGTACGGGCCATAATAAGGAAGTTTTATTTTTCAGTAAAATTGAATTCGTCTATTGCAAAACTAAACAAATGATTCATTAAACGCTTACATGAAAGCTAATTTGTTCGTTTTACAAAAAGAAAAATGGCGACGATTATGCGATATTCAGGATTCTTGCGAAAAATGCTTGAACGAAAAATAAAACTATCTTTCCAATAACAACAACAAAAGAAATCTTGGCTCCATGGATAAGTAAAAGTAAAACCTTCTATGCTTCTTGCGGAACGCTTGTGCATAGCATATCTCTAAAGACATTACAACAGCTCACTAAGCAAGCCAAATCAAGTCAGTATACTCATTTTTTAACCCGTTTCATCTCCACGGTGTTTTTACGCTGACTTTAGCAATAGCTTCCATTAAAAAAAGGTGCTCCCTGATAATACACACAAAACACACCGTCTCCGTAGTCCACTTATGCCTTTATTTATTTGTATTTGCCCGAAATCCGGACTGCCCCGAGTTCGCTTTAAGGAATGCTGCGAAATGAGCGGCGCCATAATGCACGAGGAGTTCGGGAAGGCAGCGGGATTCCAGGGCATTGCAAAACACATTGAGAACCAATTTGTCCCAGTTCGGCTTCCACTGTCACGTTTTACCTCTTTTTCTCCCTCCATCTCGCCCCCCCCCAGTCTAATGACGCAAGGTAAGCAGCCGAGGCTTGCGAAATATCCCTATTGGTCCGAAGTCGGTCGTTCCTCACGTGCACACGGCAGGGGCGGGGCTTAGTGTGTTTTCCAACCGTGTCCTTCACAGAACTGCTAACTAAGATGGCGGGTTCTGAAGGAAAGGAGGCTGTTGCTGAGGTTACGGGTTTTGGGCTGGAGGTACCTTCCTCCGGGACTGTTGTATACCCACAGATAAACAAAAAATTGCCTGCGCTGGCAGCTGAGTTGGGCTGCAGAGAGTTGAACCAGCCTCTGGGGGCTGTGACAGGAAAAGAGCCTCGGAAGTCGATGGATGAAGCGCCTCGGCCGCCCCTTGGGAAGCAGGAGAGGAGGGCAGTCGCCGAGATATCTGCAGACCAGCGTATCGGCGAGGTTGCCGTACTGTCGCAAGGGAACGGGGCCTCTTCGCCGCCAGCCCAGGACAACGGCCTCCTAGTGTCTGATGCCGAGATCCCGGTTCGGGGTTTCAGTTCGGCGACTTCTGCCTCGGTTTCGGGGCCTGTGGCGGTGTCTGGTATCCTGTACACCGCGGCGCAGCAGCTGCAGAATGTTGCCCAGCGGGTCGCTCTCCAGCAGGGCAAATCTGCGGCGGTTGTTGCCCCCAACAGGCTTCCTCCGCCCAAGGTATAAGTTTACGGGGCTTCTTGAAGATTTTCCCTGAGTCCAGGGGGGATTGGAGGATGGCTGATCCCTGAGTGGTATATAGGGGTTGCCGCAAGTATATTTTAATATAAGGGTACGTGATCCCCTACGTCACCTGACAGTGAATAACTTCGGGGACCACCTGTATCGGGTTGTTTCCTTTGAATGAGCCAGGGTACTGGATACTTGTGGTCCTTTATAATATTTGCTGCACCTTGTACGTTATAATAATAGTGTAAGGCACACAGGCACTCCTGTGTGGAAGCAGATCTCAGAAAGCAAGTTGGACATTGCTCCCTCCAAATCTCAACCCCCAGTTCCAACTATTTTCAGGGTGTGTGTACTCTTTATTGTAAATGCCCACGTTTGTGTCCATTCTAACGTTGCCCAAATGTCTGCTCCATTTGGCACCTTCTCCACACTGATGGGTATACCATACAAAAATGCAGATTCCCAGCTATCAGGAATAATCTAACCATTAGCTCCCATTAATGGAACATCAGCTGACCTTTCTAGACTATTTACTAGCTTAACAACAGCAGGTCAATTAGTAGTTGAGACTACATGGTCAATACTGAAATGTATTTTTTGTTTATAAAGCCTTTATCTTAATCCTCATTCCTAACTGTAACTAAGCCTAACTACCCTTAAGTGTGTGCATTCATCCCTTGCTACCCTTGTCTCTTTTTTCTTTTCCTTTTTTGTCCTCTTCACTCTTAGATTGCAAACGGGGGGGGGGGGCTGGATCTGTATTTTCTTTTTATGAAACGTCATAAAACACTATGTTCTTTGGTGCTGTATAATTTATTACCTATAAATAACAGGTTTGTTTAAGTCAACATAATGCATGCTGCTTATTTCAGGGTTACAGCTCGATAGTGGTTGTGGCATTGCAACCACTTTATGCAAAACTCAAGTGGCACTCTGGACTAGTTACTGTGTTGCATGTGCATCACCTGAGCACTCTACACTTGACTACTGTTCACTTATTGTAAAAATTGAATGTGTGAACTGACTGTACTTTTGAGGTGCCATTCAGTGAAGTGAATGTTCTTTCTCTGTGATACATTCAAACACTGTAAGGCATTGTTTGAGGCTGTGGTCCTCAGGCATTGAACGCTTTGTGTGAACTTGAGCCCTTAGATTAACTCATTTGTCAGGAATGAAGTAGACCAAGAAGATTGTAGCAGGATATGTGTATGTACACACATTAATATAGGTTGAAGTAGTTGTTGGGCAGGTATACATGAGTGCCTCCTATCTGTTGAGCCATACTTTTCCAAAAGTTACCATATTTGGATCATTGGATGTAGGAATTGGCCATGCTTCATAAACTTTGATATTTCTGCTTCTTGTGTGCAGTATCTGCATTCAGCCTTTGTCTTTAGGTTTCTGAAGTGTAAAGTTTCCACATCATTGGCAAGCGTGCATGCTGCATAGTACTCAGATCAAGTGTTAGTACAAAGAGAAAGTACTGAGGCTTTCTTATGCTCCAGTTTTAACGCCTGCAAGGCTGTGAAGGGCTTGCTTTATTTTACAGAAGGGTACCAAGTCACACAGTCTTAGGCCTGTTTCCATTCTTGTAACTGATAAATATTAAAGGTACAAGAAGTCTGCTGGATTAGGCCAAAGGTACATCTAGTCTAGTTTTCTGTTGCCCACAATGGCCACCAAATACCTTTGGGAAGCCCACAAGCAAGTCATGAAGACAATAGCCCTCTCCTGTCATTGCTCCCCAAAACTTGATACAACAATAACAATAGTAATGTAAAGAGCATGTGAGCTAGAGTCTTTTTAAAAATCAGTTATGCTACATAGAGATTTGTATTGTCTTTCAGACCAATCATCCTAAATGTATTTTCTTGGACTAAAGTCCTTTATTTCAGTGGGATTTCCTTGCAAGTAAGTGTGATTAAGACTGCACCCTTCATCTGACTTTCCTCTTGCAGCAGCCAAAATATAATTGCATGAATAGCAATAGCTGCTTTCCTACCACCCCCAAGTGATGTTGCTTGTGTACATGAGACTAATTAGCTTTAAAATAAAAGAGAACATTCTAATAGTACTGAGTTTTTTTAGACAAGTGTGGTGATCTGGATCGATCTGATGTTCAAAAGCATATAGAAAACCTTATGAGAATGAGCTTAAACAAAATTTCTTTTTTCTTAAAGCAGTTGGAAACCATCTGTATCCAAGTACAGCCTGAGCAAACAGAAGCAAAAGAAAGGTTACAACTATCTCTTGCAGCAGTTGAATCCAATAATGTAACTGTGAATCAGCCACTTGAGAAGAATTCCAGGATTTTAGGACTCAACCTTATTAATCCACAAGTTATTCAGATACAGTCTGTTACAGGAACTGGGCCAGATCAATTTTTGTTATATAATTCTTCTGAACCTGCACTTCAGCTGCTTCTGCAGAGACCTTTACATTCTCTTGGACAGGTATCTGTAGGCAAGATAACACAGGGACTATTCAATAGACAGAAAAACAAATCTGTTACAGTAGCTGCAAAAGACTCTCGAAATAACTCCGCTTGTTCAGTAAACTCACTTATAAACCATGAGAAGAAAAACAAACATCATAGAGTTAAAAAATCTCTAAAAGTGAAAACACGTTCTGGGCGGATTTCACGGCCTCCCAAATATAAAGCTAAGGATTACAAATTCATTAAAACTGAAGACTTGGCTGATTGTCACCAGTCTGGTTCTGATGACTATTCTGAGCTGAGTGTGGAAGATGATGGTGACAAGGAGAAGGAAGTGTGCTCATTATTTGGTCCCCTGAATTATGACCTGAAGCCAAAATTGTTTAAATGCCAAAGTTGTAAAAAATCCTACATAGGAAAAGGAGGATTAGCACGGCATTATAAACTTAACCCAGATCATGGGAAGGAAGAATCTCCACAATCTTCCTCCATAAATTGGCCTCATAGGGTGGCATTGCTGGAGTGTAAAGGGAAGGCAAGTGGTAAAAGTGCACATCAGACAGTTTCACCACCACCAGTTACTGTCACTTTAATAAATGAAAGCGGACTAGCTGTAGACTTGGAAAAAAATCTTCTGACAAAGAGTAGGCAACAGGTAATTTTTTTTTGTATTTCAATTTATCCAGGGAGTGATCACTCACTGTTCCACTCATCTCTTCCCCACCCCCCTTTCCAGTGTAAGCTGCATCTCCCTTTGCCACCTCCGTGTGCTTTGAGCTTGGACAAGAGTTCTGACATTTAATTATTTCAGTACAGGTAACGGACAGCAAAACTCTATACAATCAGTGCTCCCCCAGACCTCATAGAATGGCATTGCTGAAATAGTTGAACGGCTGCACTGTTGACTCTTCAAACCTAAAAACCTAGGAACTCATTCAAGTTAGAAAGGATGGAAAGAGCCATATACAGCTTTTATCCGTGCATTTAGAGAGGAGGTTTGCTTGGGATAGAGGCCGCTGGTAATGTTTAAGTATTTAATGGAGAATCTGAGATAAAGGCATACCATACAAAAATCATTCTAATGAATGGCGTATGATGTAAATGGACAGTAACCAAATGAAAATAATACTTTATTAGCTACATGTATGTCTTAAAAGGTTATAAATTACTGTGAATTATTGGACATGATTATTGGATAGCTGAGGTAAATTGGAAAAGTTTTGCTAGTAATCGTTGCTTCCTCCTATGAGTCTGCAAGATTCATCTTGAACTTCCCTCGTCAGTAGCAGATGAAAACTGCTGCTTGGCAGCTGCAACAGGAAAGAAGGCTGGGGAGGTCCCTGAGGCATCACCATTTTGCCTTGTTGCCCCATCCACACTCCTTGCTATGTCAAAATGTAGATATTACTTGTTTTGGTAAGTGGACTGGGTTATATCAATATAATTTCTAAAACAGCACAATTTAGCAGCAAGCTCTACCAATGATGATATGGCATCATGTTGCAGTGTATCTAGGGAGCAGGCAGGCATAATGTAGTTTCAGAAAGGAAATTTGCTGTCTTCCTTGCCTTGAGGCGAGATGTGGGAAGCATATGTGCCTTTTAATGCTGATGGTTTTGGATCATGTTAGTACAGTTATTTCAAACTGAAAAATGAATATATAAAGAGAAAACTTTTCAGAGGATTTTTCTTATCTTTTTTTTAAAGCCTTATACATCTGCAGAAGATGGAAAGATAGCAGAACATCAAAACACCCATTTAATGCATTTAGGTCCTGGAAGACCCAGACAACTAAAAAGGCATGGCCAAACAAAGACAACTGAAAGATCAAGGTATTCTGGAAGATTTAGCAGACCCGGTCAGTTCTCTTCCAAGTCACTTAATAATATGTCAGCAGAGCACCACAATATATTTAGAAGGAAAGCTAGACTAAAAGAGGTATGGTTCCTTTTCACAATCTTTCATGCTTATTTGTCTAGTGATAATTTGCCCTATAGACTGCAATACCTACAATGCAATCCTAAGCATCTTTACTCAGAATTGAGTCCCATTGAGGTTGGTGGGACTTTCTGCTTGGTAAATGTGTTTAGGATTGTGAACTTAGTTCAGAAGTGGGAAACCCTCCAGGCCATTCTGTCTGGCCCTCTGGATTCTCTTCCAGGCTTCACCATTCACCAAGTCCTGCTCCACACCCTCCTTGAGTGACTTTGCCTGGCTGGAATGTGTCATTGAACTTTAATAATACCTTGCTTGCTTGGATACAGCGGTTGTGGGGTGGAAAAGTGTAGAAACCTCTGACTTTTATGTGGCTGGAAAGAGATCCTACTCTACAAATATAAGAACTGCAACCATTGTTCTGTCCCCAACCACCACTAGTACATGGCTCCCAGAAGTTTTCTCATGAGGAAATGCTGCCCTCAGACTGACATAGGTTCCCCATTCTTGTCTTAGTTGATCAGTCACTTAGACCAGTATTTCCCAACCTTTGGGTCTTTAGATGTTGATGGACTACAATTCCCATCATTCCTGACCATTGGCCATGTGCTGATGGGAGTTGTAGTCCAACATCATCTGGAGACCCAAAGGTTGGTAAAGGCAGACAAATCAATTTAAAATCTTTGATAGCTTGAAAAGGTCCCCCGAATGGGCAGTACATATTAAAAATAATTTTAGGGATGTAAATATAAAAACAGCAAATGGCCATCACTCTTTTGGAAGAGCTGTTCTCACGCGCACACACACACAAAAGAAGGAATGTTTCTAAGGGTATGACATGTGGCATGCATCATCTAAGAACAAGGGTGCTTTTCTTATCAAAGCTACTTACACGTATATGACCATTTATGCAGATATAATAATTTATTAGTTATTGGGTGACAGCATTAGTATTTTTCCTTTGAGAATCTTCCAGCTAATATTCTGCTTAGTAGCTAGCCATTCATGTAGTAAAGGAGGCTTTGGAAGCCTTTTTGAAAACTTCAGCAGAGTTCAACATGTCTGCCCGTGGGCAAAATAATCCAGTAGTGTGTGCTTCACACATAATATTCATGTTTTCTACATTTGTTTCAATCATCTTCATCTAGGAAGAATTTTGTGTGCGGTTGCCCTTAGGCATAACCACTAGGGATTTTTAAATTGTACTTATGCTGGTAATGATTATGAGAACTATCTCCTGACATTGATATTTCTCAGTGATTTGATTTACAGTGCCTTGCAAAAGTAATCAGACCCCTGACCCATGCTCTCATATTACTTAATTACACCATAGATGTACACAATGGCATTATGATATTGGCAGTTTTATTTTCAATACCTTTCCTAATGATCCCTAGCAAGAAATTTGCCTTTTTCACAGCTGCTGCACACTTGAGTTGACATCTTCATTGAGCTATCCACTAAGCCCTCAAGGTCTCATTCCTGGTCAGTCACCACCAGTTCATACAGTGAACTTACAAAGCATACAGTGCCTTACAAAAGTAATCAAACCCCTGACCAATGCTCTCACATTACTGAATTACAAATGGTACATTGTAATTTTGTACTGTATGATTTTTTATTTTGAGACACTGAAACTCAAAATCAATTATTGTAAGGTGGCATTGGTTTTATGTTGGGAAATGTTTGTAAGAAACATAAAAAATCGAAACACGTTGCTGGTATAAGTATTCAACCCCTGTGCTGTGGAAGCTGAATGATGTCCAAGTGTTTGGATATCCCAGTGAGCACAGTTGGATCAATAATCAGGAAGTGGAAGCTACATCACACCACCCAGGTACTGCCAAGAAAAGGCTGTCGCTCAAAACTTAGCGCTCAGACAAGAAGGAGACTTGTGAGAGAAGCCACAGAGAGGCCAGCAATCACTTTGAAGGAGCTATAGAGTTCAGCAGCTGGGAGTGGAGTAATGGTGCACCAGTCAACCTTATCAAGAGCTCTGCATAACACTGGCCTGTATGGGAGGGTGGCAAAAAAGAAGACATTACTCAAAAAGTACCATCTGAAAGCACGTCAGGAGTTTGCCAGAAAGCATGAAAGTGCCCCTACTGTGATGTGGGAAAAGGTTTTGTGGTCAGATGAGACCAAGGTAGAACTTCTTGGGCAAAAAAGCGCTATGTGTGACACAAACCTAACACTGCCCATGTCTCAAGACACACCATCTCTACAGTGAAGTATGGTGGTGGCAGCAGCATGATGTGGGGATGCTTCTAATCAGCAGGGCGTGGGCATCTTGTTAAAATGGATGGAGCAAAATACAGGGAAATACTGCAAGAGAATCTGCTTCAGTCTACTGAAAAACAAGCTTGGAAGGAAATTCACTTTTCAGCAAGACAGTGATCCCAAGCACAAGGCCAAAGCAACATTGGCATGGCTCAAAAACAAAAAGGTGAATGTCCTACAGTGGCCCAGTCAAAATTCTGATCTCAGTGCCATTGAGAATCTATGGCGCTCTTTGAAAATTGCGGTCCACAAGCAACGTCCAACCAACCTGAACGACTTGGAGCAAATCTGCTAAGAAGAATGGGCCAAAATCCCTCCAACGCTGTGCAAAGCTGGTACATACCTACTTCAAAAGACTTAAAGTTGTATTGCAGCAAAAGGCGGTTCTACCAAATATTAATGTGTGTGGGTTGAATACTTAAACCAATGTCACCTTACAATAATTGATTTTGAGTTTCAGTGTTTCAAAATGAAGTATACAGAATAAAATTACAATGTACCATTTGTAATTCAGTAATACGAGAACATTAGTCAAGGGTCTGATTTACTTTTGCAAGGCGCTGTATCTGTCTTCTATGATAAATTGTATGCATTTCATGCATTCTTTATCCATTTTCATGTATTTAGACTTGGCATTTTAGCAATGAGACTTTATGAATTCTCTAAAGAAATTATTATCATCTTTTAATAGCGGATTCAGCAATGTGCCAATGAAGACTTCATGGAGCTGGCTGTTCCACGCTTTACAACACTTGTTACTGTATTTGAATTCCTACTGATGAAGGTAAAATAGACGTTGAAATCTTAATATTTATTTTATTATTATGTGCATTTAACCAAACTATTTTAACTAGTCTCTCTCATGTTGGTACGAACAAAAATTGGGTGAAACCAGATTACAAGGGGGCACAAGGAATTGCATGGCGGAAGATTGAAAAAGTGAGACACTTCACTTTCCCTGTCCCGCTCCAAGTCATAGTTTATGGAAAGGTTACATTTCTTTATTTCACTCTTCATGGAAATATAGACTAGTAAGTGATCCCAGTAAGATATTTTTTCTGGTAATAGGTAGACAGGATTTACAGTTTTTAATTTAACATAACCTTCATGGACCTGGAAACTCAGCCTCTGTTGCGTAGAGTTTTCTTAGACATCTGCAGCCTGCCTACCTAATCTATGTTTAACATAAGACCAATTTAAGCCAATGGCAGCCAGAGGGACCGACACTGCTGATCCCAACCACTAACATAATGAACAATGTTGTCAAGGTGAGGGACTCTGAAGAGTTTCAAAAAGTGCTTTCTACCTTTTATTTAAAAGGTACCATAGTCACCTATTGTCTGTTTGCATGATAACGGGCTTGAACTATGCTTATAGTCTGTGATTGTGAACATGTGTATATTTATGTAGCTTTTGTTTTTAACCAGGTAGAACAAAATTACCCAGGAAAAGCACTGTTTCCGGAGGTATACCGGGAATTTGAAGAGCTGCATGCTGTAATAAAGAGAATGTGCCAAGACTATTTCAGTAATCCTGAATTAAATGACTCCCTGGAAATAAAAAATCCCAAGGTAACAATATGTTGGGCAATTGTGTATCTGGGTGCTAACCATTAGCCAAACTGGATACAAGTGAAACTTCCACTGGCACATTTTCAAGAAGGAAAGTAAAGATAAATTGCAAATGTTGGAGATCTGATAGGCAGAGATTAAGTACATCTAATTTTATGGTTGCACTTCTGTATTGTGCTTCTCAGCCTATTGGCTATGATCAACTATTGGTACCTGGGTGCAAAAAGTGAGCACAACAATACTTACATCTTTCGCTACTAAAGTGACCTAATTTACAAGCACCGTGTTCAAAGTCTTACCTGAAGGTCCAAGGAGACCATCCTCAGAATAATTGAAGCAGGTACTGCTGACTTTTTTTCCTGTAAACAAGACTCTTAAAATGGAGTTCATGATTGAATAAATTGTGTGCTTCAAGTATAGGACAAAAATCTTCTGACTTGTTTTTTAAAGGTGGCTGAATCACTAGGAATTACAAGCAGCTGTCTTGAAGCGCAAAAGATTCAAGCAATAGACTCTTCACCTGTGTGTATTAAAACTATCAATGAGCATGTATTTACAGAGATTTGGGGACAGAAACGAGCAACTGAGGTATGAAATGGGTGAATTTTGTCACTAATAATATGTCCAACTCTTGCAACATATTGAACTTGATGGTGCTTTTCTGAATGAATATACCTTACTGAAAATAAGTGTTGTCACCTATATCACGAAACTACTAACATTCTTTTCTCGAAAATCTGAACTTTACCAGTGTCTACATAAAAATATAAGTTCTTGCATAGTTCTGCTTCCTACAGCCTACATGGTACCTCAGGGTTTCATTCTGTCTCCCATGCTCTTTAACATTTATATGAAACCACTGGGAGAAGTCATCCGGAGATTTGGAGTGCAATGTCATCAATATGCTGATGACACTCAGCATCTATCTCTCCCTTCCATCTGATGGCAAGGTGGGACTGCTCATCCTAAACCGGTGCCTGGAGGCTGTGAAGGGCTGGATGTGGGCGAACAAACTGAAACTTAATCCAGACAAGACGGAAGTGTTGCCGGTCAAGGGAAAAACTGCCCCAGTAATAGTGTTGCAACCTTTTCTGGATGAGGTTCCACTCTCCTTGAGAGAGCAGGTCCGCAATCTGGGAGTTCTTCTGGATCCTGCCCTGCTGCTGGAATATCAGGTGGCTGCGGTAGCCAGGGGTGCTTTTGGCCATCTCAAAATGGTCTACCAGCTGCATCCGTTCCTGGAAGCAGCTGACTTTGCCACGGTGACATGCACTGGTGACATCAGGGCTCGATTATTGTAGCGCACTCTATGTGGGGCTGCCTTTGAAAACAATTCGGAAACTACAGTTGGTCCAAAATGCAGCAGCCAGAAAGTTAACTGGAGCACGGTGCAGGGAGCATATCACCTCTGTGCTTTATCGACTCCACTGGCTCCCAATTTGTTTCTGAGCCCAATTCAAAGTGCTGGTTTTGAATTTAAAGCCCTAAATGGCCTTGGACCAATATATTTAAGGGACTGCTTACGCCCATATGTTCCTAATCTGGATTTAAGATCATCTACCTCTTGTCCCCTCTGCGTGCCTGGAATGAAAGAAGTTAGATTGTCAGGCACACGGGAGAGAGCCTTTTCAATAGTGGCTCCCAGACTTTGGAATTCCCTGCCCCAAGAAGCCCACTTTGCTCCCTCCCTGATGGTCTTCTGGAAACTTGTAAAAACTATTTTGTTCTGGAGAGCCTTTGGTTGGGACTGACGGGTCAGCCTGACACTGTTTTAAGTTTTTTATCTTTTAAATTCTTTTATTCTTACCTTATATGTGTATGCACGTATATACATGTTTTATGTTTGTATGTGTATGCATAATGCATTTTATGTATTTTAATAGTATTTTATACATTTTAATTTACTGTAATTTTTAATGTTTTATTGTGTATTTTATTATATATGTGTGCGATTTTATTGTAGCTGCCCTGAGTGCCCTATTGTAGGGTAGAAGGGTGGGATAGAAATATTTTAAATAAATAAAATAAATAAATAATTCTACCTTCATGTAAAATTGGTCTAGAATAAAGCAAATCAAACACATTTTTTTTAATTTGGATTCTTATGTAGCACAAAGTGCTGCCAAATGAGAAGTAATACTTTTTGAAATATTAGAATAATTATAAAAACTAAAAAATTGATCCCTAATAAATACGTCAATAAGTTTATTTTCTTTCCAAACTCTCTCTTCTTTCTGTCAACAGAGTTCTGATGAAATGTTGCCATTTGCAAAAAAGATCAGAGCAGAAAATCTGTTGGAGAATGTGAATATCAATTCAGATAATAGTGAAATAAAGGAAAGATGTCCTACATATGAAGGTGGTGGTATGTGAATTCTAGTATCTCCATTCTATCCTGAAGAATAACATTATGTGAAAAAAGCTGGAAGGGTACCATAACAACCTTAAAATGTACTGATGTAAGTCTAAAAATCGTGTTGGGGGGGACTTGTTTAAATATGCGTCTGATCATGTAAAAATTTCATACATCTTTACTACTGTTTATGCAATACCGGTTGCATTTGTATCTTCCCTTCCTATCAGGGATCTTAATGCATGGCTTTTCCATTTTATCTTCACAATTCTGTAAGTTAGGCCAGGCTGCCCAACAAGCTTTTTGTCTTCAGTAGGGATTTGATATATGAAAGACAAATAATTGGATGTTAGAACAAATTAAACCAGAACTATCACTTGAAGCTAAAATGATGAAACTGAAGTTATCATGCTTTGGACACATCATGAGAAGACATGATTCACTAGAAAAGGCAATAATGCTGGGAAAATTAGAAGGGAGTAGAAAAAGAGGAAGGCCAAACAAGAGATGGATTGATTCCATAAAGGAAGCCACAGACCTGAACTTAGAAGATCTGAACAGGGTGGTTGACGACAGATGCTGTTGGAGGTCACTGATTCATAGGGTCGCCATAAGTCGTAGTTGACTTGATGGCACATAACATCTTGTAAAAAGTGTCGTTTCTATGTTTAGCTCTGTGGCTACTTTGAATTTGGATTACTGAAACGAGAGGTGTGTGGGCATCTTATGGCCTTGTGTCTTCAACTAGGGGAGTTTTTGTATAAAGGCAACCAAAACTGTATTTGCATTTGTCACTTGAAAATACGCTAATTTCTTTCCCTTATTGTGTTAGCTTTCACTGCCGTATTGCTGCATGTGCCTTTTTAAAGGATGTGGTTTTTCTAGGCATCCATGTGGGGAGAAGGACAGTTGCCCAAAATCGTATGCATAGAGGAGGCCACATTTATAAACAGGACTAACTTCATAAATAGGGTTGGCCTTGGGTTGTGGGGAGCTTTTGGCAAGATGCCATTTGTAGGCCTTTTACTAGATACTGCCTCCTAATTCCCACTGTGTCCAGACAGAAGGAACATAGGTGCCTGTGGAAGCTGCTGTGAGGCAGGTGCCTGAGACTGTCCACCGAACCCCTTGCATCAGTCCAAGCGAATGGCTTTTGAAACTGAAGTGAGACTTTCAGAAGTTTTCAATATGATTTTTGGAGTGGGGAGTAGCTGCTGTTAAACAGAATCTCATGCTCCATAAGAACATTGTGGCCCCCTCCACCCCCACTGTAGCTCCTTAAGCTGCCTAAAGAGCCAGTCCTGAAGACATAGAGCCTCAAGAGCAAAATTCAGTGTGGCACAAAAGGATTCAGCCAGAAATGAAAACCACCATCCTTGCTCTTGCACTTTCTTGCTTATGCCCTGTGACATACCTTCCAGTCTGAGGAGTGTTATAATTGCACTAAAAACTATACATCGAGGTCATGTAACTAGTGTTTCAACTCGGGTCCAATGCAAGTGCTGAATCCTGCCCCACCTGCATGCACACATAGACTTTGCCATTGGTAAATGTTCCATGACAGGGCTACTTCAAGGGCTAAATGCAACACTGCTGGTCAGGTTGTTTTTTCAACCCAGTTGGAAGCTTTTCAGTTATAAACGATCAATCCTACTATTTAATGTTTAGTATTAGTTAAAACAGCTTTTTTTTTTTTAGGTGTAACAATGCCAACATCATCTAGCTGATACTCTCTTATCAAAATACTTTACATTTTGTCTGTTTTTAAGAGCATGTATGTAAATTTAAGTTTTTGTGTTTTTTACTTAAATTGTTTAGGTGTTGTTCCAGAACAGAACTGTGTGGGGAACATTTTCTCTGGAAATACATTACAGCAAAAGGAACACCATGAATCACTTGAAGTGGAAGTTTCAAATGAGAGAGCAGATATGGTTTTACACAATCAGTTCATGCAAGTGAAGCTTGAGACCTTGCAACTTTCAAGTATATCAAAGTTGAATTGTTCAGCCAGCTTACCCTCATGGGGTGAAAGACTGCCACTTGTCAGTGCAGAAAGTTCACAAGAAAAGCTGGTATCAGCAAACTCAACTTGTAACGCAGCAAGCAACCTAAGTGTGCCTGAGTTTTGTAATTCCATAGCATCTGAAACATCTAATCAGAATCCTGCCTTGTCAATGCATGAAGAAAACACTCATGATGAAAAATGTCAAGAACCTTTGGAGGAGGAAGTGAGGACTTCTCTATTAACATAGTATGAACATCCTAAGAACTTTGATTAGGTAAACAAAATCTTCCCAAATTAGTAACATGGCAGTAGCTCATCCATTTGGGTGTCAAGGAGAGGGTTTTTCCTGTACAAGCTTAGAAAACTCATTAACAATTCATTTAAAAAAGGACTGAACTAGGTTAGAAACTGGAGAAATAGTGGGAAAATGAGATTATAGATGAGCCACAAACTTCTCTACAGACATGAAACCATTCAGGTTTTGCCTCATTCTTGTGCTGCTGTCTTTCTCAACCTTTGCTGTAACACAAATTGATACTACTATGCACAGTCACCTTCAAGTTCTTTGGAAATTATGGAAGCACTTTTAACAGTGTTGCACACACTGATGAAAACAAAAATGAAGCCATTATAAAAACAGTTGTAGAGGCATTTTAAAGATTTCTTGAATTTGTATTTTCCATATCAAATCTTAATTTACTAATTTATTATTAATTTAGGTTTGTACACATTACAACCAACAATTCCGAAGATTAGATGGAATTACTTTCCCAGTTTGTGGTTAACTGCACTGTTTAACCAAGCTGATTTATCTTTTAGTAGAATTTATTAGGCAAAGTTGCATTGCTTTTTAACTAGACTGTAAGACGGAGAGCTACCTAATTAGTAAGAAAAGTAAACATTTTATGAAATTTAAGTCTGTGGAAGCCTTCAATTTTAAAAACTAAATGTTGAAAATAAAAATATAATTGATGGTTCATCTAGTTCAGATTCAAGGTGCAATGTATGCAGTCCTTGACATCTTGGTCTGTCTTGGTTAATGCTTTGAACATAGCACCTGCTCAAAGGTGGTAAGTATAAACAGAGATGTAGCTGTATTGCAGTCGGTTATGAGGTGAAGGACTTTTTAATTTGCTAAAGTACTTTAGAGGGTTTGTGTCAATTCACAACAAATCTGGTAAATAGGTCACTTTCATATTTAAATATTTTATGGCCCTCTGGCAGCAATGGACTGCCCTGACTCAGAGAGTAATCCAACCTCCCTGGTCTACAGAGTAGTAGACTTTAGTGTGGCTGTGCAAAAGATGTAGATTTCCCAGAGTAGATGCAATTTTTGAAAGATATATGGCTCTGGCCACAACCTGAGCAGAAATAGTAACATGAAGCTTTTGCCCAGTGTTGTATTCCCCCCCCCCCGGGTAGAATTGCCTACTAGCTTTTGGTACCTTTTGGTTTGGCAGTTGGGATGCTGAAAATAGCAGGAAGCAGGTTTCTTTCATGTTTGTTGCTATATGTAAGACCTAGTCACTACTGCTTCGTTTTTGTAACAGTTTCTGAAATCCATTAGTTGCTTTATGTGCTGTCATGCAGAGGATGTGGACTAGCAACAGAAATAGGGGAGGGGCCTATCACCAGGGTAGAGCCAGACATTAATATTAGAGAACGTGCTCCCCTTATTCATGATCTAGCTTTTGTCATCGCATTCAGAGAGATCTAGCTACAGCTGTCCTAAGATGATATGTTGTTCATATGTTGTTGTTCAAATCTCAGGCTGTAGAACAGGGATTTTCACTGAATATGGAAATATTGTGAAAGCAGATCTTTAAAGATACTGAGTCTTTGTTTTGGAATTGTTTTTGTTCTGCATTAATGTAAGCCCCTATGCAGCCTGCTAGCCCCAAAGGCATGGTAGACAGACAAAAAAACACCAAAGTTGTATTTTATTAAAAAGCTAGAACTAAATACAATACAAAAATTAAATTAATAAAATACTGTTTAAACCATGTATTAACAATAGTTCAAGACTTAATGTTAATACAACTCTAAGGTGATCTTAACATAACTATGAAGGTTAGACCAGCCTGTGTCCTGTTTCCAAGAGCATACTTTCTAGCAGTACTTTGTTGGTGTTCTCTATGTAGGGCTGGTATAACCATGACGACAAGTAGACCATCAGGAGATCTTGGTCAGCAGTATGAGCAATCTCTTGCACAATGGTTTGCTTGAGTTTTAGTTCCTTTGAGTACATGTCTAAGAGCTTCACAGAAACTTCATCTGAAATGGAAGAATAAAAAATCAAGTAGCGCTGCAATTATTGTCTTATTCAGGCATGCTGAACATGGCTTTAACAGCATCCTGTACTTGTGGATGCTCTGGCACATTTTGAAAGCCTGGTTTTCCCCAGGCCTTCAAAATGCATAGAAGTCTCCAGGAGGCTTTCCCGCTGCAGACAGTTTGTGTAGGGATCGTATGCAGTATGAGGAGGAGGATGGGGTTAGAGCTAGCACCTTCATGCATACTCTTCTTCAATTGGACGAAGTCATAATTGAGAGGGTCTGAGAAGGGCTCCAATTCTCTTCTTTTATATTCCATTTTTCTGAACGCATTACACAATAGCTGCATTGCTTACCTATAATTTTCAAACCACATCAGCTTTTTATAATTATGTAATTTAACAAGTCTTCTATCTCTCAACCTCCATACTTGCCCCACTGTGAAATTTTAAAGTAACCATCCTAGTTTCAATTCATGGAATCCTGAGAACTGTAGTTGTATGGTGTCATGAAACATTCTTCCTCGAAAGCCATACTTGCCTGGCAGAATTGCAATTCAACCAATATGAGCTAAATTTCATTGCTTGATTGTATTTTGAGTATTTTCAAATATGCCTGAGAAAGAAATAAGCATTTCAAAAAGGAAGAATTTACTTACAGAAATAAGGAGTGGGCCATGTGTGGAAAAATGGCATCTTGCGATCTCCGTGATATGCTTCTAATTCACAGATCCCTTTAGTTGTTGAACATAATTTTTCCATTTTCTGATGTACTTTTTTCTAATAAAGTTTAAGACAGAAAATCTTAAATGTCTGTTTAAGAAGCTAGTATTTATTAACCAAGACAGCAATCCTAACCCTACCTATCTAATTAAGTCCCTTTAAATTCAGTGTGACATTTCTGAGTAGACTATTATGTTGCATCTGTGGGCTACTTAATCCATAGTTTCAACAGCTCAGAAATGTCAGAGGTGGGGAATGTTTGTTTCAAAAATGAAGAACTGGGTTAGAGACAAATCACTGGTTAAGATGTTCAGTCGGTACTGGACTAAATTAGAGGTTCACAAAGGGCATCTTGCACAATAGATATTAAGAATAGCTTCAGTTTCCCATTCTGAATAACCTGTACGGAAGAGATTAATTGTAAATCTGGTTGACTGCTCAATTAGGTCAGCCTCAAGATTTGACCACAAGAGCCAATAAAGCACTCACTGTGGGCAAGCCTTAGATAGCGAGCAGGCCAAAAGGCACCACTGGATTTACCCTCCAGGAGAACTGAGAGCTATCAGCTGGTATGTGCTGGGAGTCCTCAGTGGGGAGGACAGCCTGGCTGGGAGTCCAGCGTCTCTGAGTTCAAATCCCCGCTCGTGTCTCCTGGGTGTAAAGGTCCAGCTAAAGATCACCCTCACAGTGAGTGGCTCAGGGGTTACGTGACCTGCCACCTGTGCAGCTGTGGGCAAGCTGCATAGTCCCAAGCAGCCCAGTTGCCCCCCAGCTGGCAGTTGTGGACAAGGAAGGGGGCTGGCTTGTGCAGCTGTGGCAAGCTGAGCAGGCCCTAGCTAGCTGGGGAGGACTAGCCTCGGGGAGACAATGGTAACCCCCCTGTGAATACCGCTTACCATGAAAACCCTATTCATAGAGTGACCATAAGTCTGGATCGACTTGAAGGCAGTCCATTTCCATTCAGAATTGAGAGATTATAAACCTACTCACCAGGTCAGCCCTATATCAGGGTGTGCCAAATGGGGGCAATGCCCCCCTGATTTTTTTGGGGGGGTTGTTTTTAATGTGTGACATGACAGAGAATGACAACTTGTTTTAAAAATAGCACCCTCTGAAAAATTCAGTGGATAAGGCAGGGCACAACAAAAGGTTCATCTGGAAGAGCCCCCAAAAATCTCACTCAAGACATTTCCTGATAGGGTGGATTTTTCATGATCACAGTCACCCAATAATTATTTAAATTATCCTGAAAAAACCATGACCCTTGAAGAGTTAAGTATTAGGACTTTGTATTATGGGCTAGAGTTAGACTACCCATTGGACTTTCCTTTGCTTTTCAGTTTGTTTCATTTGTGTTCTCTATCCAATCAGCAACAAAGAAGCATGTTTTTTGCCTGCAGTAAGTAGTAAGAGTTTATTTATTTTGCGGTTATTATGATGAGTAGAGCAGGATTGGGTGCTTATTGTGAAAGGGTGAAATAAACAGCTTAAAGTGATCTGAAAAAATACCTACCTTAAGTTACCCTTCTACTCTTTCAAAGTACTTAGTGTACAGTAGGACCCCACTCATACAGCAGGTTAGGTTTCAGACCCCCGCCGAAAAGCGGATCAGCTATAGCGTGGGGTTCTGGAACCTAACCCGCTGATTGTGCCGGAGGAGAAGATCAGCTGTAGCACAGGGATCTGGAACCCAACCCACTGATTGTGCCGGAGGAGAAGATCAGCTGTAGTGCGCTACAGCTGATCTTCCCCTCCTCCAGCAGGATCAGCTGGAGCACAGGGGTCTGATCACGCTGGAAGAGAAGATCAGCTGGAGCGTGCTGCAGCTGCTCTTCCCCTCCTCCGGCACAATCAGCTGGAGCGCGGGAGTCTGATCATGCCAGAAGAGGAGAAGATCAGCTGTTCCCCTCCTCTGGCGAGATCAGCTGGAGTAAGGGGAGCTCAAGCCCCTGCTCCAGCTGATCACCCTGCTGATGCCGTATTAGTGGAATGCTGAGAAGCGGGGCCCTACTGTACTGATAAACAGTGGCTAGTTTTTCTTTTTCTTTAGTACTTGACAGCAAAGGATGAAAAAAGGCCTAGAGAGATAGAAACACTGCTACATATACTACAGTTAGCTGGCTGACCAAATTGTCTGTAACTCAGGTCTAATTTCTGATTTTCCCTATGTGGGCAGTTCAGCATGAAGCCTTCTCAGGGTTTCTGGGCAGAAAAAAAAATTAATCCAGCAGCCAGAAAAAGATCTTAAATGCTTTCCCCTATTCCAATCACTTTGTTTTTTGTGTAGCAGCCAGGGTTGTTTTTTTTTTTTTAAATCCCTTGATTGTCCAAGGTAGAAAAATCTAAAGGTAAGGAAGAAGGCTAGAAAGAGGGACCCTCAAGGCGGAATTAAACACACCGTGAGGTATTTATTTTGTCTCTGAAAAGGTGTATTGTGAACCTACCATTTAGAAAGTTTTTCTGCTTGTTTATCAAGCATTTTTGTAAGATTATGAAAGGAAGTCTATTACGCAGTAAATATTTTACAAAGCTAAGGACTCAACCTCATTGACTTCAACAAGAAAGTTTTGCATATTGTTCTCAGCATCACTGTCCCTAAATGTTTTACTATAGTTACATTGCAATGTGCTCTTACTCAGTTTCTAAAACCTAGTTGTTTTTTGTATTGGTGTTGTGTCTAATATTATCAATCAAGTTTATTGCCAGACCATAGGCCATCACAACATACATGCAAATAGTTAAAAAACCACACTTTGGCTATAAAACCATCAAAAAGATTTAAAAGCTAAAACAAATAAAACTATGTGAGCTTCATCAGATGTTCCTAAGAACGGCGTCTAATGTTCCTAAGATCCCAGGTCTAATGAATACTTGGCCCTCAGCTTTTGAGCCGCAAGGGCAAAGTGTGCCACCCAATAGGTGACCCAATAATCGGTGTCAGCTAGAAGGAAGGGAACAATTTGGTCCACCCGTCCAGAGCCATGGCGATTAATTAGAGTATCAAGAAACTTGGTTCTTGGGTGGGTGTAAAGAGGACAATCCAATAAATAACGAGGGAGATCTTCCACCTTTCCGGTATGACATATACATAACCGCTGATCCCGCGGGATCTGTAGGTGGCGGCCAGACACAAAAGCACTTGGCATTGTCTGGAATCTCAAGGCTGTGAAAGCATATCGTAAATGAGCCGGTAGGGGGAGTGACAAGTAATTTGCCCTTATATGTTCTACTTTATATAGCCCAAACCAGCTCGAGAACTTGGAATTAGAGATTGCCAATCTGTCCATCCATATACAGTGACGCTCCATCTGCTCTCGGATTTTAATCTTACTCAGTAAAAGTGTCGACTGTATTGGAATATGATAGTGTAGGTGGATCGCCTGAAATTTTGGGTTCCACAGTCTGTCCTCTACAATCATCTCAAAACAAGCCTTCACCAAGATCTTGAATGGTGCATTTGTTAGAGAAGTCCAGTATGCCAACAAGGATTCATGAATTCGGGCGCTGACAGGAAGGAGACCCACTTCAGCTCTCATAAGCGCAGGAGGTGTACCAGGGGGTAGGCACAAAAGCTGTCTAAGAAAGTTGTTTTGGATAGCTTCTAGAGAGGAGAAGTAGGGAATCAACCAGCCCCATATTGCCGCCCCATAGATGATCTGTGGAAGGACCTTGTTTTGGAAGATTTTTAGAGCGGGGGCCACCAAATGATAAAAGAATCTCAACGCAGTAATAAAAGCCAATCAGAGCAATTGCATAAAGGAATATAGCACTACAAAATAGTAAAGCTGAGCTATACCTGCATCTAAATGCTATTAAAGCCTTACTGAGGTATTCCAGCTAACAAGAGTCCAAATGGGCCGGTCAGACCACATCCCAGGTCTCACCTTTGACCAGCTTTATATCGTCATACCAATTCAGCTATTAGGACCAGTTAAAACACACAGCTTGAACACTGGGCTTCCTAAAGAATAGGCCCATAGCAATGAGGTGGCGAATCAGGGTCCAGAGACAGGGTGGCAGCTTCCAGGCCTCATCCAACTGAAAAATCCTCAGTTGTAAGGAATTTGTTTTGAAATAGCTGGACACTTTTGACCTTGGTTCACAGGTGATTTTATTCAGATTCCTAATTAAAGAGTCAGGCACTGCAAGTAACTGTCTGCAGAAAGATTTTTACTGTCTCTCAGAGCTATTTTAAACAAGATGGAATAAGGCTAATTAAACACTCTTTAACACCTCTTTTGCGCTCCTGTGAAAGAATGTTGTCTTGAGTTGTCATGTAAAAAGTTACTGAAAAGGACTATGGCCTCTCCTTTCCTAGAAGATGAGGAATGTGGAAATAGAAAATGCACTGAAAAGCAAAGAAGATTACCATGTCTTCGAAGATCCCGAGTAGTTCTATACAGCACGCCTCCAATTCTATATTGTACTCAAGTGGCTGTCTTTCAGACTCAGATGTAGTATTATCATGCTCTATTTCCAACTTGCTGCCTTTACACCTAAAGAAAAATATCCTTCATTGTACATAATAGGAGCTTTACTCCAGTCCTGCAACTCTGTACTCCTTGCTGCCTATTATAGGGGCATCTTTGATAAGTATGTAATGTAAGATAAGCTGTTACTTCTTAAGTTTGCATCATACAGATTTAATTAATTGCTAGTTTGATGACAAAGGACCTTTGTACAGGAACCATAAGCAAGCTTTTCAAAATACTTACTCTGTGGTGATTTTGATGTTCACGATGTTGGTGGCAGTAGTAAAACCCTTGTCATTCAGAGTCTCCCATTTCATCATTAAATTATGCCAGTCTGCTGCATTATCTTTAATTTTTCTTGCACTGATAGATAACACAGGTGTCTTGGGGGTCAAACTTTTAGCTAAACACAAAAATTAAAACCGGAAGAGGAAAACTTTACCTAGTTGTCAAAACTGTCTTGCATATGAATTGTACTCTATGTTAATCAGAATAACTACTATGGCCCAGTTCTTGAGCCAAGAATTGCTAGTGCAGACTTCACAAAAAGCATGTGCTGAAACTCGAAGTCCCTTGAAATTAATGGAACTTACCTCCAAGCTAAAATGTATAGAATTTGCACTGTGAATGCTGCATACTCCAGTGATGTATCCTAGTCCTTTATTTGAATTGCTATGGAACACAAGAAAAACCCTGATGGACGACTCAAGCTCCATCTAATTTTGCTTCCTCCAGTGAACAACCAGATGTTTCCAGCTAGACCACAAGCAGAGTATGAAGACAGTAATACTCCCCACAACTTGATCTCTCTTCCAGTTAACATTTGTTTGGCTCCTTCAGTTCTGGCAGTGAAGACAGCCTTAACAAATTGGTGATACCTTTCCTAAGGTGATTTTTGGTGGTCTAATGCTGCATCTCTACAGCACCCATTTATCCACCCACTGCTTCATACTCTGCCCAAAGTTCTATCTGTTGTTTTGTGAAGGCTTGACCCTGAGAAGACTCCCTTTTAAATCCATTTAAACAAGTGTCAAGATTGGGGAACCTGCGGTCCTTCAGATGTTGGACTCCCAACTCCCACCAGCATTGCCAATCATCTGGGGTGATGGGAATTGCAGTCCACCAATGTGGAGGGTGGCAAAGGTTCCCCACCTCTGCTGTAAGGTAATAATGCATTGCGTGAATTATTGATCTTGTCCGACTAAAATTTACCGCCTAGCAATATTACTGCCTAACCCTTTTAATATCACTCCCCTATATTTCTCAACTGTATCTTATGTATTTTTCTCTATTTTAACGTTTTTTGTGTTTTTATTGTGCATGTGAGCCGCCCTGAGTGCCCTATTGAAGGATAGAAGGGCGGATAGAAATAGTTTAAACAAATAAAATATTACTGGGGGACCATCCCTTCCCACGTACTACCTTGAGGCTCTCTTAAGTACCACCTTAGGGTCGCCATAAGTCGTAATCGACTTGAGGGCACATAACAACAAGTACCATCTTTATTCACACGCGAATCGCCAGCATCTCCCCACAAAGGCCTGAAAATGGTAGCAGGCTCGAGATACCTTTTTTTAAAAAAAAACTGGCGGTGGTTATACGTGGTAAATAATCACTTGTAAGTAAACCACGAATCAGCATGACCACTAGGACTCGCCCCTGCCTATTCAACCCTCTGCGGCCCAATATCAGAAGCCCCGCCTCGGCCTAGAAAGAGGCGCCGCAGGCCGCTCTCCTCTCCCTCTAGCTGCCCCTGGAAACACTCACCAGCCATCCTTGCCAGGCCTCCGCCACAGACGCAAGTCCTCCGTCTAAGCCGCTCCTTCCCCTCGGAAGTGCGCTCACGTCCGGCCCCGCCCAGCTAAGCCGCCCCAGCGCTCAGCGTTGGCTTTCCCTTCCCAGCGCTGGTGGGCCTGGGAGCGAGGCGAGGTGAAGCGAGAGCTAGCCATGAGGGGTTCCGGTCCCTACTGAGGTGAGATAGGTACCTTGCGGCCTAGCCTGGCGGGAGCGAGCGAGCAGCTCGAAGCGCGTTGCTGGGGGTGATGGGTTGGTGCCTCTGGAGAGCTCCCACTGCCTGCAGCCTGCGCTCCATCTCTCCCTTAGATTTGGGACGGGATTCCCAGCTTCAGGCGCGTCTTCCTCCCCAGAGTGGTTAACTTCCAAAAAAAAATGGGAGGCGCCGCCTCGGGGCTTCTAAGCTTGATAAACACTCTGCATACAATCAGGAAAACTCTTTATTTCTTCACGTATTTTCAGCGCCCTGGCTCTGAAAATGCGTGTCAAGGGAAAGCTCAGTCCTAGAGAGCTTTGGCTAAAGCTAAGCTGTGGTTGGTCGGTCTCCATGATACGTCTGCCCCAATCACTGTCCTTTCTCTTAAATGCCCATCAGATGGCATGCACAGAAAATATTGCTAGTTTGCACATTTCTGTTTGTGGAACTGGTATGCATATTTGGAATCGGAGGCAAAATGTGCCTGTTTAGAATCTGTGAGTGCTGGTTAGTTTGATCTGTTTTGGTCATCCGTTTGTACTCTACACTCAGATAAGTTAAAAGATTGAATAGTAGGGCTTCCCAGCAGTGTTATTGATTCTCAGTATGGAGCTAGATTAGAATGATTACTTTGGAATAATCTAATCTGGATTTTAAAAAATTTTGCTAGTGCAAAATGTGGCAGCCAGAATGCTGTTGGAGGTGCATGGTCTGCAACATGTGACACCCCTCTTAAAGCACCTGCCTTGGCTCCCCATCTGCTACTGAGCCAGGTTAAAGGTACTTGTATTAATTTACAAAGCCCTGAACAACTTAGGTCCAGGGTATTTTAGGGCCCACCTGAACTCTTCTGTCCCAGCTCAGTCACTGAGATCATCTGCAGGAGCAGCACTGGTTTTTCTTAGAGATGGCGAGGCCCATTTAACATAAACACAAAATCACAAAGTCAGTATTATCAGCCCAGTTCTCTGTAATGCTCTGCCAACAGACATTCAGCAGGTGCCTTCTGTTTTAACCTTTAAACGTCTGCTGAAAACCTTTCTGTTCTGCCAGGCTTAAGCAGGCAATTAAGAAGATACCTTTTCACAATAGTTGGCATTTTTTACTGTATTTTTAATGGTTTTTATTGTATGGTTTTTGATTGGTTGTAAACCATTTTTTTTATCATTAATTTTTATTCAAAGTTTCAAAAAACAAAACAAAACAAAACAAAAAAACAAATTAATAACTAATACAATAAAATAAAATGTTGACTTCCGATTTGTCGCAGATCAGTTATAGGTCTATAGTATATAACAAACCTGTCTCTTAATATATTACAAAATCACTTTCCTCCGTAGTTATCTTAATTAATCATCAAATCTCATTAACATCACTTTATTCTTTCCGCAAAAAGTCAAAGAGAGGTTTCCAGTCCTTGAGAAATATATCCATCGATTTTTCTCCAAATAAACATGTCGATTAATCCATCTCATCAAGTCTGCTAGGTCCAGTAGTTTCAATAGCCATTCTTCCATTATCAGTGTTAATTCCATCTTCCATCCTTGCATCCATAATGATCTTGCTGTCATAGTCATATAATAAGAGTCTGATGGGAATTTCCTTCCTCACAAATATTTCCTTGCCATCAATTCTGAATGTGTTACTGAAATGTTGTTGTAAAGTCATATCACTGTTCCTCTTTTTTACGAAATGCACTAGCACATCTCTTGAGAGTTTTTCCATTGTCACATATCTGTAATTAATTCTATAGATTTTCTCTATTTCAAGCTCCATCACATCATTCCAGTCCAGAAATTTTTTTGAAACATTGATAGCTTTATCTCTGATATCTTCATAAATTTCTTCAGGGACAACGCTGAATTCCAAACAGTAATCTTTATCTCTAAGGTCCATAAACTCCAAATCTTTTTCCAGTTCCACATTTGATATATCTGTTCCAATCTCCAGGACTTGCATCTTCCCTTTAATTTTTCTTTCTTCTTCTATTGCTTGTCTAATTATATCTTTGATCTCATCAACCTCCTCTCTCATAAAATCCCCTATTTCTTTCAGCTCCTGCTTCATTTTGCCAAATTCAATTTTCATCTCTTGTTTGCCATGTCTCAGTTTTTGTTTCGTTATCTCAATCTCATCCATTATTTTCTGAAACATATTTACTTCCAGGGTCTCAGCCACTTTCTTAATTGTCATTTTTAAAACCAAGAAGAAAAAAAACCCTTCAATTTCCAATAAAGCACTATTCCCAAGCAGAGAGCAATTTATTTCTTTTTCCAGCAACAAAGGAGTTAATATTCCAAACCAGATGACATCATAATGTAGACAGCACAAACTGCCTTATCTCTTATGTGTCCAAGAATGCAAAACAAATTTAGTTCACAGCATCCAAATAGTTAGTGGCATAAAGAACAAGCAGATTCGTCAAAATGAAGTAGACCAGAAAAAATAGTCCCAGACATATAATACTCAAAAGTTCATATAAATCAAAAAATTTCTCCTCAGATTAGATATCTCTCATCCGTTTGTATCTTTAAAATGCTCAATTCCAGGCCAGCTTTTTGCAATAAAAACAAAGATAAGCTATTTCGATTTCTTTCCGCCTTAATTTCGTGTATAAAAGAGAAAAGTTATAACTCACCCAGGGATTCTTAACTGCTGATTCTTTTAACAAATCTCTTTTACTGCAGCAATTTAAGCCAAATGATAAGGAATGAATTCAAGTCCCCCAACAAACACAACGAAGCTTGTGGATGATCTCTTCGTTTCTCCCTTGCCTGGGAGAAAGTTTTTACCAGTCAAAAAAAACCCTTTGACTGGTTTTAAAACTGAAAAAGCTTCCTCTGAGACGAGAGCTCGTCTCAGAGGCAGGCACAAGCGAAGCAATCCTTCCCGGAAGTCGGTTGTAAACCATTTTGATGTTTTTTTAAATGAAATAGTGGTATACAAATATTTATAAATAAATATATTAAAAGTGTGGTTTTGTAGAAGGAGGTGGTAGAATAATTTACCCGCTCTCTTATTCTTCCTTTATCACTCGTGGATTAGAATTGTCATTCTGCAATGAAAAAGATGACCAAAAATCCATCAAGAAAATTTCTCTCTCCCTTTAATCTTTTCTTTCTTCCTTCTAGACTTACAGTGCCTTGCAAAAGTAATCCGACTCTGACCAATCCTCTCATATTACTGAATTACAAATGATACATTGTAATTTTGTTCTGTGTGATATTTTATTTTGAAACACAAACTCAGAATCAATTATTGTAAGGGGACTTTGGGTTTATGTTGGGAAATGTTTGTAAGAAACAAAAAACTGAACCATGTTGCTTGCATAAATATTCAACCCCTGTGCTGTGGAAGCTACAAGTTTACACAGATGAAAGAAATTGTCCTATCAAGGACACAATTACTTTACCATTGGCCTCCACATGTGAACCATTACAGTTGCTGTCACACTGTCAGGATAAAACCCCCACTGTTGAAGGATCATTGGACAGGCTGTGGAGCTGAAGGAAAATGAAGACCAAAGAGCATTCCACAGAAGTGAGAGATAATGTAATACAAATACATAGATTAGGAAAAGGGTACAAAATGATATCCAAGTGTTTGGGTATCCCAGTGAGTGCAGTTGGATCAATAATCAGGAAGTGGAAGCTACATCACACCACCCAGGCATTGCCAAGAAAAGGCTGTCGCTCAAAACTTAGCGCTCAAACAAGAAGGAGACTTGTGAGAGAAGCCACAGAGAGGCGAACAATCACTTTGAAGGAGCTACAGAGTTCAGTGGCTGGGAGTAGAGTAATGGTGCACCAGTCAACCATATCAAGAGCTCTGCATAGCACTGGCCTATATGGGAGGGTGGCAAAAAAGAAGACATTACTCAAAAAGTACCATCTGAAAGCATGTCTGGAGTTTGCCAGAAAGCATGAGAATGCCCCAGCTGCGATGTGGGAAATGGTTTTGTGGTCAGATGAGACCAAAGTAGAACTTTTTGGGCATAACTCAAAGCACGATGTGTGGTGCCAACCTAACACTGCCCATGTCTCAAGACACACCATCCCTACAATGAAGTATGGCGGTGACAGCAGCATGCTGTGGGAATGCTTCTTATCAGCAGGGACTGAGCGTCTTATTAAAATTGAAGGAAGAATGGACGGAGCAAAATACAGGGAAATACTGCAAGAGAACCTGCTTCAGTTCACTACAAAACTGAAGCTTGGGAGGAAATTCACTTTTCAGTAGGACAATGATCCCAAGCACAAGGCCAAAGCAACATTGGCATGGCTCAAAAACAAAAAGGTGAATGTCCTACAGTGGCCCAGTCAAAATCCTGATCTCAATCCCTTGAGAATCTGTGGTGCTCTTTGAAAATTGCGGTCCACAAGCGACGTCCAACCAACCTGAATGACCTGGAGCAAATCTGCCAATGAAAATGGGCCAAAATCCTTCTGACACAGTGTGTAAAGCTGGTACATATCTACCCCAAAAGACTTAAAGCTGTTATGGCAACAAAAGGTGGTTCTACCAAATATTAATGTGTGTGGGATAAATACTTATGCAAGCGACATGCTTCAGTTTTTTATGTTTCTTACAAACATTTCCCAACATAAAACCAATGTCACCTTTCAATAATTGATTTTAAGTTTCAGTGTTTCAGAATGAAATTACAATGTACCATTTGTAATTCAGTAATATGAGAGCATTGGTTGGGTCTGATTACTTTTGCAAGGCACTGTATGTTTTCCTGTCTGTGTCCTTAACAAAGAATAAACACTAGAGCTGCTTTCTTTAGCAGGGATTAAAGTGTGTGTTTTGGGGAGGGGAATGAATATCTTTTTAAGGAACTCTTATCCCTGTTGCTTGCTTTGCTGAATTAATATTGCAGTATCCATCCTTATCAGCTGCTTGAGTCTTGAGGCAAACACATACTCTGAGAAGCTTCTCCCTCCTAAGCATCTGTAGGTAGGAAAGTAGCAAGCCTCTTAATATCTGGGTTATGTATTTTAGATCCATTGGTACAACTGAGTGTGGTGGTCTCCTTTTGGCTGTAGACTTCATATGCCTTCTAGCCCTGTGTACTTTAGCTGTTTACCTCTTTCTCTATTCTGTCTGGTGCTTGTTGAATTCTTCCTTGGAGAAATCCATTATTTGTAACAAATTTGTGCTTTTGAAAAATTCTTGTGACCTGGTTTTTGTTTGTTTGTTTAAAAAGCAAAACGATGTGAAGGTAAAGCACAGGCTGCTGACTTCAGAACTGATTTCATGGCTTCCTTATTTAAGGTACTGTTGCTTCTGCAGGAGGATAACATCCATAATTTCCTAATGTATTTTCTGCAACAAAGATGTATCCTGCCTTAGGGTAGGGAATTGGATGTGATGAACTTGTGGTCCCTTGAAGCCTGAGGACTCTCTGATGGAAAACTAGCAGAGTGAGTGCACATATAAGAACATAAGAAGAGCCTGCTGGATCAGGCCAGTGGCCCATCTAGTCCAGCATCCTGTTCTCACAGTGGCCAACCAGGTGCCTGGGGGAAGCCCGCAAGCAGGACCCGAGTGCAAGAACACTCTCCCCTCCTGAAGCTTCCGGCAACTGGTTTTCAGAAGCATGCTGCCTCTGACTAGGGTGGCACAGCACAGCCATCATGGCTAGTAGCCATTGATAGCCCTGTCCTCCATGAATTTGTCTAATCTTCTTTTAAAGCCGTCCAAGCTGGTGGCCATTACTGCATCTTGTGGGAGCAAATTCCATAGTTTAACTATGCGCTGAGTAAAGAAGTACTTCCTTTTGTCTGTCCTGAATCTTCCAACATTCAGCTTCTTTGAATGTCCACGAGTTCTAGTATTATGAGAGAGGGAGAAGAACTTTTCTCTATCCACTTTCTCAATGCCATGCATAATTTTATACACTTCTATCATGTCTCCTCTGACCCGCCTTTTCTCTAAACTAAAAAGCCCCAAATGCTGCAACCTTTCCTCGTAAGGGAGTCGCTCCATCCCCTTGATCATTCTGGTTGCCCTCTTCTGAACCTTTTCTAACTCTATAATATCCTTTTTGAGATGAGGCAACCAGAACTGTACACAGTATTCCAAATGCGGCCGCACCATAGATTTATACAACGGCATTATGATATCGGCTGTTTTATTTTCAATACCTTTCCTAATTATCGCTAGCATGGAATTTGCGTTTTTCACAGCTGCCGCACACTGGGTTGACATTTTCATCGTGCTGTCCACTACAACCCCGAGGTCTCTCTCCTGGTCGGTCACCGCCAGTTCAGACCCCATGAGCGTATATGTGAAATTAAGATTTTTTGCTCCAATATGCATAATTTTACACTTGTTTATATTGAATTGCATTTGCCATTTTTCTGCCCATTCACTCAGTTTGGAGAGGTCTTTTTGGAGCTCTTCGCAATCCCTTTTTGTTTTAACAACCCTGAACAATTTAGTGTCATCAGCAAACTTGGCCATTTCACTGCTCACTCCTAATTCTAGGTCATTAATGAACAAGTTGAAAAGTACAGGTCCCAATACCGATCCTTGAGGGACTCCACTTTCTACAGCCCTCCATTGGGAGAACTGTCCATTTATTCCTACTCTCTGCTTTCTGCTTCTTAACCAATTCCTTATCCACAAGAGGACCTCTTCTCTTACTCCATGACTGCTAAGGTTCCACAGAAGTCTTTGGTGAGGTACCTTGTCAAACGCTTTTTGAAAGTCTAAGTACACTATGTCCACTGGATCACCTCTATCTATATGCTTGTTGACACTCTCAAAGAATTCTAATAGGTTACTGAGACAGGACTTTCCCTTGCAGAAGCCATGCTGGCTCTGCTTCAGCAAGGCTTGTTCTTCTATGTGCTTAGTTAATCTAGCTTTAATACTACTTTCTACCAGTTTTCCAGGGACAGAAGTTAAGCTAACTGGCCTGTAATTTCCGGGATCCCCTCTGGATCCCTTTTAGAAGATTGGCGTTACATTTGCCACTTTCCAGTCCTCAGGCACGGAGGAGGACCCGAGGGACAAGTTACATATTTTAGTTAGCAGATCAGCAATTTCACCTTTGAGTTCTTTGAGAACTCTCGGGTGGATGCCATCCGGGCCCGGTGATTTGTCAGTTTTTATATTGTCCATTAAGCTTAGAACTTCCTCTCTCGTTACCACTATTTGTCTTAGTTCCTCAGAATCCCTTCCTGAAAATGTTAGTTCAGGTTCAGGGATCTGCCCTATATCTTTGCCTTTTGTTCTGACATGAGTATAATATTCCATTTTGAAAAAAAGCCTGTAAAGTTTAGTGTAACCTTAGCTGTAAACGGGTATTTTTTGCTACCAATACACTGTTTTGGAAAAAGAGGTGCGTATCAGCTTCGCAACGTGTTAATAATTATAGCTATGATGACTATATTCCAGCTCCACTATCAGAGGTGGTATACTTCTGAAAATCAGTTGCTAGAAATCACAAATGGGGAGAGTGCTACAACACTAATTTCCTGCTAGCAGGCTTCTTGTAGATATCTCGTTGGCCATTGTGCGAACGGGAGTGCTGGGCTAGATGGGCCTTCGGCCTGACCTAGCATGGCTCTTCTTATACTTCAGTGTCTATGTTTTTAAACAATGATCCTATATTTATCATTATAACAGTATTTAGTATTTTGGAGCATTTCATGCAAACTCAGAAGTCTTGACAAAAGTGCTATAAGGTAGCTCAATCGATTAATTATAATAGGTTCCCTATAAATTGAGCTGGTGTGTTTGTTTACCATGAGCAGTTCCAAAGAGCTTTTCGCTCCTGAAACAGAAGGATCTAAAGACTCTTAAGTGCACTTTATTATCAGAACTTAGTACATGCAGTCTTGGTTGCTCAAGATGACTGTCACATGAGAACCGGGTGTTGAAATTGGCAGGACAGTCACTGTGACTTTTAATGCTGGCCTAATTCTATGGCTGAATCTTCCATGTTTCCCTGTGTGTACAAGTGCATGTAAATGACAGCTGGCAGTCTTTATTCATCATGAACTGCACTCAGGTTGTGCATTATTTTGTACACTCAAGGCAACTTCATAACGCACCAAGAGGTTTTCACGGTGCACATACAGTAGATGTTAGACTTCGTGGCTACCACTGAAGTATGCCAGTAGTAGATAGAATAAATCAGCATTTCCCAAACTGTGGTCCATGGGCTGCCAGTGGTCTGTGAGCTTCATTCAGGTGGTCCGTGGTATGTCCATATTAAATATTCATATTGATGTTTAATTGTATTTTTATTGCTTCTTTTATTTTTTTATATTGTATTTTATAGTATTATAATTTGTATTCCAT
Source organism: Rhineura floridana (assembly GCF_030035675.1). NCBI lineage: Eukaryota > Metazoa > Chordata > Lepidosauria > Squamata > Rhineuridae > Rhineura > Rhineura floridana. The sequence continues at coordinate 216,926,360 of NC_084481.1, forward strand.
AGAATGCAATCCTAATACGCTGTGCTAAATGCTGTATGATTTTTATTTGTATATTTTTATTGCTTCTTTTATTTCTTATATTGCATTTTATAATATTATAATTTGCATTCCAAAAATGCAATTAAAATTGTACAGCATCTAGGATTGCTACAACAGGCAGAAAAAAATCTTTAAGTGATCCATGGGAAAAATGTTTGGGAACCAGTGGTCTACAACATCTAGAGGGTACCACATTGGATACCCTGATATATATGATGGAGAAGGTGAGCTAGATTAAACATTTGCAACAAATTACTTTGCATCTCCTTCTCCTAAGTTAAAAAGTCTCCTTGTCATACATGAAAAGGAAGCCACACCGTATTTTTCTAGGTTTTGGGATGCAAAATGTTATATGAACATTATGCTCAGCCAGCTACTTTCAAATCAGTGATGTAGTAAGTTAAAAATACCAAAACTTTTGTTTGCCAGCATTGTATGTACTCCCAGTTGTATGGATGCTAAGGCTAGCACTTGACAAAAATTGTCCTTGTTTTCATGGGCTTCAGGAATACATGAAGCTTATCTTTTCCAGCCTGTAGGTAGCACATACAGATGTTTGTCATGGCATCAGTGACTCCATCATTTACCTTCAAGGAGTTCTGCCCCTTGTACTATCTTCTCAATGCCATTCCTACAAAGATCCAAAAGGGATTTCGTTCTATTGTGGTATACCTCACTGCGCTCGACACTAATGAGGACTACATCGCTGTGGGCAGCAGTATTGGGATGCTGTATTTATACTGCAGGCATTTGAACCAGATGAAAAAATACAATTTTGAGGTAAGAACGAACACTTAAACAGCACATCTTCATTTTTTTCAGGACATTTGAGGCCTCTGCCTTGGGTTGTGTCAATGTTAGCATCTTGAAATTTGCTGAAATGTAAAGCAGCAGAGTTCACTTGGCAGGGGAAAGGCTGCTAAAGTTAGGTTAAGAGTCACCAACTGTATGTGGCCTTTAATTATTTTATCTCCCTCAGCATCGGCATATCACAGTTCAACAGCAGTTTCATACCCTAAGGATAGCAAAATCATAATATCAATGTGACGTTAAATAATACAATAATTGGCATTTTATTTACTTAGAGGGATATGCATAGTCACAAAAATCTCTAAGGTGTGTGCCTAAAATTATCAGCAAAACATGGCTAAAATCCACAAAACTGTTTTAAAAAAATACAAATATACATAATCAATCAGAGATGAATAAAATCAGCAACTTTTTAAAAACAAGCATAGATAACTCAATTATATGTTTGGGTAAACTTGATGAAATATAAAAGTTTTCAGCAGGCGTCTAAAACAGTATAGTGAGGGCACTTGTCTAATATCAACAGGAAGGGACTTCCAAAGGATAAGTGCTGCCACACTAAAAGATGGGACACCTCAGAAATGGTATACGATAATCCGTATTACATATCATAACATTTCTACAACTATTAATAAAAAGGCCTCTAGTAATAACAATAATAAGGTAATACATTGCAGAGTCAAATAGCAATATATCAAGATGTTCAGTAGTAATGTTATAATAATAATATTGTATTTGAAACAATAACCAACGCTATCATAATTCATCTGTAAAACTTACCAAAAATGCCAAAAGCGGCACCAAAAAAGACAGTGTTTGAAAAACAAATGACGGGCAGTGCAAGCCAGACTATAATAAGCCAGTGTTACTTATACTAGGGTAAATTATGCCAGTGTAATTTACCCCTGTTCTAAACTCCATTCAAGAACGGGGCTACTGCCAGCTGAGCCAACCAGAGCCTAGCAGAGGGAAAACAAGCTTTTAAAATGCGTTTGACTTATACCACCCTTTTTGGCAGTGTAACTTCTGCTGGATTGCCCGATCACATAACCAAGCTGAATGGAGTTTGGAATAGAGGTGAGTCCCCGCCACTCCCCTGGAACACTCCCTTTTCAGCCTCAGTTCAGCCAGCGCTGGAAAGCATCCAAAGACCTCCCATCTGAGCCTTCTCAGGCTGCAGGTTCCACAGGCCGGATCATGTGGAAGGCTCTGATCCTGGTCCCTGCATGCTTGAACTTAAATGGTGGGAAAACACAGAGCAAATCTGCCTTTCTGGATCTCAAGGTCAGCGAGTGGTGAGGGAAGGCAAATGTGGGGTGAAACTCCCCTTCAGGTATCTTGTTTTTTGTTACAGCTGCAACAAATAAATTGCGTTCTTGATTTACAATTGTCATTTTGTGTTTCTTGTACCAGGGGAAAAATGAGTCTATTACTGTTGTGAAACTCTTGAGCTGCTTTGATGATCTTGTTGCTGTTGGAACAGCTTCGGGCAAGATTGCTATTTTTCAACTTGTCTCTTCGTTGCCTGGGAGAAACAAACAAGTAAGAGCCAAACTAGGCGAAAACTTGCGCTTTTCACATGAATTGTGCAATTCCACTGTAGCTCAGTGGCAGAGCATCTGCTGTGTATGCAGAAGGTTCAATCCCTGGCATCTCCAGGTAGAGCTGGGGATGTCCCCTTGTCTGAAACGCTGAAGAGCTACTGCCAGCCAGTGTAGACCAGTATCGAGCAAAGGTCCAACTTGGTATAAGGCAGCTTCCTGTGTCTCTTTATTACGACAGCCAGGAAAATCTGTACTTAATAAAACACCTTGTGAATATGTTATAGTGTCATATTCGGGCTTTTTGTTTCTTGTTACATCCCTGCTTACACAGCAGATTGGTCTGGAAGCACACGGCGTATTAAAATGAAGTAGCATCACTAACAGAGAGGCATGACATTGGGAAAGCTAGACCAGTGAGTGAACTCGCTGCAGGTCCTCCCCTTGGTCTCTCTTGTAAGTTCACTGGGTGTCTTTTCTTTGCAGCTTCGGAGGTTTAACGTGTCTGGTGTCCACAAAAATAGCATCACAGCCTTGGCATGGAGTCCCAACGGAATGAAATTGTTCTCTGGAGATGACAAGGGGAAAATAGTTTATTCTGCTTTGGATTTAGATCAGGTCAGTAGCTGTCTGCCCAGAACGTTGGTTTCCAGACTTGATACCCGGGACACAGATATTCAAAACAGATATCAAAACTTTCCCTATAGATTAAGATTGGAGGCAAGTAGTTAAGATATAGATGTAGGGATGATGGCACTAGCATGCCATAAGTACATATGCAAAGGAGCAGTTGTGTACAAATTCTGGCTGCTGATCGCACTTCAGTGAGATGGCATTTATTGAGGGATTCTTTGTGCCCTCTCCCCCATCACAATTTGTAGTTGTTATGTTTCCCCCAAAGCTTTTATTTACTCAGGTCCCTGTAAGTGGTGGTGTTTGATTTGTAAGACCTAAGTTCACATTGCTGCTCAGTCATGGAGTCAGGTGGTGGCCTTGAACGTTGTCCAGCTTTCAGACTTGAGATTTTCACTTGGAGAAATCTCTCAAGGAAGACAGAACACTCCAAAATGATGTGACACGAACTCTTTGATACAAATTCTAGTGGATGCCTATCAGATGGTCAAGGGCTAGGTAAATCAGCTTTAACACAAGTTAGCACAGCAAGTTTAGACAGTGTAACTTGAAAAATTATAGAATTCTATATTCACTTTGTCTTTCCAGGGTCTTTGCAACTCCAGTTTGGTACTGGAAGAGCCATCTTCAGTTGTGCAGCTAGATTATAGCCAGAAAGTGTTGCTGGTCTCCACTTTACAGCGAAGTCTACTGTTTTATACTGAAGAAAAATCTGTCAAGCAAGTTGGAACCCAACCCAGAAAAAAGTAAACCTGCTAAATTTTGGTGCAAGCAAATAGCTTACTGCTAGATGGTTTTATTGCTTTTAGAGTTTGTTCAATTGATTTCTTTGTGTTTGTGTGTTCAGTTTTTATCTTGTACACCATTTTGGGCCAGTCACTGCCTCACAGCCTCAGAGGGAGGCAATGGTAAACTCACTCTGAATACCGCTTACCATGAAAACCCTATTCATAGGGTCGCCACAAGTCAGAATCGACTTAAAGGCAGTCTCCATTTCATTTTTTTCCTCCCAATAGGAGCCCAGGGCGGCAAACAAAAACACTAAAAACAATATAAAACATCATAAAAACAGACATTAAAATATATTACAACAAAACATCTTTAAAAACATCTTAAAACAAAACATCTTCAAAAATATCTTTTTTTTAAAAAGGCTTTAAAAACATCTTAAGCAATTCCAGCAGGCTGGGATAAGGTCTCTACTTAAAAGGCATGTTGAAAGATGAATGTCTTCAGTAGATGCCAAAAAGATAGCGCCTGTCTAATATTTAAGGGGAGGGAGTTCCAAAGGGTAGGTGCCACTACACTAAAGGTCCACAGACCTCCTGATAAGATGGTATCTGCAGGAGGCCCTCACCTGCAGAGCTTAGTGATCGGCTGGGTATATAAGGGGTAAGATGATCTTTCAGGTATCCTGGTCCCAAGCTGTACAGGGCTTTGTACACCAGAACCCTGAATTTAGCTCGCTAGAGTCAGTGCTTTCCCATGTGCACACAGTGGTGTTGTCAGTTGTTCCCATTGCTGCATTGTACTTTGCTCTGGAAAATCTCTTGACCCCACTCCCAGAACAGCTTTTATGGGGACACAAAGGGCTGCAGCAGGAACAGGGAAATGGAAAAAATCTCTGGAGTATGCATGGTGGACCATGCAGAGCCCTTTGGTTCCCACCCCATATTCTTCATTCTCATGTATTGCAAATCAGTAATTATAAATATGCTACAATTATTTACTTGTAAGAACCATGTTTTCACTTGCAAAGGTTGTTTAGCAAAGTTTTATCCATTTGAACTTAGAGACTAAATAGTTTTAGCCTTGGTGGTCTTCCCACCCACCTCACCCTGCCCCTAAATACAATGATTTAGTCTGATCGTTCTTTTGCTTTTTTTAGTGCCGGTAAACTTGGAGCGTGTTTTATACCTGGACTGTGTAAGCAAAGTGGTCTAATGCTGTTTGCTGCAAGGCCTGGGATTCGTCTTTGGAAATCAGATGTTCATGGGACTGTCCAGGCCACATTTATTTTGAAAGATGTATTTCCTGCTGGAATGAAGCCTTTTGAATTATATCCCCGAGTGGAACCCTTTAGCAAGAGCAGCTATAATTTCCCAGACAGGCAGCTTGGACTCATTTCCTGTTTTTTCCAGGAAGGATGGGTGCTGAGCTGGAATGAATATAGCATCTATTTAATAGACACGGTAAACCAGGTGAGTCAAACCAACTGCTGTGTTTCTGCTACAGCATTTTAAGCAGACACATTGGTGGCCTTTTCTCCTGGAACAGTTACATGATATTAATATAAAGACTACTGTTAAAACCATCTGATCTGCACAAAGGTTTTGGCTTTGACTATTTCTGCATCTCAGTCTTTTGGACCACAGCTCAGTGGTACAGCACATGTTTTGTATACAGTAGGTCTCAGGTTCAGTCCCTGATATCTCCAGTTCAAAGGATCATGTAACTGGTGATGGGAAAGGTCCTAAAGAGCTGCTGTAAGTCACTGAGCGAGATGTACAAATGGTCTAACTCTCTATACGGCAACTTCCTATGTTTCTATCTTAACATGCTTTCGATGCGTATAATTGCTTATGATAAAGCAGTGAGACACTTTCCATATTGACATGTCTGCCGTAGAACCGCCACATATTGCAGAGAGATTCTAGAGCATGTGCTCAAAATGATACCAGAAAGCACCCCCAATACTCTTCAGCAGTTGCATGTTTGTGCAGTGATGGGCATCCTGTATTTCAGAGAAGCTGGACCGCCGTTACTGATCTCACTGAGGAACTCCTGATAAGCTTCCCAAGAGCCCGAGGAGTTTCCAGAACAGTTTAAAGACCACTGCATACAGCAGTGGTTCTCAATCTTTTTTGGTTCGCGGCGCACTGTAAAACATATAAAACATTTCTGGCGCACTTCGTGTACAAAATTAAAAATATATTAATATATTTTAAACTATGAATAAAAATAAACTATAGAAAACTATTACTTACCCTATACAAATGGGTTTCTTCTCATTTTTAAAATATACTTTCATCATATTTGAGGCACACCTAGCCACCTCTTAGGGCGCACCGTTTGAGAATCACTGACCTACAGCATGCCAAGAGCTAAGGCCAGGGTTGGAATTACACACACTCACACTTCCACATTCTGTCTTTAAAATATTATATTAAATGTATATTGAAAGTACAGTTTAGTCAGACAATAAATACAAATTGAATTTACTTTTTAAGTTTTATTTTATTTTGTTACAAATGGAGCTGTTAGTCTACTGAACCTACCATCTTTTTTATTTTGCCTGTTTATGCGAAGCCAGCAAAAACAATAAAAACAGGAGAAACCATCAACGTTATAGTAAGAAAAAAAGAGAATTATTGTGCCTTCTGAAGGTTATTATGTGTCCTCCAGTCCGTCGCAGTCATAAAACATTTCATTTCCATAAAAAGAACTGAGAAAGCGAGGGAGGGGCACACCAAGACTCAATGAATACTACATGAAATTTAATCAGCCTCATTTTCTGAGCTATCACTACCAATTTCTGCTTCTTCTGATTTTTCATATTTGTCATCATATTTATCATGCACTTCTAAAAATCAAGGGTTTGTCCATATTGAAACAAGCTTCAAAGATTTTCAATTTTTCAGAAAAACAAACAAAAAGCCTTGGGGGGAAAAATAAAGAAAACCTGTTTGTTTTTTCCTGAATTTTTTTTCCCCAGGCCTTCACATCTCTACTTGCATGTCTGAATTTCCACCACACTCAGTGTATTTTTCCCCCTTTCCATTTATCGTATCAGACTTCCTTCATTAGTTGTTCCTGCTAGTTTTTTGCTATTTTGGGATTTGGATTTGTTTGTGAATGCAGTCTGACACTACATTTCTCTGGCCAAGAGTGAATTGTCACAACAGAGCTAAATTTCTAAAATATTTATAACCCATTTCTATTCTCTGTTCTTAGCCAAGTTTTACATGAATCATTCTCTTCCCCAAGCCTACATTAGTGCTTTCCTTCTTTCAGGACTGTTGTTTGGCGCCTTGATTTGACTTTATAATGGTTGCTTGCCAAAAATACAATCAGACCTCTGAAGTGGTGTTTGCATCCTAAAATGCTTCTTGGCACGTTCGTAGCTTATTTTTTATCTTTTCTTGTTTTCGCAGACCATGATTGGAAGTTTGGAAGGATCTGGCGATATTGTGTCTGTGTCTTGTACAGAAACTGAAATTTTTCTCTTAAAGGGAGACAGAGATATCATTAGAATCTCGAGCAGACCAGAAGGATTGGTGTCAATAGGTTTGCATCCACAAACGTACTAAGCTTTATAGCAAATGTGAAGTGTTGGGGTGGTGAGCATTCCTGTTTTCTTTGAGTGGATTCAGTTGACTGTCTCACCCATGTAACAGTAGGTCTATTGATCATATTTAGGGCCATCTTGTCTAGTAACAGGTTATCTGTTGGAAGGCTATAACCAGGTGCTTGGGGGCAAATACTGGGACTATCTTGATGGTAAAATGTCATAAGACAGGATGCTGTCCTAATTAACCTGATGTAGCATATCAGGATACATTTGGGAGCCAAGAATATAAACAACTTTCAACCGCTCACAAGTCTCTCTCAACAGCCAGATACCTATTGACAAATGGGCATAATTCCCATTGAAACAAAGCTTTCGAACCAGCCTTATGGCAATGTGGAAATGGCTTTGTTCACTGCTTGGTAGTCAGGCAAGATTGCTCTCATGTGTCACAATGAATTAATCCTTGCAGAATGGCTTTTAGTAAGGCACAGCTTTTTTTAAAAAAAATCAGGTAGTACAACATGTTTCAGATTTATCTGACCTTTTTGTCAGATTCTGTGGCCCTTGAGAAAACTTTGTATTCTTCTAGTGAGATATTGATGCTTCCCTGGTATCGCTTTACTTCAATTATTTCTTGTTACTGTACTTTGGAAAAGGTAATTTGATGCATGTGTTTTTCAAGATCAATCTATCTTGAAAAAACATGCATCAGAGTACCTTTTTCTTTGAATATTATGCAAACTTGAGAACCCTGCTTGATTGGTGAGATCCTCTTGTAGATCAGGAATGGGTTAAGTAGTTGGAAGCAGAGAGAGTAAGTAGACAGTTCTCCCGGTGAAGGAACGCATTAAGTGGAGTCCTCCAAGGATCGGTATTGGGACCTGTGTTTTTTAACTTGTTCATAAACAATCTAGAGTTAGGGGTGAGCAGTGAGGTGGCTACGTTTGCTGATGATATTGAATTGTTCAGAGTGGTTTTAAAAAAAAGGGATTGTGAAGCACTCCAAAAGGACCTCTCTAAACTGAGTGAATGGGCATTAAAATGGCAAATGCAATTCAATGTAAACAAGTGTAAAGTTATGCATATTGGAGCAAAAACATCTTAATTTCATGCATTGTATACGGTCATGGGGTCTGAACTGGTGATGACTGACCAGGAACAAGATTTTGGTAGTAGTGGATAGCTCAATGAATATGTTGACCCAGTGTGCAGCAGCTATGAAAAAGGCAAATTCCATGCTTAAGGATCATTAGGAAAGGTATTGAAAATAAAACTGCTGATATCATAATGATGTGTTATAAATCTACAGTGTGGCTGCATTTCAAATACTGTGAACAATTCTGTCTGAGCTAGCACCCATTGTTATGTCTTGCAACAGGCAGTTCTCTGGATTAATTATGTGTTCTGTCTTTTTTGAATCTACCATTCATGAATTTCACTAAGTGACCCCAATTTCTAATATTACAAGAAATGGAGAGAGAGAGAAACCCAGTTTCAGCCCTATTCACACTTTTCTAGGCTGCTATCATGTTCCCCTTATTTTTTAGCCCTGAACTAAGAGCAATTAATTGCCCCCTAATGTCATTCTGTGTGTTCCAGTTTCAGATATGAATGGAAAACTGATGAGCCCATTGTCCGATTTGAGCCCCAAACTACAGAGCCCACACTCAGTCATTACGTCTGTGTCATCTGATCCTTCTCCAGAAGCCAACCAAAAACCAAATAGCTTCCCTTTGTCCCAAACTCCTGGTGATAAAAATGGTGCCGTAGCTAGAGCTGACCTGGAAGTAGCGCTGCTGACGGAGAGAATTCGCTCTCAGAGCTTTAATGGACTAGGGGACTTGAGCACTGACCCAAGAAGAAGAGGCTCCTCAGTAGCAAGTGAACCAAGGAGCAGGAGCAGCTCCATGAATTCAGTGGACAGCAGCTGCAGTTTCTTGACCAATAGAGATCAAGCCTCATTCGAGGTACAGAAAGGCTGTCAGCTTTCTTCTTTTCAGCGGTTCAGTGTGATCAGCTCTGAAGATTTCAATCAGGAACTGATTGTCAAACCGATCAAAGTGAAAAAGAGGAAAAAGAAAAGACCTGGTAAATATTTTATTTATTTCCTTTATTTATTAGATTTCTTACCTGCCCTTTACTTTAAGATCCCAGGGTGGATTACAACAATTAAATATACAATTATCAACAATTGCATGCAATTAAAAAACAATTTCCAACTATAAAACAAGAAAAGTGTAAAAAAAATTAAACAGTTCTGTATATAAAATATTAACTTCATAAAATAATTATTAAAAACAGTACGAACTTAATTTAAAAAAATCTATACAATAAACACAGCTAAAAATAGTTCCAGTACAAATGCAGACTAGGATAAAGAACTCCACTTAAAAGGCTTGCTGGAAAAGAAATGTATGATTCACTTCCTATAAAATATCTTGAGGCAATTTAACAATTAAAACAGTTTGAACCAATACAGATACAGATGGGGATAAAAAATCTGCACTTACAGGCGTGTTGAAAAAGTAAGATCTTCAGCAGTTAGTTTTAGTTATTCTAATATTTTTAATGCCCTCTTTTGACATTTACCCCATACAAATACACTTATGTACATTAATGAAAGCAAATTTGGTCTCTTGTTAAACTTTATTATTTATTATTTATTTATTATTTGATTTATATCCCGCCCTTCCAGCAGGAGCCCAGGGCGGCAAGCAAAAGTGCTAAAAACACATCAAAACATCATAAAAACAGACTTTAAAATACATTAAAACAAAACAACTTTAAAAACATTTTTTTAAAAGCTTTAAAAGCATCTTTTAAAAAGAGTTTAAAAAAACATATTGTTTTTTAAAAAAGATATTAAAAGCAATTCCAACACAGACGCAGACTGGGATAGGTCTCAACTTAAAAGGCTTGTTGAAAGAGGAAAGTCTTCCAAAGGCATGGAAAAGATAGCAGAGATGGCGCCTGCCTAATATTCAAGGGGAGGGAATTCCACAGGGTAGGTGCTGCCACACTTAAGGTCCCTTTCCAATATTGTGCAGAACAAACCTGATAAGATGGTATCTGCAACAGGCCCTCACCTGCAGAGCGCAGTGATCAACTGGGTATATAAGGGGTAAGACGGTCTTTCAGGTATCCTGGTCCCAAACTGTATAGGGCTGTGTACACCAAAACTAGAACCTTGAACTTAGCCCGGTAGCAAATGGGCAACTTTACATTTCAGAGTGGATTCATGTCTACCTTTATCATGAATAAGACTAAGAGATTGACTGGGGGGGAGTCAGTACCATATGCTCTCCACACAGTGCAAACATATGTTCTTTGGATTCTGGCATATGTGGATGGGCTACTTGGATTCAAGCTGTGTTATTCCCACTTACATCAATAGAACTGGATTGTCTTTTGCAAAACCCCAAATCTACCTTAACAGGTTAGGGAAAGCTTTCGCTGGTTGGCCCTTTGCAGCTGCCATATTCAGGAGTCTTGTGTCTTTTTGACATGTGGCACCTACGCTGCACTTATGGCTTTGCTCAGTGGTAGAGACCGGTACCTTTTTACACTGGGTAGCTGTCTCCAGGCCAAAGGTGTAACACTCAGACCTGCAATCTTCAGGCACAGAATCAAGTACCCTGAGCAGATAAGATATCATGTTTGACTGGTGTGTAATGATGATGAGAAGCAATTTACATAGGAGCACTTTGGAACATTCAACATTTTGCAGTCCTTGTAACAACCCTGCAAAGCAGGCCAGTGTTGCTGTCTCCCTGTTGGAGATGGGGGAGACGGAGGCTGAGAGAGTGACTTTCCCTTCTGACAGAGTGGCAGAAGTAGCATTCAAAGCCACGAATGTCACAATTCATAGCTCAATCTCTTAGCTACTACAACACACCAATTCAGCTTGCATTGATGTTCTCCTTAAGAGTGTCATTGCTCACTGGGAAACGCTATGCCTGCAGAACACAGGCGGGGAATCTCTGGCCCTCTACATATTTTTGGGCTCCCAATTCCCATCGATCACAGCCAACCTAGCCAGTGGTCAGGGATGATGGGCCCTGGGGTCTAGCAACATCTGGAGGGCCACAAGTTCCCTATCCCTAAAGTAGAAGGTCCCAAGTTTAATGTCTGGCCTCTGTAATTGCAAGAAGCCTGAGGTCCTGGACAACATCTTCAGTTAGGTTTTATATCATTATAGTGCATATATATAGGCCAGGGGTGGAGAACTGGATCCGGCCAGAGAGTTGGATCCAGAACTGGCACACCTTCCATGGGGGCTGTTTATCTGACATCAGGCGAATCAAATTTAAGCCTGCAGGTACAAAGGAAGACTTGGTAGTGTGTTCCTAATTTTTCATTTGCAGCCATGCTTTGGATTCAAATTGCACCGGCCCAGGAAGAGTTCTTCCTTCCCAGCTTGAATTTGTCACCTTTTTCTGTCGCTGCACAGGCTGGCAGGGAAAGGCACCAAGTGCTGAAAACACCAGATTCAAGCAGCAGCTAGGAAAAAAGAAAGAAAAGAATCGGTAGGGCACTAAAAATGTGCTCCTGGTTCTTCTGTTTGAATTTGGTGTTGCGTCCTTACCTGTCCTGTGTCCAACATCATATGATGTCACATGGTGCACATGCAGGCATGGTTTGAGCCAAACCATGTCCTGGGCCAAATGGCAAGGCCTGGCAGGCCTGATTAAGCCTGTGGGTCGGAGGTTCCCCACCATTAAAGTAGGCTGGTTCATCTGTCAACGTATTTCTGGTTGGTCAAATTCAGTATTAACCACGGCTTCAAAGAAATGTTTTCTTGTTTTCAGTTGGCCCTAAAATGGCATTCCCTTAATTAATAAGCGTCTTTTCTCTTTCTTCCCCCCCCCGACCTATGTCTGTCACACTCTCATCTTTCTCAACGATGTGCGAGCTTAGAAAATGGGACCAGGAAAAATCTTAGCTCTCTGGAAAGCACTCCGTGTTGTGAGCATCGAGACTTTGCTGATAGCCCTCAGTCCGTAAATGCAGGTTCTTCCTCCATGGAGTCTAGCCTGATGAGCAGTATTGTGGGCTGCTTAAGCACGAGTTCTGCAGACCAGGAAAGCCTATTCAATGCAGAATCCCAAAATGCCCTGCAGGAAGAGAATGACTCGGAAACATTCAGTGTACTTCAGTCTCCAGAGTTAGTAGCTGCTCTGACCCCAGAGGATGAGGATGCACCTGAACTCCTGAAACTTTCTAACGGTGAGAGTGAAGCTGGCACATCACCTCCTATGAACTCCTTGGCTTCCAGTTCCCCATTTTTTCTTGCAGAAGACAAAGCAGTTAGTGATGACGTTGAACGTCATTGGAGCCCTACATCTGAGCGGAGTGAAGTCGAGTCAAAACCACTAGCCCAAGATGAAGAGTCTTGCCTTCTCCCATGTAAAACGGAGGACACTTTAGATAAATTAGATCTGCTGTGTACTTTAGATTCTGTGGAGGAGACAAGCCCTGAGAAAGGGGTGTCTGAAAATGTGAAAACCAGCTCTAGTGCTGGGGAACCATTTGGTCAGGATGCGGGAGCTGAAACCCACACAGAACAGAAGAAGCAGCTTCCTCTAATGGAGCCGATCCTCTCAAATCCCCTTTTTAAAGAAGAGGTGTCCCTCCAAGAGAGTCTGTTACCTGGACAGGGCTTCAGGGATCCACTGAAAGCTAAACCCAGCGCCAACACTGGCAGTGAACGGATAAGCAACACCTGCGATGTGAGAGCTGAGAGATCTGCATCGAGTGATGAAGAGGATATCTATGGGCATGGCTTGCCTTACTCATCCTCAGAGACTAGTGTGACAGAAGCTGGGGGCTGCTTTCCCCCCCAGGAAAAAGTCAGAACAAGCAGAGAGGAAGGGGCGCTTTTAAAGTCCGATCAGGTATGTGCTTGCGACACACACGAGAAGGTCCCTAGCATGAGCCGAAGGTACTTGCACTCCTGCTAGCCTCCTCCTTTTCCACAGACTCCCTCATTTCTGCTGCAGCCCCCACCCCATAATCACACTGTTCCCAAAGGTTCCCTGCAACCAGTGTGGCTGGTACCCATTGGACAGGTGGGGCGGAAGGCAAGGAGCCCAGACAGTAGCTGGAGCCAGAGCCAATGACAGGCGGAGCCAGCTAGTTTTAGTTTTGTCCCAATCCTCCTCCATGCTGAGTTCTACAAAGGCAACACTGAGACTATAGAGGAGGAAATTGATAGATGGTGCTAGCCGCCTGGACTAGTTGTAAGTTAGAGGGCAGGCAGGAAGGGGCTGGCTGAGAGCAGACTGAAGTTGGTGGGGCAGCTCCCCATTCACCCTAACAGAGCAGCCACCGCTGCCTGCAACCTGCAAGAGATTTTTTCCGGGGGGCGGGGCATAAGCAGCTGCACCAGGAAGCAGGGAAGCCATACTGTGCAAATTGAACTCCACTCATGCTTCTCTGAATCCAATCCACAAATAAAGTTGCGTTGCATCTTTTAAGTGAAGCACATTGTTTGCGATATTGGAGCCAGTCTCCTGTGAGCTGGCACATTGCTAAGTTTTGTTTACGGAAGTAGGAAGAGAGTCCTCAGACATTGGAGGTCGTAGGTATGAAGGACAAGATGATTGCTTGGACATTTAGTGTAGCGAAGAGCACTTGTCTCTTTTTCTTGGCCAGTTAAATTCGTTATACCATTTTTGAACCTTTGGCAGAAAGCATCCATACACTTTCAGATTTTATCTGGCTCCCATCAGCACAAGAGTCATGCTCTTGGATTCACTGCTAGGACCCATCATACTGTGAGCAGGAATTTGCAGTCTCTTCCTGGCCATGAGGCTATCCTGAAATCCTATCCATACGATTGAAATGGGTACCAAGCTTGGTGATGGAAATGGACTGCCTTCAAGTCGATTCTGACTTATGGCGACCCTATGAATAGGGTTTTCATGGTAAGCGGTATTCAGAGGAGGTTTATCATTGCCTCCCTCTGAGGCTGAGAGGCAGTGACTGGCCCAAGGTCACCCAGTGCGCATAGAGAAATCCTTGTGCTGACAAAACATTCGCCTTAGAACTACGTTGAGTGGAACCAAAAAAATACACTTTTTTCCTTTTCTGAAATTTAACAGATTTCTCAAATTAGTAAAGATACCTCCCCTCATTCTGACTCTCCAGTCTTTAGTTTGCAGAAAGCTGGATGGGCTATGCAGGGCCTGGCTATGGAATACTGAGCCTGGTTGTCTCTGATAAATACATCTGGTGCCTGGATTACAAGGGTGGCCTGTACTGTAGTGCTTTACCTAGTGCTGGTCTACGCTGGCAGAAGTTTGAAGACAATGTCCAGCAGGTGGCAGTCTCTCCTTCAGGTTGGTTAGCCTTGTATTCTTATTAATATGTGGTTGTATTCAACCAAATCCCTACATGGAATAGACCCACTGAAATTAATGAAGTTAATCATGACAACTGCAGTGGGTCTACTCTGAGCAGGACTGGTGCGGAATACCTGTTGTTATTCCTTCTGTACTTGGTTGGAAAAATGGCTTACGTCATGCTGCAAAAGCCTCATTGCTTCTCTTCGTTTACTTAAATCTTGTTTTTATTTTTGCATACCAAGATAATTCTTACAGCACACAAGATCAGTGTCTGACCCTTAATATCATTATGAGCAATTTACCAAAGTTGATAGCAGAACAAATGCACTTCATGGTGAGGAAGGCAACATAGGAAGCTGCCTTATACCAAGTCAGGCCATTGGTCCATCTAGCTCAATATTGTCTACACTGACTGGCAGTGGCTCTCCAGGATTTCAGGCTGGAGTCTCTCCTAGCCCCACCTGGAGATACCGAAGATTGAACCTTGGGCCTTCTGCATGCAAAGCAGATGATCTGTCGGTGAGCTATGGCCCTTCTAGAATCCAAAATGAAGTTTGGGACCAGGCCTAAAGACAGTTGCATTAGTAGAAAACCAGAAGAAACAATAGGCTGAACATGGAAGGCCTTCTCATTGCATTTCATGGAAACGTGGTCAAGCTTCCCTATAGTGTTCCATCTGTAGGCTCCATATGGGCTGGTTAGGGTGCATATTTGAACATTTCTCTGGGTAGCGACGTGGGGGAGGGGGAGGAGTAACATCTCTGCACAAAGAAAAGAAGCATCTTTGAAGAAAGATTGCCTGCCTCTGACATGCTAGTGTTCACTGGTTTTAAAATTTTATATTCCGCTTTTCACCATCTAACAATATGCAATGCACAAAATTCAAAACATGAATTAAACCTCAGAACCTTAAAATCTCAGAAATTTAAAACAAAGAGTGTCAGAAGGTTTTAAAACATGAGAGAAGCATTCATGGTGAAAGTAGGTCTTTCAGGTTTTAAAACCAACTGTAACTAAAGAACAAAGTTGGAGCGTGTAAAAACCTTGCTCTAAATGTGATTCACTGTATTAATGTGAGGCTCCTTCCTCAGGGACTCTTCTCTGGAAGATTGAACAAAAAACCAATAAAGCCTTTGCCTGTGGAAAAGTAACAATAAAAGGAAAACGTCACTGGTACGAAGCTTTGCCCCAGACGGCGTTTGTCTCTTTGAGCGATGACACTGCCTGGATTATACGAACAAACGGTGAACTGTATCTGCAGACAGGTACCTCAGTTGGTTGTTTTTCTTCTTGTAGAGTGGTGTCAATTTTTTTTTTGCAAAGTACATTTTGGGGATCCATGTGTTTCCTTGCAAGCTTACCAGGGGATTCTCAATGAGGGGACGAGGTGAGGTAGACCTTTTTCTCTGAAAGAAATCTTACCACCGTTGCCAGTCTTCTCCTAACAATGTGTTGGAAATATTGTGGGGTGTAGTTACAACTCATGCAGAATGATGACATTGTCATCATCGTTATTGTTGTTAATTTGATTTCTCACCTGTCCTTTACCCTGAGGTCCCAGGGTAGGTTACAACAATTTAAAATTCAATATTAAAAACAGGTTGTTTAATAGTTTGCAGGAATATTACCAGGCAGCGTGGACAAAGTATAGCCCTGAAAGTAGAGGAGCAGGTTAGTTTCTCATAAAAAATGAGAAGAATGGTGTGTGGATATTTTGCTTTGTATCTCAAATTCTACAAATGCTCTTTTTTAAAAAAAATGAAAGCTGGAATTCTGGGGATTATTGGTCATCCGGGGGAGGATCAACTGCCCCTCCACCGAGTGATGCCCATGCGTTATGAGGTGCAGCACACACGCACACGCACACAGAAGATTCCTCAGTGTTTTCCTGACATGAGAATTTATGACTCTCAACAGAGTTTCCTTTAATCTGCATTTAGGCAGTCATTGTTTAAATTCCTTTGTGGGATTATTGCCATCACCTGGGGTATTGTATCGTAAATAAGTAAACAAATCTCCAAGAGGCAGCCAGTGATATCACAGTTGGTAAGCTTTGGTGCCAGTGCTGAATAATTCAGGAACAGAGTAGATTGCATCCCTGTCTCTTAGAGCAGATGTTCCCAAACTTTTTTCCCCACGGACCCTTGGAAATTGCTAAGGGTCCTGGTGGACCATTTAATCATTTTTCTGCCTGTAACAGCGATTGTAATGTAGTGTGCGAGGTACTGCATGATTTTTTAAATTGCATTTGTATTGCTTCTATTCATATTGTATTCGGATTATTCTAATACAATAAAATACAGTATTTAAGAAATTTTAAAAAATCAATACAAAGACATTTAAAATCAGTATGAATACTTTAATGCCGACGTGCCACAGGCTACCTAAATGAAGCTTGTAGAGCACGGACCACAGTTTGGGAACCCCAGTCTTAGTTCCTCTGAGATACTCTCATTGTGATATTCACACTCTCTTGGCTGCTGGTCTGCTCTGTGCAGGTTAGCCTGATCCTTGAGGAGGCTGAGGTACAGAACATTAGGAAAAATTAATGGCTAATCCATGACCTTTCATAAACTGTTATACTCCCATCAGCCTCAGCCAGCATAGCCAATGGTCAAGGATATGGGTGTTGTGGTCCAGCAACACCTGGACCACAGATTAGGCTTCACTGGCCTATGTTAATCATTTGTGCCATGCTTTTTCAAAGCCCCTTGGGTATACAGGAATACCCCGCATTAACGTACGCAATGGGTCCAGAGCGAGTACGTAAACCGAAAATGTACTTAAAATGAAGCACTACCTTTTTTCACTTCCGCCGCCACTGTGCCACCTCTCCTTCATGCGGAGCCTCAAAGCCCCGCGCTAAAGCCTCTGCTGCTGCGCTGCCGTGCCTCTCGATTGCGATTGCGTCTCTTTCCACCCCCCACCGAAAGAACAGGCTACAACCAAAGGTTAAGTGTCCGTTCTTGCGAAACGAAGTACATAAACGAGAATGGTGCTACTGTAAGGTACTTGCGAGTGTCCGTAAAGGGAAGGTCCGTACAGCGGGGTATTCCTGTATTAGTAATTCTTGCAGCAGAGCTGCAAGGAGGCCTGTGTTCTCCCCCTGTTTTCAATTAGTGGCTCATCACAGGACACATAGTGAGTTTGCAGCTGAAGAGAAGATTTGAACCTAGGAGCCTGCATTAGCTACCCGCTTTTGTTTCTGCAGTTTCCTTTTCGTCTTCTCCTTTTCTAATACAGAGATTAGGTTTATGCAGCCTTTTAACCTCAGCCTCCGTTTAGGAGGCAGCTGCTTGGGCAACATCTCTCAGTGCTGATGTAGCAACCACATGGATGCTAATCTTGGCCCATAGGCTTCCAGCTGGTAGCTGGTGTAGCTGAACAACTCCCCATTTATATACTTGTTAAGATTAAGGTTATAAGACTAATACGCCACATTCAGACACTACACTTTTAACTCTGGGCAAAGCAGTACTAGATCATACCGTAGCATTCCACTATTTCCCAGCATTATTGTCTTTTCTAGTGAATAATGGCAACTATAAAGGTATCATTTTTATCTAGTGCACTTTGTTAGTGTAGTAATGGTCAAATAAAGATAATGAATACAGTATATAAAAACAGACAATGAAACAAAAGAGCTGTGATGCCGAATGAAACAATAAAATCCCCAGAAAAGGAAAAACACAACAGCACACTTTGAAAACATCTTAAGGTGGAATTGACTCAGTTGCTTGGCCACAAAGTACCTGCACAGTGGATGGAGGATCAGAGGGAGGTATGGTCCGTAGCCATCCGGAAACCTCCCCATCCCCCCAACCATATCCTACTCACTGCTCTGGATAGGAGTACCATCTCTTCCCCCTTCACTCCCCTCTTGCCAGGTTACATAATGACTCAGGTTATTGAAACCAGTGTTTCAACTGGACACAGAGAAATGTGTTGAAGAAGCTTACTGTGAGCTAAAAGCACTGCCAGAGTATAAAGATATCACCATAAAGAGAGACTGCATCCTTCCTCTATTAAGTTTCAAACTCCTCAGAAAACAGATAAAAATAAACCCTTAAAGTGAGCACCATAAGAGTAAAAACAGAGTAAATGCCATTAATTTCTACTCTATATTATTTTATTTAAAGGCTTAAATGTGGATCGTCCCTGTGCCAGAGCAGTGAAGGTGGACTGTCCGCATCCGCTAGCACAGGTTACAGCCAGAAACAATGTTGTCTGGGCATTGACTGAGCAACGTGCACTTCTGTACCGTGAGGGTGTAAGCAGCTTCTGCCCTGAAGGGGAGCAGTGGAAATGCGATGTCATCAGGTAAGCAAACTTACTGATTAAACATTGTTCTGTGATAGTTTTTCCTTGATTTTGCAACATCTTCGTTTGAACTTGCAGATGTTTAGGGAACATATTCCACCATATGACAAGGCCAGTTTCCTAATCAGGGCAGTGGATTTCATTGGCCTTATGTTGTATTGCAGAAAAATGACACTTAACTGTACAGAGGAGAAAAATCCCCATGAATTAACAGAGGAAGTTGTGCCAGCTGACATTTATTATTGCACAGCTTAATACAGCTGTAAATTTATGTTGTGGTGTTGCAGTGAATAGTTACAAAGTTCAAGAAGTTTTTAGTAATATTCAGAGCTGTGTGTATGTGTTTTCAATGAAAATAAATAGACTAAAATCCTGTACCCAGGCAAATACAAATTCTGTTCCAAGGAAAAGCTGACTCTGCTGCCTGTGTATTTATTTATTTATTTATTTAAAAAGTTTATATCCCGCTTCAGTTCCAAAGAATTCTAAGCGGCCAAAACAATAACATAGTGCAAACACATTATGCAATATACAATATATAAAAAAAAAAAAAATTATCTCTCACATTACAATTCAAAAGCTAACCGAAATAAAAAGGTCTTAACTTGGCGACGAAAACTAATTAAAGAGGGGGAAGAACGAATTTCCTGCGGAAGAGAATTCCAAAGAGTTGGTGCTACCACCGAAAACGATCTATTCCTAATACCAGTCCAATGAATTTGGGAAAAAGAAGGAATATTAAGGCCGGGGTCTAATGAAGATCTTAAAGAACGAGCAGGCTCATAAAACGAAATATGATTTGAAAGATAACTAGGGCCTGAACCAGATAAAGCTCTAAACGTTAAAACCAGGATTTTAAACTGAACTCGATAAGAAATTGGAAGCCAGTGTAGTTGTTTTAGGAGCGGAGTAGTGTGAACTTGCCAACCTGCTCCTATTAACATCCTGGCAGCCGCTCTTTGGACTAATTTCAGTTGACGAAGTATTTTAAGGGGAAGTCCAGTATAAAGCGAGTTACAATAGTCTAACTTAGACGTAACCAAGGCATGGGTAACCATGGTTAGGTCAGAGAGTTCCAGAAAAGGGCGCAATTGGCGAACCAATTTTAGGCGGGCAAAGGCACTTCTGGAAGTTGCTAAGACATGGGCCTCCAAAGTCAAGGCCGAATCCAGAAGGACACCCAAACTACGAACCTGGGTCTTTAAAGGGAGTAAAACTCCGTCTAATAACGGTACATTCCCTATTTCCAACTTGGTTCGGTGCCCAACCACCAGCACCTCTGTTTTATCTGGGTTCAATTTCAGCTTATTCTGTGTCATCCAGGTCTTAACTGCTGTTAGGCAATTATTTAAAGGAAGGATGGCATCTTTCATATCCGGAGGGAAGGAAAAATAAAGCTGGGTGTCATCAGCATATTGGTGAAACCGAATTCCAAACCTCCGGATGATCTCTCCCAGCGGTTTCATGTAAATGTTAAACAGCATCGGTGAAAGCACTGAGCCTTGTGGTACTCCGCATGACAACGGCCAGGGATCAGAGCTAAAATCCCCAAATAGTACTCTCTGTGATCTGCCCTCCAAGAAAGAGCGGAGCCACTGAAAAACAGTGCCTCGTAAGCCCATCTCGGAGAGGCGGCCCAAGAGAATGTCATGGTCGATCGTGTCAAACGCTGCTGAAAGATCAAGAAGGACTAACAAAGAAACTTTCCCCTTGTCTAACTCTCTCCGGAGGTCATCCACTAAGGCCACCAATACGGTCTCAGTTCCATGACCCAGCCTAAAACCAGATTGAGATGAGTCGTAGTAATCTGTCAGCTCCAGGAAACTCTGGAGCTGAGAGGCCACCACTTTCTCAATAATTTTACTTTAAAAAGGTAAGTTGGACACGGGACGGAAACTATCTAAACTGGAAGGGTTCAAAGAAGGCTTTTTTAATAAGGGAATGACAATTGCTTCCTTTAGGCTGCCTGGAAGGTGGCCTTGTTGGAGGGAAGCATTGATCACCTCACTGATCCGGTCTGCGAGTCCCTTTCTGGACTGTTTTATAATCCAGGAGGGACATGGGTCCAGTGAACACGTGGTGGGTCTCATCCCTTCCAAAAGATTATCTATATCAGCGGGATGGATGAGCTGAAATGAGTCTAAAGTGGAAGAGCAGATAGTAACTGTAGTAGAGGGCATAGCATCGATTACAACATTATTAGTATCAAGATCAGAACGAATCTGGGCAACTTTAGTACTAAAATATGTGGCTAGTTCTTGACAACGGGAGGCAGAATGATCGAAATTCGGCTTATGTTGGTCTTGATTAAGCAAGTCCTTAACCACCCGGAAGAGTTCTTTTGGTCGGCTGTCGGCAGACGAAATGGCAGCCGAGAAAAAGGCTCTTTGTGCCGTAGATCTAGATGTCATATAATGCTTCAAAAAGTTCTTGGCCTGAGGTTGGTCAAAAAGGCTCCGTGTCTTCAGCCAACGACGCTCTAAGCCCCTGTAAGTCCGTTTCATATCTGCCAATTCCTTAGAAAACCATGGGGCCACCTTAGATCGAGAGTGAGTAAGTGGACGTAAAGGGGCAATAGCATCTATAGTCCTGGACATTGTATTATTCCAAGAATCTACTAAATCAACAATGGAGTCACTAGTTCGAGGAACAAAATTTTTTTCAGCAGTAGATAAGAAAACAATTGGATTTAATAACCTTTTTGGGCGAATCATTTTTAAAGGATTCTTTCCTCTAAAAGGAGTATGTAATGGTGGTATTTTAAATTTAATCAAATAGTGATCTGTCCAAAGTAATGGGCGACTAGATAAATCACTAAGTGCCAAGTCCTCTTCATCCGGGCCAGTATAAAAAACAAGATCAAGAGTATGACCAGCTCTATGTGTGGGTTCCTTAATTAATTGAGATAATCCCAAGGTGGTCATAGTCGTCATAAAATCACGGGCCGCACCATATAAAGAGGAATTGACATGAATGTTGAAATCTCCCAATACTAACAGGTTAGGGGACACCAACATTAGTTCCAAAATCAACTTCGATAGCTCCTGCAAGGCGGTCATAGAGCAACATGGGGAGCGATAGATCAATAAAATTGCCAAACCATCCTGGCTGCCAGATTTTAGACTAAGGTCTTCAAACCCAGGGAGAGATGGAAACGGCACTCTAGTCAGAGAGATAGTCTCTCTGTATATTATTGCTACTCCACCTCCAGGATCCTCAAGTCTGGGTTGATGTAAGGCCAAAAAGCCAGGCGGGCAGAGACTAATCAAGTTCACTCCGCCAGCCTCCTCTAACCAGGTTTCGGTAATGCATAATAAATCAGCTTGTTCATCCAAAATAAGATCTTGAATAATCACAGATTTCCTATTTACAGATCTTGCATTAAGAAGCAGAATCTGGGATCCGAAATTATACAAAATGAGCCAATCTGCATGCATTCTCTTCATCAAGAGAATTTATAAAGATTGTGCAGCTGATTGTACTGGTTGCTCTGAAGCTGAATATTTTAGCAGTTTGATTAGTTTTCTATCTTACCTTATATTTCTTTTTAGCTAAAATGTTAAGTTTAGCAGTTCTCTATACCTAGTTGGCACTAAGTAGTATCTCCTTTTACATCTTTTGAGTCAGGTGATGGCCCAATCAAGCGTTAGTTCAGTACAGCTATATCCTGTTGAAATCAGTGGGACTTCCATTTGTGGTTATCCAAGTCCCATTCCATTTCATTCAGTGGGGCCTGGCTGCAAATACAGAGAGGTGTGCAAGGCTAAAACAATAACATTGTACTGAACAGATATAACTTAAATTCACTGAGCTGTAAATAAGTAGATCAGGAAAGTTAGCTGGACATAGTACAGATTGTATCTTTGGGGAGGATGGAAACACTTGGGTGTAAATGTGTTTTGTTTATTTTTGCAGCGAAATGCAAGCTCTAGAGCCAGTGTGTGTTACTCTTGGAGACCAGCAGACCATATGGGTTTTAGACATCCATGGGAATCTATGGTTCAGAACGGGTGTTGTTTCAAAGAAACCGCAAGGGGATGATAACCACTGGTGGCAAGTAGGCATTTCTATTCTACTTTCAGTAAATGTAAAGGGGGCCCTGGTTAGATGATAAAAACATGCAATTTACATGGATAAGGTCCTAGATACAATCAGAGCCAAAGCATCTCAGTTCTGAGAAAGGTCTCTGCCTGAGACCCTGAAGAACCACTAGATACTGTCCGAAATAGCACATGACACCAAGCTGTGGTTTAGCACAAATGCACAGACTCCCAGAAGGGAGATCATAGCTGCTTTGCTCTTCTTCCAATACTGCTGCTGCTACTACCTCCTATTGTACTGCTGTGAGTTAAGCCATGGTTTGGCTTAGCATGTCTTCCGAACCCACATAGAATAATAGAGTTGGAAGGGGCCTATAAGGCCATCAAGTCCACCCCCCTGCTCAATGCAGGAATCCAAATCAAAGCATTCCTGACAGATGGCTGTCCAGCTGCCTCTTGAATGCCTCCAGTGTCAGAGAGCTGGAAACATTCATTGTTTGTCTCGATTTATGGCTCACGGTGTGTCTCATGGTATGTCTGCAAGAGATAAACCACAACCCTGGGTTCAGACAACATTCTAAGCTTTGTTTAACTCACAGCGGTGCAGCAGCAGGACTGGAAAGGAGCAAAGCAGCCACTGCCTCCTCTCCAGGAGCTTGGCACTCATACTAAGCCATGGTTTGACTTAGCATTATGTGTGAACTGCGCTGCTGTCTTGATGAAACAGTGCTTTGACAGTGCATCAGACCACTTCTCATGTTTACTAATCCTGGCTTATCACTGGTAAATTATGTTACTGGTTTTGCAGGGATCCTAGTAGAAAACTGCCACAAACATGGCTTTAAAGGTGACTAATCGCCTTATAAATTAGTTCCCAAACACAAGGGAGGGAGCCTTTCTTGTTTTGATTCCATGAAAGCCACCAAAGCGCAAAAAAAGAAAGATGAAGAATCCCATTTTACGCTGCTAACCATGTGCTAGCAGAAACAAAAGGGAAAAGCACCACGTAATGGACACAAAAGAGAGGCAGGCTCTGGTGCTTGGTAAATTTATTGAGGCTCAACGCGTTTCGGAGTAATCCTTCCTCAGGAGCAATGGAGATCTGTTTCTTTTTCTCTGCCTGCGCAGTTCAAATTCTTTATCCAGCTCCACACAAAACGAACACCACAGACCGAATTCTGATACTAATTCAGTCTGTGGTGTTTGTTTTGTGTGGAGCTGGATAAAGAATTTGAACTGCGCAGGCAGAGAAAAAGAAACAGATCTCCATTAACTATGTGCTGAAACACATAGCTCTGGTTGAGGAACGAGATGAATGTTACTGCTTTCCCTTTATAGAGTATCTTTCCTGTTTCTTGGAATTTTTTTTTTACATATGTAGAATTTACACACACACAAACATTTCCACCTGTTCTGTGCATACTATCTCCCAAAAGCAGCTTGGACTGCTTGTCTGTGATATGACATTCAATCCTGTCAAAGGAATTGAGGTTCCTCGTTGCGATGCTCAAAGGGCCATTAATCTACACATCCTTTTGCTGGGATATTTCAGAGCCGTTTAGTTTTATGGTTAACATGCCAAATGGGGGATCTAGTAGTTTGTTTGCTTGTCACATCTTTAGTTCTGAAGCGTAAAACTAAAAACAGCTTCAAGTGTGAAGTAAGCAGAACTCATTATTGCATAAAGTGCCACCCCACCCACCAGCTTGTTGCCAGTAGCCAGACTAACTACAAATATGTGGGAAGGGCCATAGTAGGTGAGCATCTTTTTTGTATGCAGAAGGCCCCAGGTTCAATCCCTGACATTTCCAGGCAGGGCTGAGAGAGACCCCTGCCTAGGGAGCAACTACCAGGCAGTGTAGAGAATACTGAGCTGGACAGGCCAATGGTCTCATGTAGGGTACGGCAGCTTCCTTTGTTTTCATAGAATTATAGAGTTGGAAGGGGGCTACAAGGCCATCAAGTCCAACCCCCTGCTTAATGCAGGAATCTATCTTAAAGCATCCCCAACAAGTGGCTGTCCAGCTGCCTCTTGAATGCCTCTAGTGCTGGAGAGCCCACCACCCTCCCTTGGTCATTGGTTCCACTGCCGTACCGTTCTAACAGTTAGGAAGCTTTTCCTGATGTTCAGTGAAATATCAAATCGATACAGGGTTAGTACAGACTGGAAATCTGTTTTGCCCCACATGCTGGCCTTTTCACTGGAAGCCAGGCTCCATCCTAAGCACAAAATTAACTCGGCAATGAGCAAAGCTCAAGAGGTTAAAAAGCAAGAGTCCATAAATGCAGGCATCAGATTGCCATTGGCAAGTGCATCATTTAACCTTGGGAAGCCCAGAGTTGGAGAGTATTATCATACCTTTCCAGAGTTTGGAGAAGAACGGGCACCCTACCCAATAGTGTGATGAATCTTGGAAGTCTCCCCACCCAACCATTACCCTTTGCCAAACAAGACCCTGCTCCTTCCTCTTTCATTCCTTTTATTGGAGGTGATGTAGCCAAAGTGAAGCACTTAAAGTCTCATTGATTTCAAATGGAGAATTCTCTCCTGTTGAAATCAATGAGACTCACAAATCTCATGGATTGTTGTTGGGATTGTGCCTGTGGTGGTATTCTCTTTTCATGCCTCCAAAGGGTGTGAATGGTAGAAACAATGCTGGACTAGATGGGTGCTTAGTCTGGTCCTCAGTTTCTCTTCAACTGAACTCGCCCCCTTGGTATATTTTTCCCTAGGTAAGCATTACAGATTATGTAGTGTTCGACCAGAGCAGCCTTTTCCAGACCATAATCCAGGCAACCCAGACAGTTGCCACGGTGGCCCAGGCCCCTGTCGAGAAGGTGGCAGACAAGCTCCGCACGGCTTTCCGGTCACAGCAGCTTCAGTGTCAGCCGAGTCTTCTTGCTGTCAACAGTAGTGGCGTCTGGATCTCCTCCGGGAAAAACGAGTTTCACGTAGCGAAGGGAAGCCTAGTAGGTAGGTGCGTTTTTGTAGCTGGTGTTTGCTTGCAAAAGCAAAGCCAGCTAAATGTGCACATATTTCACAGCACAACAATATGTTTCTGTTCATACCAGTTACTTTAATAATAGAAAATTCCCAGAAATGCCCACAGTGATTTGTACTTGTATTGTAAAATTACAACAGTGGTCAACTTCTTTGGCAATTGTGCCATTCCAGGTTAAGCTGCTGTGCATACACCACTCTGTGTTTGGGTGTGGTTTCCCCCCCAATCCCTTTTATGGGGAAGAGGCAACAGATCACATAGGGGAGTCAGGTACAAGTGCAGAACCTGATTCTAGTGCTTTTGTTTGCCACCCTGGGAGGAAGGGCAGGATATAAATCTTAATAATAGTAGTAATTCTATACCAGGGGTGAGGAACCTGTGACCCTCCTGATACTGCTGGACCACAACTTGCGTCAGCTGCCTCCAGCAAAGCCAGTGGTCAGGGATGATGGGAGATGTAGGAACGTCTGGACGTCCCTAGGGTCCTCACCCCTGCTCAGTACCATAACGAGGCATGCATACCCCATTGCTCCTTCCCTGGCATGTTTCAGATTTTCAATCCATGGTATAAATTTCTTATGAATGGCATTTCTTTCCCACCAGACCAGGAGTTGCTTTGGTTTTTCAGAACTGGAGGTTTTGCGAGGGGAAAATGGTTGACTCTGTAGTCTCATGGAGGCTACTTAAAAGAGCCTCCTAGTAGTCAGTAGGGATGCTTCTAACTTTCTGCACCTTCCCCATGAGCCCAATGTGTTTTCCTACCTATTTTTGTAATGTATACACAGTACAGTGCCCAAGTACCAATCGGTGTGTCCCCTCTTTTCTGCCTTGAAAAATGGAAATGGACTGCCTTCAAGTCGATCCTGACTTATGGAGACCCCATGAATAGGGTTTTCATGTAAAATTATGCATATTGGAGCAAAAAATCTGAATTTCACATATACGCTCATGGGGTCTGAACTGGCGGTGACCGACCAGGAGAGAGACCTCGGGGTTGTAGTGGACAGCACGATGAAAATGTCAACCCAGTGTGCGGCAGCTGTGAAAAACGCAAATTCCATGCTAGCGATAATTAGGAAAGGTATTGAAAATAAAACAGCCGATATCATAATGCCGTTGTATAAATCTATGGTGCGGCCGCATTTGGAATACTGTGTACAGTTCTGGTCGCCTCATCTCAAAAAGGATATTCTAGAGTTGGAAAAGGTTCAGAAGAGGGCAACCAGAATGATCAAGGGGATGGAGCGACTCCCTTACGAGGAAAGGTTGCAGCATTTGGGGCTTTTTAGTTTAGAGAAAAGGCGGGTCAGAGGAGACATGATAGAAGTGTATCAAATTATGCATGGCATTGAGAAAGTGGATAGAGAAAAGTTCTTCTCCCTCTCTCATAATACTAGAACTCGTGGACATTCAAAGAAGCTGAATGTTGAAGATTCAGGACAGACAAAAGGAAGTACTTCTTTATTCAGCACATAGTTAAACTATGGAATTTGCTCCCACAAGATGCAGTAATGGCCACCAGCTTGGATGGCTTTAAAAGAAGATTAGACAAATTCATGGAGGACAGGGCTATCAATGGCTACTAGCCGTGATGGCTGTGCTGTGCCACCCTAGTCAGAGGCAGCATGCTTCTGAAAACCAGTTGCCAGAAGCCTCAGGAGGGGAGAGTGTTCTTGCACTCGGGTCCTGCTTGCGGGCTTCCCCCAGGCACCTGGTTGGCCACTGTGAGAACAGGATGCTGGACTAGATGGGCCACTGGCCTGATCCAGCAGGCTCTTCTTATGTTCTTATGGTAAGCAGTATTCAGAGGGGTTTTTACCATTGCCTTCCTGTGAGGGTGAGAGGCAGTGACTGGCCCAAGGTCGCCCAGTGAGCTTCATGGCTGTGTGGGGATTCGAACCCTGGTCTCCCAGGTCGTAGTCCAGCACCTTAACCGCTACATCACACTGGCTGTCTTTCTTCCTTTATATCTCAAAGTAAATCTTGAAGAGAAAAAAGCCTGTAGTTTTGTATGTGTTCTGAGTGCAGAATTTGGATTTCTACTCTCAGAATTTTTCATTCTCCTCCTGCTCCCCCAGCAGTCTGTAGCCTTTATTTGTGTGTTATTCGATGATCTTCACACACAGTTGGGTTCTATTTTGTCTCTTACGCCCAGAACAAAACAAGGGAATCATAAACTTCTGTGCTCTTGGTTTCCACTGTCTCATCTTTCATCATTTTTTTTTATTTTTATTTATTAAAATTTATACAGCACAGTTGTAAAAAAAATCTAAGCACTTTACAAAAGACATTACAATTATTGATAAAACAGTTAAAAATAAGTAATTCTTTATGCACTGTCCCAACCCAGCTAATCATCACAATAAAATGAGTAATAAGTGATGAAGCTGCTATGATATGTCAGCACTTTAACTTTTAGCCTCTATACAGTCTTTATGCACTTTATAGCATAGATTTATTCATTGCTATGTGGTTTGTAATACATGATGAAGCTGCTAGGAACTGTGTGCACTTTGTGAATCAGTTTTTGTGGCGGGGGGAATGGAATAGTTGTTCACACTAGATTCTGAGGAATCTCTTTTTAGGAATCATCGCTGTGAATGGCAACTTCCCTCCCTGTCCATAGCAGTTTTTGTTATCTGAGTGAGAATGGAAGTCATATTCCACAATGCACGGAATATGAACTTGGAACTGAAATGTCAAGAGAACTAAGGAGTTTGGGACAAAATTGATTGCGTTGGTGGTGGTGGCTGCATCCAGGCTAATGCTATTCTTCTCCTTCTCCAGGTACATATTGGAATAACGTTGTGCCTCGTGGCACTGCTTCAGCCACAAAATGGGCTTTTGTGTTGGCTTCCGCAGCTCCAGCAAAAGAAGGTAAAGTCTGCCTTGTCACTGCCTTGGGAGTGTATGGTGCATTTTCTGATAGCCTGGAGACAGATACAAGCTCTTTGCAGATACATTGATATATCTGTTGAGCAATATTGGTCAGGGTTTTCTTTTTAAGTTTTTGGTGCTAAAGACCTTTATACATACCAAACAGAAAGGAAATACAAAACTGAACAATTCCTGACTTCAGTGGTAGCCTTTGCTCTGCTCGTGGTAATAAAAAGCACACAGCCCATCCTGTATAGTCCCATAAATCATCATTAACTTGGAAACAACATTTAAGGTTCACAAACAATTAACTAAATTTATGGATTAAAGTTTTGCAATTTATTTTCGGTATCCCCTTCCAATATTAAATGCATTAAATGCTAAACAAAGTGTGTATCCTTAATTTTCAGGTGTCCATATTTCTATATGGTATTTACGGTGGTGCTCTATCCGGGCGGTAGCAATGTTTCATTTCTGAGTGGGATGGGAGGGTTGGTCCACCACTTCCAAAGCCCTGTTGCCTTGCAGCAGTCAGGGCAGGAGAGGGACGTGTTTCCTTTCTGCCCTGACCATTTTTGTGCATGTTTTTTAATTCTCTCCCTCCTGCTATTAAAACCGGCTGGGAGCGGGATTACAGCACTTCCAGTCTGGCACAGATAATGGGCCCAGTCCTGGCATCTCTCAGGTGAACAGAGACTTGGGAACCGGAGGTCCAAGGCTGCAGCTGCTGTGCCTCCACCCCACCACCAGAAAGCCTTGTGTTGGAATATTAACCCTGGTTACTGCTGGTGGATGGACATACTTCCAGCAGTAGGTCTACACCCACAGAGCTTTCTGCAGACATCGCAGGGCCTCTGTGTCAGATGCGGGGGCACCGGTGGAGAAACATCTCCACTCCATCCCATCTCCCTTCAGCCAGTGGATCTGAGGGTTAGGATTGCAGATCATTTTAGAGCAGTGCTAATGTCAGAGTACCTAGCTAATTCAGGAACTTAGGAAGCTGCTTTATACTGAGTCAGACCCATTGGTCCATCCAGCCCAGTACTGTCAACAGTAAGTGGCAGCAACTCTGCAGGGTTTCAGGCAGGGAGTCTCTCCCACCGCTGCCTGGAGATGCTGGGGATTAAACCTGGGACCTTCTGCATGCAAAGCGTGTGTCCAGTAAATGGTCTTGTAGAAAGATTGCAGCATGAGATGAAATCGTTCTTTTCATTATTAAATTTTAAAAAACTGCACCTTACCTTTCAGTCCCAAAAGCTGCTATGATATGCGTTCTTTATGCATTCTCACAACCCAGCTAATCATCATCATAAAATGAGTAATAAGTGATCAAGCTGCTATGATAACTTTTAGCCTCTATATATAGTCTTTATGCACTTTATAGCATAGATTTATTCATTCCTATGTGGTTTGTAATATATGATCAAGCTGCTAGGAACTGTGTGCACTTTAAAAAAAATGTTAGCCTCTATAAAAATTTTATACACTTCGTGATTTTTTGTACCATTTAATATAGTACTGCCTTGAAGGGGCTGCTGGTTATATTATTGACATGTAATAGCACTGGAATGTCTATTATATTTGCCACTAATTGATACTTTTAATTGATGGATTGGTTGTTTTGTGATAACTTTAAATGTTATGATGTTCATATAGTATAATGAAATTGAGTGATTTGTTCAGTCGTTATGTTTTGAAATGGTTTAGTATTTATAGTAACATACTGATGTGTTGATTTGCATTTTTTATCTATTGGAAAACACTTCAAGCGTATTTATATGGGAAAGTGGCATACAAATTTAAATAATAGATATTCCTGAAATGTTTTCCAAAGACAGTAATATAGCCCCTTATAGTCTAACTAGGCATAACATGTTAGAGTGTGAATAATGCTGAAAAGGTAAAGGTGGCTTGGGGGGGCAGTTTTAAAGCAGAGAATTGACACTCAAGAAGAGGGTACTCAACCCAACCACCACCTATGCTTTTCTACCTGAAAGTGCCTCCCCAAAACTCCTTTTTCTTTAGCCTGAACTCCAATACCAGAAATGAGCTACACCAAGTGAAAAGCTGCTGGGAGGAGGCAGTTTTTGGAGAAAATATGTGGGCCGGAGTCAGGTTTAGCTGAACACTCTTCCTTGTTCCTCCTAATCAAATCATCTGCCCCACTGCATGTCAGTGTTGTAGGGTGCTGGTCTTCCATCACCTCTTCTAGTTAGATCTTAAATCTTTTAGTTTGTTAACAGAAAGGAATTCTAATTTTTTTAAAATGATTTATTTCCATTATGAATCATTACCTATGAAACATCATAGGAAGCTCCCTTAATACCAAGTCAGACCATTGGTCCATCAAGCTCAATATTGTCTACACTGACTGGCAGCAGCTCTCCAGGATTTGAGAGACTCCTGCCTGGAGATGCCAGGGATTGAACATGAGATCTTCTGCATGCAAGGCAGATGCTCTACTACTGAGCTATGGCCTTTCCCCCAACTAAATAAAAACATATATGAAACAATTCCATATATTAAAAACAAAATAATTCCATATATAAAAACAATTTCAGATCTAATACAGATACAGGGTGGGATAAAAATCTCCCCTTAAAAGGTGTGTTGAAAGGGGCAGGTCTTCAATAGGCACTAAAATGGCAATAGAGGTTGTGTCTGTCTGATTTGTAATGGGTGGGAGTTCCAAAGGGTAGATGCTGCCACACTAAAGTGTTCAAAGGGCTCTTATTTTCCCCTTACCTTTTTTTTTTCTAATTAAGGGTGTTCTGTTTTGTCCTGCGGCAGAGCGATGCTGGAAACAGCAACTTGATTCTGTTCTTAGGCATAAAAATAAATGCGGTCCTAAAGGTGAGAGTTGGGTGTGGTGTGTTAGCTAAAAGAAATAGCTGTTCCAGAAGTCCCCAGTTCAGATCTCTGCTCAGACACATGATCGCTGCATTACTTTTGCCAGGCAGAGAGCTGGAGCAATTCCCCTATGAGGAAAAGTGAATATTTAGATCTTGTTTTAGTTTTTAGAATAAAGCCAAGTAATTGGGGGGGGGGCAGGTCAGGATAGAGGTTTATAAAAATTATGTATGTTGTGAAGTTGACTACAGGGAAGCTTTTCTCCCTCTCTTATAATGCTAGAACCCAGTGTGGTCATCCACTGAAGGTGAATGGCGTGAGATTCAAGAGAGACAAAAAGAAGTACTATCTCACACAGCACATAGCTTAACTATGGAACTGACTACCCCAAGATGTGGTGATAGCCATGAACTTAGGTAGCATGAAAAGGAGATAAAGCACAAATTCATGGATAAGGCTATCAATGGTTACTAGTCATTTTGTTTTAATATATTTTAAAGTCTGTGTTTTTATGATGATTTAAAGTGTTTTTAGTGCTTTGGTTTGCCGCCCTGGGCTCCTACTGGGAGGAAGGGTGGAATATAAAATAAATACATAATGGCTCTATATTACCTCCAGGATCAAAAGCAGCATGCCCCTGAATCCCAGTTACTAGGGAGCAGCAGTACAGCAGAAAAAGGCTATTTCTTCATGTCCTGCTTCTGGGCTTTCTGGGGACATCTAGTTGGCCACTGAAGCAGGATATTGCACTTTAATAGGCCTTTGGTTTGATCCAGCAGGACTCTTACATTCTGAAGCAACTATTTTTCAGTCTCGAACTTCTATGCTGGTCTTTGACCTTAATAAATTTTATTCATTCATTCAGTCAGTCTCAAACTTCCACCTGCAATAAGGGGGATAATTCTAGTCTGCCTAACAGGGCTGTTTTAGTGCTTTCTGAGATAATGTATGCTAGAGGTGGGGAACCTTTTTCAAACTGTGAGCCACATTCATTTCTGGGCAACCTTCTGAGGGCCGTACGACCTGTGGGCCAGGCCAGAGGCAAAAGTAGATGGAGCAACAGGTGTGACTCTTCCCTTGTTCAGTAGGCTAGTTTCTGCACATATTCAACACACTCCTCTATCCTACATCTAGGCATGCAAGAGGCATTATCAGAGCTCAAAGGTGCATTCCAGCAAAAAAAAAATATATCCAGTTGCATAGCAGGCCAGTAAGGAGTGTGGCCCAGGGAGAGGGGGTGTGGCCTAAGGAGAGTTCCAAGGGCCATATGGAGAGGCTGCATTCGGCCCCTGGCCCTGAAGTTCACCATGTCTGGTGTATGTGAACTGAATTGAGCACACAAAAGAAATAGTACTAATAATAGTACTTACTAACTGTATTTAATCTAGGGTTTTAAGCTTATTTGAATACTATTTTCACTTCCTTTTTCCATAAACGCCTAAACACTGAATGATTTTGTAACAGTGGAGGTTTCTGGAAAAACAGATTTAACAATGGAAGCCTTGTCCTTCTCACAGGAAGCTTTCTATGGCTGTGCCAAAGTAGCAAAGACCTGTTTTGCGTCAGTGATCAAAATCCGCAATTCCATCCTTCCACGGTTCAACTACCGCCTGATGGTGAAATGGAATATTATTCAGCCTGCCAGGATGCCATATGGAGCCTGGATCACCTGGGACGGGTCTTCATAAGGACACTTTCACCAAATTGCCCAACTGGGATGCACTGGACCAAATTGGACCTTGCTCAGTTAGGTAAGGCTCCTACATGCTCTTCAGGTAAAAACAGATTCCAGCTGAAATACAGACTGACAAGTAGCATTTCCTCTGCATGGGTATTTGAACACATGAAATTGTTCTGACACTTGAAACGTATGGATAAAGCACTAAATGTGGACAACTTTTTGTAGCTTTGTTTTACTGAATTCTTGCCATCATAGTCCCACATAAAGGGTAGGGCAAAGAACTGAAAACAAATTTTACTTGACTGATTTTTCTGAATGGACAAAAAATTATCTGGATTTTTAAAAAGAGGAATAAAAGTACCAAAGTAGCAAGATGTGATGTGCTGTTTGACAGAGTCCCTTGTATGGACACCCAGGGATAGAGAACCTCCAGACCAGTCATGGCCCCCAGGGGGTGCAGTTTGGCCCCGAGTCCATTTTCTCCAAACCACGCCCATCAGCTGACATCACTAGTGATGTCAGCTGATGAGCAGGAAGGCAGGGTTTACTCCTGCATTGGCTGCACAGTCCTGTTCCAAGCAGGGAACAAGATCACACAGCCAAAGCAGCAGGATTTAACCTCTGCTCATCAACTGAGTGGGGATTAAAGCCCCTTGCAAAAGCTCCCTGCAAGCTGCTTCAAAGAGGGTTTTGCAAAGGGAATAAGACAGCTCCTGCCCTCCCATTCGCTCAAATGAGAGCACGGAGACTATCTCAAAGCCTTTTGCAAGCCTCCCCCCTTTAAGTCCCCGATGGCAAAGACTTGGAAAGGGGAAGCAGAAGGGATTTTGACATGTGAACAACTTTGCCCTCCTGTCAAATGGAATGTGGCCCATGGAGCCAAAAAGTCCCTCCCCCCAGCCCTACAGCAAGGAAGTGACCCTCCAGATGCTGTTGGACCCCAGCTCCCATCATCCTTGACCTTTGGCCATGCTGCCTGATGCTGATGAGGGCTGGGAGTCCAGCAACATCTGGAGAGCCACAGGCTCTCCATCCTTGCCCTGCAGGGCCAAGGTATGTAAGAAAATAATGCTGTTCTGGCCCACACAGGAGTGGGATGTCGGCCACTTCCCTGTGGCTCCATTCCACACCGCTCCAGCTGTGATAAAACAGGGGAGAACAGTTGGGAAGGGTCAGCAGCATGGTACTTCCCACGTCCATGTGGCCTGCCCACCAATATCCATTGCAGGGCTATGAGCTACAGTGTATTGAAATGGAAACTGTCTGAAGTTACCATCCTTTTTCTTTTTTTTAAACCGTTTCTACTGTAAATGGGCACTCTGGAAAACAAGCTCAAAACAAGTAACTCCTGATGACATGGCATTAGCAAGTAAGAGGATTAACAGAGTGGACCAATAAGTTTTTAAACTTCAGCTCTGTACAGTCTGAAGCACAGCATTTGACTTGATGAGGGCTGTGCTGTTACGTTCCGACATTCTTAAAACAAAGTAGAATTGGCTTTGGCAGTGTCCAAGAAAGCAGAAAGGTTTGTTTCTATGGGTGAGCAATTAGCATCAGCCTTGATTAAAGGGAAAAAAACCAAGGTGGAGTTTTAAAAAAAAAAGCTGAAAATGTTATGTAAGAAGTGCACCTTTGGGTATCAGATTGTGCTGTACATACAAATAAGTGCCAGCAATGCAGGTGATATGTGAATCCTTGTCCAGAGAGCCCTGATGATTCGTTAGATCAAAACCAACAGCTGAGCCATCGAGCACTGAAGCCACTGCAATCCAGTATGTTTGTGCTGGGAGGAGTAATAAGGCTTCATTTTAAATAGTCCCTCTGAATGTCAACCCAGAGGAGCAGCAGAATTATGGTGATGATTCCCCCCTCTCCACTCCTGCCATTATTTTGAGCCAGGCAAGTCTTATGTAACAGAGCTAAAATGGACACAAAATTCAAGAAGAAATTATGCGAGAATAATCTAGGAGAGTTCCAATACTTTAACATCCTATTTTGGGCTTCCCCTCTCCTGTTTTCTTCTTTGTGGTCGCTGTGTTTGGCGCACATGTGAATTTTTCCACAAGCGCTGAAGTTTCTAGTCTCAAGGCCAGGAGCTGGCACTCATGACCCTCATCTTGAGTGGGGAGGTTTTGCCATTGTCCTGTGTCTAGATAGATGAGGTGGGTGCTTTCTCACTAAGGTCTTTTGCCCACTACAAGAGCAACATTGCAGATTTTTTTCCTGAAAGGTTTTTTCCTCAGTAGGGATGTAAGGAGACAGTGATTTCTGTCTTGTCCTGTGTTAGTCACATTCAGTGCTGTTTCCGTTCTGATG
The DNA here is from genome assembly GCF_030035675.1 of Rhineura floridana. NCBI lineage: Eukaryota > Metazoa > Chordata > Lepidosauria > Squamata > Rhineuridae > Rhineura > Rhineura floridana. Next base: position 216,962,106 of record NC_084481.1, read on the forward strand.
CAGTTTGGCTTTTGCTAAAACTTACGTTATTCATTTCACTCTGCTGTGGCCAAAACAATGATAATTAATTATGTGATTTCAGTGAAAAAGAAATGCAAAACAAATTGCAGAAAATAATGTAATTATTTACGTAATGCTTGCTGACCGAAAAAACAATAGTGTATACCACTCATATTCACTTTCATAATTTCCTTTGACTTTAGACAAATTGCATATGAATTGTGGCAATTTCCACTCCCATTTCAGTTTTCCACAGAATTCTCTACCCCACACTGATTTGTTTTCTTGCTTGCTTGCTAGTTAAGGTGTACCTTCTCTCTGTTCCTTCAGATCTATTACTTTATTCAGTTTATATTTTCTTGGGTTTCTTACCTTTCTCCGGCACACCTGCAGCACAGTGACTTTCCTTTAAGAAGTGCTATGATGGTGATGGGAAAGGACTGACATCCTGCCATGGCCATATTTAAGGAGAAGGAAGGGTGCAGGCTTTGTTTTTGCGCCCACTCACAGAAATGTACAAAACAAGCTAGCAGAAGAAAGAGTAGCAATGGCTTCTCTCATTTGTCGGCCTCTGATTGGAGTAATCTTTATTGGCCTCTGGCCAGCCAGGGTATCCTGCAGCAAATGGCATTTCAAAGTTTCTCAGTGGCCCAGTTTGGACATCACAGTAAGCCAAACTATGATTTACCAGGACTGCACAAACATGTGGGCTCCTGGAGGGGAGTTTGTGGCTACTTTGCTCCTCCATGGTCTATTTTCCTCCCACACCGCTGGCTTAGTGTGTTATCTGGAACCACAAGCTATAGCCAAGATTTATTCTTGGCTACAGCTTGTGGTTAGTGAGGAGAGAGAGCTTAACCACAAATCTGGTTTTGGTCAACACGCTTAGCCAAACATTGGCTTAGCCCAGCACGGGAGTAAAATAGACTGAGGAGCAGCAAAGCAGCTGTAAACACTCCTCTTGAGCTTGTACAGGAAGCCGTTGTTGGGCTTACCATGACATGTGAATGAGGTCTCTGCAAGAAATCTAGAAAAACCCTTGCTTTTGTTGCTTTTGCTTAGTGTACAATGCCACTTCCAATTCTGTAATATTTGAAAATGTTAAGCTACAGTTGCATGCTAAAGTTCCTAAAGAATGACAAGAGTGGCAGATTGTAGGGAGTTTTGCCTGTGAATTATGGGGCACAAACGCACCTTTTTGCCAGAACAAATTCATAGCTTACCATTTTTAATACAAGTTAACATTTAGGCTTTCCTTTCTTAACAGGAATGCTGTATCTGGTAATAGGCCATCCCCGTCACAGCGCAGAACATTCTGTTAAACAGTGAGATCCTCTTTGGTGTGTGGGTGGTTTGTTTTTTCAAGTTCAGCATCTTGCCAGAATACTATTTGTGTGCTGCATAACTGCATTGTTGGCCATTGTATTGGTATGCAGTGTTCGCCCTCCCAAAGTATTACAGAATATAGAAGCACTAGACCTAATGATGTTGATCTCAGTTTAGAAACTCGAGGTGTTCTTTCCTTCTTTTTTAAAGCACCTTTTTCAATGTAAATAACATGACTGAAGTTTCTAGGAACAAATACTCCGTGGGCGGATGACTGACTAATGACATGAGAGAATTATTTCACAGCTTTACACTTTCTATTTCAGTCCTCAGGAAAGCAGCAACGTTTTGATTCTGCTGTTTGGCTGAAAATAAAAATACTATCGTGACGGTACAATCCTTTTGGAAAAGAATATCTTGTTTGCATTGCTTACTAGGAATGAAAGCGGGCTAACCTTGAAATATTCGGTAGATCTGACCGGCAACCGCTGTTTGCTAGTAACATTTGGAATGTTAAGCACTAACATGTATTTATAGGCCTGGTCTGTAAGCATGACCAACTCCCAGGGATAGTTCACTTGAGGTCATGTGAAAACTTGCATCTCTATATATAGAATTGTCGTCCAGTTATGTCACATGGGCTCCCCCCATTCCTCTTTCAAAATCATCATTTTAAATATAAGTGATTTGTAGAATACTTTGTGTCCTATGAAGTTTCCATAAAGAAGACTTGCTAATCTTACATTTTTCTACTATTTGTTTTTTTTTTTCCAATTAATTTTTATTCTAATTTTCAAAACCAAAATAATACAAAAAGAAAACAACACAAATCAATAACTAATACAATACAAAAAAAATACATATATATAAAAATATTGACTTCCGATTTGTCATAGTTCAGCTATAAATCTATAATATATAACAAACCTATCTCTTAATAGATTATAAAATCACCTTCCTCCAGCGGTTATCTTAGTTGGTTTCAAATCTCATTAACATCATATCATTTTAATATTCCACAAAAAGTCAAAGAGAAGTTTCCAATCCTTGAGATATATATCAATCAATTTTTTTTCTAAATAAACATGCCAATTAATCCAGCTCATCAAATCTACTAAATCCAGTAATTTCAAAACACTATAATTCAACTATAAATCTATAATATATAACAGACCTATCTCTTAATAGATTATAAAATCACCTTCCTCCAGCAGTTATCTTAGTTGGTTTCAAATCTCATTAACATCATATCATTTTAATCTTCCACAAAAAGTCAAAGAGAAGTTTCCAATCCTTGAGATATATGTCAATCAATTTTTTTTTCTAAATAAACATGTCAATTAATCCAACTCATCAAATCTACTGAGTCCAGTAGTTTCAAATCGCTCTTCTGTCATTATCCATATTGGGTCCATCTTCCATCTTTACGCACCCAAAAATCTTGCTGTCATAGTCATATAATAAAAGTCTGATAGGAATTTCCTCCATCACAGATATTTTCTTACCATCAAATCCAAACGTAACACTGAAGTATTGTTTCAAAGCCGCATCTCTGCTCCTCTTTTCCACATGATACGCTAGTACATTTCTTGAAGGTTTTTCCATTGACACAAAACAGGGATTAATTCTATTAACTTTCTCCATTTCAAGTTCCATCAAATCCTTCCAGTCCAGGAATTTTTTTGAACCGATAATATCTTTATCTCCAATCTCTTCAATTCCTTCAGAGACAGCGCTGTATTCCAAACTGTAATATTTATCTCCAGGATCTGTCACAACCAGGAAATCCAAATCTTTTTTCATGTCCATATTTAAGCCAATCTCCATAGATTGAACCTTGCCTTTAATTTCTCTTTCATCCTTTTTTTGTTTTCCAGATCTATCTTTATTCTCCTTTCTCATAGAATCCTGAGTTTCTTTCAGCTCCTGTCTCATTTCATGAAATTCAGTTCTCCACGCTTGTCTATTATTTCTCAGTTCTTGTTTTATTGAGTTAATCCCATCCATTATTTTCTGAAGCATGTCTAGAAATAAAGTCCCTTCTTGTACATCCATGATCTTCTTAATTGCCATTCTTAAAACCAAAAGAACAAAACTCCTTCAATTTTCAATGTCCCAAGCAAAGAGCAGTTTATTTCTTTATCCAGTTACAAAGGAGTTAATCTTTCCAACCAACTAACGTCACACGCTAGACAGTCCTTATCTCTTAAATGTCCAGAAGTGCAAAAACAGCTTTTAGTTCACAGCGTTCAAATAACTAGTAGCAGAGAGAATGAGCAGATTTGTCAACAACAACAAAAAAGTAGATCAGAAAAAATAGTCCCTTATATATATTACACAAAAGTCTTGTAAATCAAAAAGATTTCTTATCTCTCCCAATCAGAAAGCTCTCATCCGTTGTAATCTTTAAAACGCAATTTTCCATGTCAGCTTTTTGCAATAAAAAAAAAAAAAAAGATAAGCTATTTATATTTTCTTCCCCCGTAGTTCCGTAAATAAAGAAGGAAAGTCTTACCTCATCTAGGTTATCTTAATTGCTGTTACTTTGACAAGTCTCTTTAGCTATATAGATAAGAAAATGATAAATGTAGACAGGAGGTTTGCCTGCTAGTCCGTTAAAAAAAAACGGGTCACTTATCCAGCTGAGCTAGCATAAAATCTTCGCTCTGTCTGAACTGCTGGAAGACAGACAATTCTGACGAATTCCAGGCTCCAACAATCAAAACAAAACTATGTGGCAGATCTCACGCTTCTTCCTTATCCGGAAGAAATCATCCCCAGTCAGAAAAAACCCTTCTGACTGAATTTAAAACTGGATAAGTTTCATCCAAGACGGGAGCCCGTCTCAGAGGCAGCACAGGCGGAGGGATCCTCCTGGGAAGTTCATTTTTCTACTATTTGTTGATTTTAATATTCATTTTATATTGTTAATATAGTGAAATGTTCTATACGCTCTCTGTGGCATGCATGGCCCCCTTTTGTGTAAATAGTTCCATTCAGGTGAATTTTCCCAAGTAGTGGCTACACGTGGGAAGCAAGGGGTGGATAAATGGCACCTCCTCGCCCACTAGGCATGCCTGTCTTGCATTCAGGCTCTGCAAAAATCTGTGCACGGGTCTAACATTTGCACAAAGGTCAGATGTGTAAAATCTTCACAAGCATTGCTCCAAATCATAGAATAGTAGAGTTGGAAGGGGCCTATAAGGCCATTGAGTCCAATCCCCTGCTCAGTGCAGGAATCCAAGTTAAAGTATACCTGACAGGTGGCTTTGAATGCCTTTCGTGTTGGAGATCCCCCCCCCCCCCAGGTCATTGGTTCCCTTGTCGTACCGCTCTAACAGGAAGTTCAGTAGACAAATAAATCTGTCTTATTTCCTGGATGGTGTGCAGGATGTCGGTCATGAAGTTCAGGCCTATGTCTGTTCTGCAACCACGTTTGTTCTGCATCTTTGGTCAGAACAACAACCTATATCTTTTATCCCAGGGCTGCAAGTAGCCATTGGCCTAATTTTGATATGAGGAAGACTGGAAGGAGAGAAGGAGACGGGTAGCCGAAACAGATGGGACAGTGGAAGCAGCAGCAATGGGGGAGCCCTCTGAAAGCAATCAGTTCAGACCTCTGGCAAAAGCAATCTGTCCCTCCCTCAGGCAGCCTCCTGGGTAGAGAGGAAGCCGGGGGAAGGGGGGGTTGGAGTTGGAGATGGAACAAGAGAAAGAGAATATGCAGCCTCCCCAATATGAAGTAATGCAGCCTTGACAGAAGAAAGGTTCCCCGCTCTTGCTCTACTAATTGAGGAGGTAATCTGAACCAACACAAGGAGCTTTCCTATCCACTTTAATGGAGAAGAACATTTCATGTGTGAATATCTCTGCAGGTATAGAGTCCTCTCCACTGATGCAAATGGTGAGGGGCTCTCCATGCAACCTCAAAAGGCCTGCACCTGCAGCTAGGTGCACTCCAGATATAGATTAGGTTTGGATGTAGCACTCAGCTGTTGTTTAGCATTCTGTTCATGAGGTTTAGGCCATGAGGAAGAGAAAGGAAATCTTTCCTTTTCAACTAGCTGTCATTTGCCACTACGAGCAAACCTGGACAAACTGGTTAGCTTGATGGTGGTTCAGGGAAATTATTATTGTTGTTGTTGTTATTACTGTTGTTGTTATAATTAGATTTATATCCTGCCCTTCCTCTCAGTAGGAGCCAACTTCAAGCCTTGGTTTGGCTTGTTACTCTAAACCATAGTTAAGACCGTAGTCCTGAGTTTGTACATGTCGACAAAGCGTTGTTAGTTAAAAACAGAAATGAAGGTTTTTAATCTCCTCATGATTGCACTGTAGGGTGGAGAACATGTAAAATTAAACAATAGTTTTACCTTATGCCCAAAGCCAGCCACAGTTGGACTTTCCTAACTCCCCGTTTATTTCAGTGAAGCCAGTACCTTAAGTCCTGTTTTTTCTACCATATTTATATGCAGCTAGTTTATCTCTTGATCACGGGCCATTGCTGTGCCTGCTCTAGGCATTTTGGGTTGAGTTGGTACCATTCTAGCCCTGCATTTGAGCCATTGTACAAATGTATGTATCTTGAGCAGTGAAACCACAGTGCATCCGCACATGACTGTTTTTTAATAGACATAGAAGCTTCCAAACCAAATCCAGCTCAGCAGCAACCAGTTCTTCTTTAGAACTATGCTAGAGTGTTGCTTTGCTGGCTTTTGTGACGATTGTGAACCTGCCCCCTCATTCTTGTCAGGATAGACCATAGTTTATTGTGACATCCAAACACAGCAATTGGGTTGTATTGTGTTAAGAGAGCTTTAATATTTTCTTTTTGAGGGCAAAAACCTTGGCAGCCTTTGAGGTCACCCTGGGCGTGTCTTACCGTGGCCTCACATGGGTACTTCTGTCTCAGTTTATTTATTTATTGAATTTATATACCATCCCATAGCCGAAGCTCTCTGGGCAGTTTACAGCAATTAAAAACATTAAAAATAAATATACAAATTTAAAAACACATTTAAAAAAAAAACAATTTAAAAACACAATTTAAAAACAACTTAAAAAGTTCTGCCTCTCCTGATTCCTTGCATCCACTGTTGTGGCTGAAGGCCCTGCTTCAATTTCCTCTGACTGGATCTCCACTTTCCCTTTCTGCCCCAGCTTCCCATGCTTTTGGGTACCACAACTTCCAAGCCCATCTGAGTCCTATGCATCTCTCTGTTTCTCTTCCCTCCCCCCTTGGTCCTTTCCTCACATTTCCCTATTCTTCCACCTGACTTTTTCCATGCAGAGCGTGAAAGATAACAGTACAATAGTCAGACCATCCCTTCCACTTGTTAATTCTGAGGCCCAAATTACATGTAAACGAGTAATTGGATGTCTCATTGTTTTTCTTTGTACTTTGAAGGGTCCATGAGAGGGTCTGGTTCTTTATTGGAGCAGCAGCCCCCTCCACCAGCCCGCTCTGCACACCAGTGTCTCCCTCTTCTAAATCCTGTCCACCTGAAGCTCGTTTATGAAGCAAAAAATACAGCAGCTTTGTAGTTTGAACCTAACTGGTGTCATCAATCAGAATTGAATATGATTGTTTCACTAGCTGAATGTCTGTCTGTCTCTCTTTTTTTAATCAGGTGCTGTGAACCTTAAAAGTCTGGCATGTGGAAATCAGCACATCTGGGCCTGTGACAGCTGTGGTGGTATCTACTTCCGGGTTGGAACTCAGCCTCTGAACCCAAGTTTAATGCTGCCTGCATGGATCATGATTGAGCCACCAGTTCAGGTAAAAGAGCAGCCCAGTTTTAATTCACCCACTAATCCATGTGCCTTTTGACATGAAAAGTTCCTAGAGCTTTTTGTACAGTAATAGCAAGAGAAGAGTCTCACATCCTTGAATCCTAAGGACGGGGAAGGAGGATTCACTTATGGACTTAAGATGATTACGGATTTGGAAGTGTTGGTACAGCCCTGACAACTGTATTGGGTAGGACATACTGTGTTGGGGAGGACATCTCAAAGTATATTTTCAGCTGTTGCTTAATTAAAAAAAAATCTTTGCAACTTCATCTATAAAAGTTGTGAAAACTTACTATAATAGAGTGTCACACTTACCAAGGATCTTAAGCAGAGGGTTGTTCTATGCAGCTAGGTTCTGCCCAGAGTAGACCCATTGAAATTAATGGACATAAGTTAGTCATGTCCACTAATTTCAGTGGGTCTGCTCTGAGTATGACTAATATTAGATACAACCTGGAGAGTTTTGTAAGTCCTAAGCTGTGTGAAAGGTCTCACTCTCTCTTCACTGAATTTTTGGGCTGTGCAAAGTGCAACGTGGTTTAACTCATCTGTTCAGCATTCTGCTTCTAAGCTGTCCTTTTGTTGTTGTTTAACCTGATAATCCCATTAAAGATTGTGCTATCAGAATGAAATTTGTAGCACAAGCAGGAGAAGAGAAGATTAAGGGGAGAGATGATAGGCTGCTTCAGATATCTGGCTGTCATGCACAAGACAGAACAGACTTGTTCTCTGTTGCTCTAGATTAAGTCTGAGGAATCCGGCTCTCCAGATGTTGCTGAACTACAACTCCCATCATTCCTGGCCATTGACCCTGCTTGCTGGGGCTGATGGAAGTTGTAGTCCAAGAACATCTGGAGGGCCAAAAGGTTCTGTACATCTGCTGTAGATGGTAGGATGAAAAGCAGTGGGTAGAAATTGCAGGAGAGCAGATTTTGGCTAAACAGGAGGAACTTCCTAATGGCATGAACTGTTTGAAAGTGGCACAGACTGACTGTAGAGGTTCTGGATCCTCCTTTGTTGGAAGTATTTAAGCAGAGTCGACAGACATCTGCTATTGAAAGTCACCATTGCCTCAGTGAGGTATAAAAAGATCAAAGCAGAAGGGAGGAAGTTAAGTGTGTGCCTTTGGGGAGGAAGTTAGCCCAAGCAAAACACCACCCCTGCCACCCCAGTTATGGAGCTGTGATGGAATACCTGGCTTTCATAGCCTGCTGATGTTGTGGTAGGAAAGTGGCGATTGTGTGTGCATTACACTTCCTGGAACAATAAATACTAGAGGTCACATCCACACCATAGATTTAAAGCACATGGCTTCTCCCAAAGAATTCTGGGAACTGTAGTTTACCCATCACAGAACTACGGTTCCCAGCAGCCTTAACAACTTACATTTCCCAGGATTCTTTGAGGAAAGCCATGGGCTTTAAATGTATGGTATGAATGTGACCAGAGAGTTTCTTTTGAAGGGGGTTCCCTAGGAAATGCTCACAGCACACCCATCAGGAAGTCTGTTTTCATGCACTGAGTACCCTAGAAAAAGAGTAAAATTAAACTTGAGTCCAGCATAGCCTATAATGGGGAAAACTGGCCTTTATAGCTGAAGATGAAAATGATATTAATAATATTTTCCAGAGGGAACACTTGGTTTTCCTTTCCTGACTTGATGTCCCTTTTTTTCAAACTGGAAATCCTTTCTTTCTTGCCAAACATCAACAACACGAACTTAATATGGTTTATCTTAAAGAGCAAAGAATTCAAACTTTTTTTCCCCCTCCAGAGACGGTTATATAATAGTATCTGGAAGAATTCCACTATATTATATTTCACTATATTTCAAGAAAATGTGAAAGTATAACTTTATCTTGCCTCTGTAAAGAAAAGAGAAAAAACCACCCTGAAAACTGGCACAAATCTAGCTTTCGGCCAGCAGATGTGAGCAGATGAGGGACTTCAAAGCAAGCCATTCGATGAGCGTTTCAGAATCCTGATTAGCATGTTCTTAGCTGCACCTCATTAACTTGACCTAGCAGGTTAGGTTACATTATATTCATAGCAATGGCAAAATAAGAGATAGCACAAAGCAGGCAGGAGGAGTGGGAGAGAGGTAAAGCCAAGGTTTTTATTGGCTTAAGGTACAAACCTGCTCTTAAAATATAGTCACTGCCATTAGTGAGGTAGAGCAGTCTGATCCTCCGGTGGGATCGAATAATTTGCCATTCCCCAGAACTCATGAGTCAACAAGTTCACCTGAGAGCGGCTGCATTTTCATCTGTAGCTACGCCGCTTGTGTAATGCTCCAGAATTCTAGGGTAACACTGCTTATGTCAGGATTGATACAGATAATAAATCTGCAACCTAAAATAGCATCGCCTTCCTTGTATTTTCACTAGTGTTTTGAGTAACTAAATCTTACCTCTCATTGTGAATCTGAGCCTGGCTAGTAATCTGTGGTGTTTAAATGCTGACTAATAACTGATAAATGTGCACATGTTCCTTTCATCGTGTCCTCTCTGCAGCTTGAGGGATGACTCTTGATGTCTCTCATGTGAAAGCAGATTGCCTGTTTTACCATTCTGTTTTGCTGTCTGCTGAGCTAAGAACAGTGGTCAGCAAAATGACAGACGGGGGAGCTGTTAAAATATTGAACAGTTGTTTATGAAAATGTAGCCTGTTCTATTCCGCTCTTCTAAAAGTTATAAATAAGCTGTCGGAATGCCTTTTTACTTTAACTACTTTTTAAAATCTCTGTTTTCGGATTGAAAGTCTGTTTTCTGCTCCTGCATTTGAGCATCTAAAAAGTAACTCTTTATTTTTGTTCAGTACAATAGCATCTCTGTCCTTTACCATGTAGATCAGTTTTTGTGCATCTTATAAATACCAGGTTTGATCAATATTGCTAACACAGTACTGAACTCTGCATGTTAGGGTACGTTTTAGAAAAGGTCCCCAAATGCAAAGATGTATCGCTGAACACTAAAGTCAGGATCATTCAGACCATGGTATTCCCGATCTCTATGTATGGATGTGAAAGTTGGACAGTGCAAAAAGCGGATAAGAGAAAAATCAACTCATTTAAAATGTGGTGTTGGAGGAGAGCTTTGCTCATACCATGGACTGTGAAAAAGACAAATAATTGGGTGTTAGAACAAATTAAAACAGAACTATCATTAGAAGCTAAAATGATGAAACTGAGATTATCATACTTTGGACACATCATGAGAAGACATGACTCACTAGAAAAGACCATAATGCTGGGGAAAAAAGAAGGGAGTAGAAAAAGAGGAAGGCCAAACAAGAGATGAATTGATTCCATAAAGGAAACCACAGACCTGAACTTACAAGATCTGAACAGGGTGGTTTATAACAGACGCTACTGGAGGTCGCTGATTCATATGGTCACCATAAGTCAAAATTGACTTGAAGGCACATGACAACAACTGGATAGAATTAAGTCCTTTCTCCTCCCCCCCCCTTCAGAAATTCAAGTAACCTGTGTCTGTCAGAGGCTTGGGAGAATCTTATCTCGTTAAATGTTTGCTATGTGTTTTGTTCCCAGTTCATTTTTAATGGGATATCTGATCAGGATTGATTCCCTCACCCTCTTGCAATCTTTCTTAATATGGGCATTTCAACTTTTTGAAGATATTTCTTCTTATATGGGCTTGGATAATAAAATGAGTTTAACAAAGAAGTTCACAGAAGGCAGGTTTCTCGTCCCTTTATTCCCCCCCACACGCACAGTTACTTGCAGCCCTCCCCCAAAGCATCTCCAGAGAATTGGGGGGGGGATCTTGAACAATGTGGGATGGGTCTGCAAGAGCTGCTGGGGTAAGGAGGGGACAGAAGACTTTCCTTCCATGGGCTCCTTAAATTAATTTATCTTTGGATCCAATCCATTTTTTTCTTTTTGTCTTTCAGTGCTGACTTAAGTCTTGTTTTATGATGACTTTAAAAGTGATAATATTTAGATAATCAGTTGAAGTTATTGTTGGATTGTTATGTCTTGAAATGATTTCAAACTATTGTTATGTTTTCGAAGTGATTGCTATTGATGTAGTGATTTGCATTTTGTGCTATTGTAAGCCACTTTGGACATATTTATATGGAAACGTGGGATATAAATTCAAGTAATAAATAAATAAGTCAGGAAATACACACTATCTAGTGCTGCAGGAGAGAACTGCATCTATGAAAATATTCTTTTGTGACTTGCCTCTGTTTTCTCAGGGGCTCACTTGCCTCATGTGCACCTATATTTTCTGCCTTAACTGGGCAAATTGCAACTTGCCCAATAGCATCAAAGGCATGTGGGGGACACACACATAAAATTCTTCTTTCCCCCTAGCACTGCAGTGCTGACCGGAATCTCCCCAACTGTGTTGATCTTCAAAACACAAAGCAAAATGGGGCATCCTTTTCATGGATCTCATATACAATGTGGTCACAAGACAGGATCCTGCCTTAAGTAGGACAGTTTCTATCAGATTAGCCTATAACAGAAGAATACAATTTGTTAATAGGGATGGGGCAGCATAGATCAGTGGCAGATCACAAGCATTGCATGCAGAAGATCCCATGTGCAATATTTGGCATCTCTAGTGGAAAGGATCAGGTAACAAGTGATGGGAAAGGCCTCTATCTGTTGAGAACCTGAAGAGCTGCTGCCAGTCAAAGTAGACAGTACTGGGCTAGATGGACAAATAGTCTGACCTCATATAAGGCAGCCTGCAATGTCTCTGCGTTAGGTGTGCATCCTGCCCCTTCTTGCTTCGAAGATCAGAGTGCACAGAGTTTCCAAGTGTTTTCCCATTCAGATGCTGGACAGTTCCAAACATGTTCATACAGTTGTATCAAGTGCTTCAGAACATGCACAAGTCTCTGTGGTTGCTTAAATATATGAGTGCTGCAAGCAGACGAATGTGCATCATACCAAAATCTTCCCTGGGATTGTGGAGCTGAAGGGAAGCACATTCTGCTATTTGTCACTGAGCACAAGACCAAGGGCTATAAAGAGGCTGCTCCCGCTACCTCCCAGGAAGCGCATCATGGTAGAGAGAAGACCAACCTGGACCTGTCCATTGGCCAGAGAGGAGCAGCTATAGGGAGTTTGTTTCACCCCTCCTTGCCAGAAGGAGCACTAGTGCCTGCGTTTGTTTGTTTTTCCTCCTCCCTCCTAACCCCTTTTCCTTTTGTATCATGTCTTTTATATTGCAGATCTGATATTTATCTTTGTCATCCATTTTGGGAGTCCTTTTCAGCTAAAGAGTTGGGTAAAAAAGATCAGGTACTATAAAATTGCCTTTAAGTCAAAGCAATATATTGGCAATTTTTTTATTTTAGTGGAGTGGGTAGATAACCCACATGCAACAGAACAGAGTGTAGATCTGTTTCAGGGTTTTAAGAGGACACACACATGTCTGTCTAAGCACATGTTCAGACTTGCTCCACTAACTTTTCCTCAGGGCACTGAGTTGTACTTTTGGGAATGAAGTCTGTAAAATGAGATTGCAAGATAAAGGTGAGTGATGGGCCCTCCTCATAGCTCCCTTCTCAAGTGATTTCCAATATAGCCCCCGTTTGTAGCATTGCAAATAGTCTTTTGATCTAACTCATCTTGCTTGTACCATCCATATTTTACTGCTGTTTCTTTCTCTTGTTTGCTCACATCTGTTTCATCCTCCAGCCGTGTTTTCATAATATGTCTGCTAGAAATGAGTGGCTAATTGAAGGCTGGAAAGGATCTCTAAGCCATCATTCAAAGTTTGGAACAATAGGATCCTGCTTGTGAACACCTAAGTTTATAGCATAAATAACGGGAGTCATGCGGCACCTAGTGTGTTCTTGTGGCTTTGGTGAGCTAAAGACCGCTTCATCAGATGCCTGAATTATAGCACGTCATGGGCAAAGAGCTCCACAGTGCTTGATGTGGCTACAGGGCTAAGATAAACCCAAACAACTCAGAGGTGCTGTTTACACAACCACGTAACTCTGAGCCTTGAAAACTCAGCCTTGGAGTTAAAAGGGTCTGGCTGACACTATGTTTGATTTAGTTTTATTTATTTATTTATTGCATTTATATCCCGCCTTTCCTCCAAGAAGCTCAAGGTGGCATGTACTGTTCCCTCCCCTCCCCATTTGATCCTCACAATGAGCCTGTGAGGTAGGCTAAGCTGGGAGGCATTGACCCTTGTGAGCGTCATGGCCGAGTGGGGATTTGAATTCTGGTCTCCCACTTGCACGTTGAGATGAGATGATTGCGTAGGGGAGCAACAGCAGAAGGAGGACAAAAAGTAAAGGTTGCTGTGTTTGACCCATTAGAAAAATCTCAAAGCAATATTGTTATTAGGCCAAGCAAAATATCATAAAATAGCGTGCAAGCTTTTGAGATCTCCAGAAGTCTTAAATCAGTTTAGATGGTAAATGCAGCACTTGGGGCAGGGCGGGAGGATAACGACTGATATTGTAGTCGTTGGGTCTGCATCTGGTTGCAGCCTTAAGATGGAATGGGGGAGGAGGTAGAAGACATTAAAATCAGTTGGGGGGGGAGGTTGTGATGAAAACATAGCTCCAGAGACCCACCTGGGAGAAAAGCATTGGGTGGGGGTGCAGGGTGGGAAATGGTGAACCAGGGAAGGCTTAAGCACCCCAATCCAATAGAAAGGCAGGGTCCAGGCATTTGAAATCACAAGGTAGCTAGTAAAGTGTTGTGAGGAGAAGAACCAGGAACTCTTCCTTCACCTCTGTTTTCATACCTGTTGGTGTATTTCAAGGCAGTTCCTCTTGACAGTATAGGTTAGGGGGATTTGCTGCCCTGGGCTCCTGCTGGGAGGAAGGGCGGGATATAAATCAAATAATAAATAAATAAAATTTCACAATTCAAATGCAAGCATGCAGTGGCTCGAGGCAGTGGGGGGGGGCATGATACCCCAGAGATGCATATATGAATTAATCCTGCTCAACCAGCTACGTGCAGCAACTTGCTTGCTGTCTCTCTATCAGTCCAGCTTACTGTGTGTGCTATGAAGTGATAAGAAATTATGCGTTTCCACATAAGATGTTGATGAATAGAACCAAGCTGTCTGTCCTTTAGAGAGATGCCAGCATTGCCAATGGTCAGGAAAGATGGGAATTGTGGTCCAACAACATCTGGCGGCCCACTAGTTGGGAAAGGCTGATTTAAACCATGTCACCTGCTAAAACAGGCGGAGAGCCAGATACTTTCACTAGGCCAATACCTCTCCCAAGGCCATGTTTCCCGCTGGCCCTGCTCTGCACCCTCTTTGAAAGTGTTTTTTGAAATAGAAATGGACTGCCTTCAAGTCGATCCCGACTTACGGTAACCCTACGAATAGGGTTTTCATGGTAAGCAGCATTCAGAGGGGGTTTACCATTGCCTTCCTCTGAGGCTGAGAGGCAGTGACTGGGCCAAGGTCACCCAGTGAGCTTCATGGCTGTGTGGGGATTCGAACCCTGGTCTCCCAGGTCGTAGTCCAGCACCTTAACCACTACACCACACTGGCTGGAATGTGTCCTGTAATGCCTCTGGCTTGCCTGGAGAGAGGTCCATGTCTGTAGAAAACTCTGGGGTTTTGTGTGTCTGGAGTTTAGCCTGTTGCGTAAAGTTATCGCATCCCTTCCCAGCCCCCAACTTTTTCCAGCGCCACCCACGTTGGTAGGTGTCCCCTCCCCCCTGAGGGAATGCAGCCCTCGGGCTGAAAAGGGTTCCCCATCCTTATGCGAAAACCACCTATCCATAATCGCCTTCTAATTACATAAGAACATAAGAAGAGCCCGCTGGATCAGGCCAGTGGCCCATCTAGTCCAGCATCCTGTTCTCACAGTGGCCAACCAGGTGCCTGGGGGAAGCCCGCAAGCAGGACCCGAGTGCAAGAACACTCTCCCCTCCTGAGGCTTCCGGCAACTGGTTTTCAGAAGCATGCTGCCTCTGACTAGGGTGGCAGAGCACAGCCATCATGGCTAGTAGCCATTGATAGCCCTGTCCTCCATGAATTTGTCTAATCTTCTTTTAAAGCCATCCAAGCTGGTGGCCATTACTGCATCTTGTGGGAGCAAATTCCATAGTTTAACTATGCGCTGAGTAAAGAAGTACTTCCTTTTGTCTGTCCTGAATCTTCCAACATTCAGCTTCTTTGAATGTCCACGAGTTCTAGTATTATGAGAGAGGGAGAAGAACTTTTCTCTATCCACTTTCTCAAGGCCATGCATAATTTTATACACTTCTATCATGTCTCCTGTGACCCGCCTTTTCTCTAAACTAAAAAGCCCCAAATGCTGCAACCTTTCCTCGTAAGGGAGTCGCTCCATCCCCTTGATCATTCTGGTTGCCCTCTTCTGAACCTTTTCCAACTCTATAATATCCTTTTTGAGATGAGGCGACCAGAACTGTACACAGTATTCCAAATGCGGCCGCACCATAGATTTATGCAACGGCATTATGATATCGGCTGTTTTATTTTCAATACCTTTCCTAATTATCGCTAGCATGGAATTTGCCTTTTTCACAGCTGCCGCACACTGGGTCGACATTTTCATCGTGCTGTCCACTACAACCCGAGGTCTCTCTCCTGGTCGGTCACCGCCAGTTCAGACCCCATGAGCGTATATGTGAAATTAAGATTTTTTGCTCCAATATGCATAATTTTACACTTGTTTATATTGAATTGCATTTGCCATTTTTCCGCCCATTCACTCAGTTTGGAGAGGTCTTTTTGGAGCTCTTCGCAATCCCTTTTTGTTTTAACAACCCTGAACAATTTAGTGTCGTCAGCAAACTTGGCCACTTCACTGCTCACTCCTAATTCTAGGTCATTAATGAACAAGTTGAAAAGTACAGGTCCCAATACCGATCCTTGAGGGACTCCACTTTCTACAGCCCTCCATTGGGAGAACTGTCCGTTTATTCCTACTCTCTGCTTTCTGCTTCTTAACCAATTCCTTATCCACAAGAGGACCTCTCCTCTTATTCCATGACTGCTAAGCTTCCTCAGAAGCCTTTGGTGAGGTACCTTGTCAAACGCTTTTTGAAAGTCTAAGTACACTATGTCCACTGGATCACCTCTATCTATATGCTTGTTGACACTCTCAAAGAATTCTAATAGGTTACTGAGACAGGACTTTCCCTTGCAGAAGCCATGCTGGCTCTGCTTCAGCAAGGCTTGTTCTTCTATGTGCTTAGTTAATCTAGCTTTAATACTACTTTCTACCAGTTTTCCAGGGACAGAAATTAAGCTAACTGGCCTGTAATTTCCGGGATCCCCTCTGGATCCCTTTTTGAAGATTGGCGTTACATTTGCCACTTTCCAATCCTCAGGCACGGAGGAGGACCCAAGGGACAAGTTACATATTTTAGTTAGCAGATCAGCAATTTCACATTTGAGTTCTTTGAGAACTCTCGGGTGGATGCCATCCGGGCCCGGTGATTTGTCAGTTTTTATATTGTCCATTAAGCTTAGAACTTCCTCTCTCGTTACCACTATTTGTCTCAGTTCCTCAGAATCCCTTCCTGCAAATGTTAGTTCAGGTTCAGGGATCTGCCCTATATCTTCCACTGTGAAGACAGATGCAAAGAATTCATTTAGCTTCTCTGCAATTACAGCATGCCATAAGCCAAGAAGGGAAGCCAATTTTCCCTGCTCAGTTCAAAATGTGGTCTGATGTTGCTCTCAGGGAGCCGCCCAAGCAAGGGCAGAATTCAGGAAGACTTGCATACTGCTGCCAGCCTGGCAATGCCAAAGTAATGGGGTAGAGGCAAGTTCTTGCTTAATGCAAAGAGGGGCAGAGATCACCCAGCCAGAGCGTGGGTTGGGCACTGGTCTTGTGGCTCATGTAAGTGACTCAAATCTCACAGTACAAGGGAAGGGGAATCTCTTGGGGGTCACTTGCCAGCCTGAGTTGGAAGAGAGTGCTTCACCCCCACTCAAAATACTCTGATCGGATTCTAGTTGTGATGGAAAGCCACCAAGCTTCCCTAAATAGATGAGATTCTTTAGCTTCTAACGTGCTCAGCATCCATTCTCCCACTAATGGCAATTTCCCTGAAGGCTAAAATACAGAATGCAAATGGAGTTACCCAGAATGGGAATATTTGGATGAGTTGGTTTTTTTTTACTTCAGAGCATAAATGCCAGGACTTTCTATATTTTAGAAATGACAAGAGAGTTCAAAGAAGCAAAAATCACGAATATTGCAAATAGCAAGGGATGTGTGCATGGACATATTGTGCATTATTTGATATTTAAATTGAAGCATGATGGGAAACTTCTAGAAGATGCATTCATGAAAAATTAAAACTTTCTGCATCTGTGTGTGTGAGAGAGATAGACAGACATGGGTTGGAGGAAAAGGAACATGACTTTTCAGTCTCTCACTTAGCAGATTTCTCTTTGCATGACAAATTTGCTTACTGTTATCACTGGTGGAAGGGTGGCACTGAATTCAGATTTCAAATTTAAAATAGAGGTTCCATATAAATATCATTACATAATTTGGTTTTGGAGAAACCCAACTCAAGTTGAGCCCGCATGGTAGGGGTGTTTCTTTGCCTTCTGAGAGCTGATCAAATGTTACTTTTTCTAAAGCGCTTTTGCCTGCCGTGCACATTCAGCACTTTCTCTCCACTCCTCCGAGGGTTGTCTTTAATTCCCTCCCTCCGCTTTAGTCAGCAATGATCCGTAAGTGAGGATCTGTGCCAAATGGCGTACGATAACATAAACTGTTGTATTATCTTTTCTAGCCAGTCGGAGTCAACTTGGTCAGCGTGTACTCAAGTCCTAACGATCAGAGCCTGTGGGCGATTGACAACAAATGCAACGTTCATGTACGCACTGGGATTTCAGAGGAGATGCCTGTAGGCACAGATTGGGAACAGGTTCCAGGTGGGAATACTCAACGTGCACATTCGGATGCTGTTGAAACATCATTGAAGCTCAGTCTCTCTCTGATTTTCAGCTGATTTTGTTGTCGGTCTTTTTGTTGCTATTTAAATTCAAGTCTTTGAAAGCATCTCTGTCTCCCACACACAGCCAAATCTCAATACGGTGCATAAGGAACTCACTGCTGCAAGGTGGAGTGATGGCCACTAGGCTAGGTGGCTTTAAAAGTGGCTTAGACAAATTCACACAGGGGGTAAGCGTAGCCCACCTTGATGCCCTCCAGATGTTGTTGGACTCTGAACTCCCAACATCCTTTGACCGTTGGCCAGGCTGATGGGAGCTGCAGTCCAGCAACATCTAGAGGGCGCTAAGTTGGGGAAAGCTAGTCTAGTCTGTCAGTGGCTACTAGTCATGTGGAATATATGGGATAGGGACAGAGGCAATATGCCACTGAAAACCACCTTCTCGGGGTCAACAGTGGGAGAGGGCTATGGCCTTCATGCCCTGTTTGTGGCTTCCTGAAATCACCTGATTGGCCACTGTGGGAAGCAGGTAGCTAGACTAGAAGAACCTTTGTTCTGATCCAGTAGGATTCCTAAGGTCTTATGCTTGGCATACTTTGACAAACACAAGGAGGTATGTGTAGCCTGAAGAAGAGACGATTAAGGGAAGACATGAAAACAGTCTTCAAATACCTGAAGGGCTGCCATGCAGAAGATGGGGCAGGCTTGGTCTCTGTTGCTCCAGAGGGCTGGGTTAGAGCAAATGGGTGGAAGTTCCGGGGAAACAGATTTTGGCAAAACCTTAGGAGAGACTTCCTAGCGGAAAGAGCTGCTTGGCAGTGGACCAGGCTGCCTCAGGAGTTGGTGGTGGGCTCTCCTTCACTGGTGATGCTTAAGCAAAGGCTGGACAGCCACCCATCAGGGATGCTGTGGTTGCATTCTCGGGGTGGAGGGTTTGACTCAATGGCCTCCCTTTCAGCTCTGTGAAACACCTGCTCTTCCCTGAGCTGCACTTCATAGTTCCTAGACCAGGCGGTGTCCTCTCCACCATTGGGCTCAGCCTTGCTCCCCTCCATGTTGGAGTCCCAGCAACATTGGTCAGGACAAAGGCTCCCCATCTCTTATGTACACCATCTCAATACTTTTTAAATAAAACCCTACAGCAGCCTTCCCCATCCTGGTGCTCCTCTAGATGTTGGTGGACTACAGACCCAGCATGGCCAATGGCCAGGGGTTATGAGAACTATAGTCCAAAGCATACGGAGGGCACTAGGTTTGGGGCAGTCTGCCTTACAGAAAAGGATACAAATATGATAAATAAATATAAGAGCTAATGTAGCTCTTTAGGGTTTGGGTTGTTTTTTTGTTTTCATTTCTTTTATTGAGAAATATTTAATGTTTCTTCTTTCCTGTGAAATTGCAAGTAGTGGGAAATGTCACAGTGTATGTGCCCATTTCTAAATACTTTGACCAAGCATATCCTTCCCATGTCTTTGGGTTTAGGGCTCCAGGCATGTCAGCTGGCAATAAGCACAAGGACTGTTTGGGCACGGTGTCTCAGTGGGGACATAGCACGCCGGTACGGCATCACAGATAAAAATCCCGCAGGAGATTATTGGAAGAAGATTCCAGGGAATGTTTCCTGTTTGGCAGGCAAGTGGTTTTTCTTTTTTAAAACTGCTCTGTGGTTTTATGGGACCTGTAGAAGGAATTGTTAGTTCAGTATTTGAAAGGTGAAGCATGCTGGCTTTTTTAATCAGTTTAGCTTTTATCTTCGCAAGGCCGCACATCTAAGGAGGAGCCTAATATCTGTTTAAGTGTGGAATCTCCTGTTCTAGAGATTCTTAAACAGGGCTTTAGATGAACACAGAGCTTTCACGAACAGCCTTGCAGAGAGCTTACTAGAGAGCAGAAGGAGGGGAATCCAAGCTATTGCTTAGAACAGGGGTGGGAAACCTCTGGACCAGGGGCCAATTGTGGCCCTTTAGGCCTCTGGATCTGACCTTTGAAACTACCCCAGGCCACACCCCTCACTGGCCCTGCATCACATCCTCATTGTTTTTGCCTGACTGACATGTGCTCTTTAACTCTGATAACACTTCTTGTTTGGATGGATGGAGGACAGAAAGGGATGTGTGTAGAAAGTAGCCAACTGTGCAAAGGTAAGAGTTACACGTGTTGCTTCATCCACTTTTGCCTCTGGCCCCGCCCGCCGCTGGCATGTAGCCCTTGGAATGCTGCCCAGAAAGGAACACGGCCCTCAGTCTGAATAAGGTTCCCCACCCCGACTTAGAGGCAGCACCCAGTATAAGTCTGTCTTTGTCCTTCTCCTTTATGCACAACTGAAGGGGTTACAGAAGTGCTGTTGGGACAGCAGGCTAGCTGACCTTTGCCCTGGCTGCTTGGTGTTTAGCTTATGGGTCACTCGCTGCTAACAGACATGAAGAATCAAATACCAGTTCATATGGAAAGTGATATTATCAACCAAATGCCCATGCCATTTTGCCTTCAGCTGAACAACTGAACCTTTTCTGTTTCAAATAGGCCCTTATAGGTCAGCTTTTCCCAACCTTTGGGTTCCCAGATACTGCTGGACTACAATTCCCATCATTCCTGACCATTCACCATGCTGGCTGTGGCTGATGGGAGTTGGTCCCTAGATGTTGTTGGACTACAACTCCCTTCAGCCACAGCCAGCATGGCCAATGGTCAGGAACGATGGGAATTGTAGTCCAGCAATATCTGGGGACCCAAAGGCTGGTATAGGTTATATAGTAAAGGAAAGCAGGCAGTACTGTTGGGTATTGTAGCAGTGGATGGAATGGGCTTCTTGGCTAACAGCCTGCCTGTTAGCACTCTAAAACTGAATCTGGCAACTTTTTTCATTCCTCAGCTACTCCTCTAGATGACCTGTGGGCCGTTGGTCCTTCAGGATACCTCCTTCAGCGTCTTACAAAGACGTTCCACCATTCTCACGCCTTGCAGAAACACGGTGATGCTTCTATGTCATTTCACTCAGACGATTTTGAAGATGAGTGGGAAGTAATATGAGGGCCTCACGGCTCTGGAGCAACAAAATAGCAAAATAACAAGAAAACACACTTGGGAATCCTGTTACATGCTGTCAGGCTTTTAGAGCCACAGACATTTGGCAACAGTCGCACTTTGGTATTTAAAAAACTGACGTGTCACATAGCCCCCAAACTGTGTAGTGAGGTGTCTTGTCTCGGTATCTCTTGGGTAAGATGGGCAATGTGACTTCAAGGAAACGTTAAACTTGTCTTTATTGTAGCTGTACGTTTTTTAAATATAACGTGTCAATTTAACCTCATTAGCAACAAAACTATTTTGCTCTAGCATGCAAACTAATACCTGTACAACATTGGGAAGGATGTCTCTTACCTAGGCTGTATCTCAACAGCAGAAATACATTTTTCACTTCTTGTACTTTTACACTGAGTAGGAGAAAATGGGTGCAGTGTGGATGCAGATCACATTTCAGTTTGCCCTTCACTGAAAGGAACAAAACAAGATAACACTTCTCAGTCGGAAGCCAACTCAATGATGCACTGTTTGGTATTGAGTTTAAAATCTCTTGGGACCATTTTCATCATAACTTTCAGGGTTCCACTAAACCTTTTGCTCTGTGATGGGTTAAAAAGCAAATTTCACACATTGCTGAAGAGTTTGGATTTGTCCCAGTCTTTATCCAGACACCAGTTTCCCTTTATACATAACCCCAGGACATTAATGGTGTTTGTTTCACAGATCCCATGAGGGAGTTAGACAGAATGTTCTTGTAAGAGGTTGTCAAGCTAATAAGAGGAAGGTGGCTCTGTGGGTGCTATTTAGCACTGCACTTGGCCTGACTGAACTGTGCCTGTAACCAGAGGAGACTGAATTTCCATTTTTGTACCAACAATTTAGAATGAAAACAAAGTGATAATAAAGAGAGGAATTTATCTCATAAGAGACTCTGTGGTATTCATCAGGTTTTCAGAATGGTAGTCTTTTTAGCTATATTAGCTAAATCTTGCAATGTTTTACATTTGAGATGTTTACAGCAGAGGTGCTTAACTGGATAATTTACTAACCACTGTAGTTTGTATTTCATAAAGACTAATTTCCTTTTTTAAAAAAATCCTATAAGAGAGGTCTTAATTCCAGTGGCTTAGATGGGAAAAGTTTGTCCTGTTCTTTTATTTATTTGAGGAACAGAGGCATCTTTGGGATTTTTTAAACAGCTGCTAAGGAATCTGCAGATGAGCCAGCTTCCAACAGGGGATCGGGGTAGTGGAGAAGCTTGGAAACCCAAGGCGCACAGGTCAAGGAACATGTTTTTTTGTTTTTCTTCTTAAGCTACCCTCTGGTAGATTATGGGGAGAACCAATGCATGCCAAGAATACAGAGCCTCTGTGTATCAAGAGCTAACTTTGGTCACCATACATACCTGTTTTGCAACAAGCACTTGCATAATTAGTGCTTGGTTCTTCTCTTTCAGTTTAGGGTGACTAAGAGGTCGTATTTGTTTCCCTCTGAGAGCTGATCTGTTTTGCTTGATCTCTGCATCTATATATGGAGCCAGCCTCAGAATTTCTTTTTTTAGTCTGCCACTGGATTTGTAACCAACTCAGCTACTGAAGTTTACCCGGTTCACTTGAGCTGTTTGTGGAGCCCCACTGGCAAGTAAAACATCAAAATTGTCCAAGACACTACTCTGAAGTTGAGAACTTCTGGAGGGTGGGAATAGCACTGTTTTGCACTCCTCCTGGCCAAAAACCAGGTGTTCATATTACAATACTGAAAATAAATGACATTGTTAAAAATATATACATACATTACACTTTTTTAAAAAAGACCTAATGATAATGGCTTGGCTTGCTAGTTGTTTGTATTCTGTACAATAGTGCACTTTTCTTTGTTCATTAACACTAGCTGGTGTTGGCAGCCCCTTTAAGCCAGTGAGATTTTTTTTTAAATGTTGTTTCATCTAACAATCTGAAATGTTTACTGTCTTTAGTTTCTTGTCACCTTTGTGTGAGGGTTTTCTTTTCTGTTGTGCTTTCAGATAAGTGCAATAAACTCTTTTTTCTTAAACAATTTTACATTTGGATGTTTTAAAGGTAATATAAGGTTACTAGATGATTTTTGTGGGGCATGATCATGTTCATTGAAGCAAAAGAAAGTGCGTGAGACTGCAATAAGCCAGGCACTCAAAGATAAGTTGGAAACCGACCACACTTTGTTGCAGTCTAACACTGTGAACACACTCGTCACCTACCCCAAAGCGTTTCCACTAGCCACACCTGGAGGGGGAATGGGTTGATCTGCCTATCAGTTGCAAAATCTCTTTGAAGCTGATTTTTTTTAAAAAAAATGCACTCAAGCTGCTCCCACCAGGTTTTAGAGTAAAAAGGGGCAGGGTTTGACTAGTGAGTCATGTGCCTCTGTTTTCAGAAGAGAGAGGTGGAGATACACTGGAACTGGCAGAACAGCGAGTGTGTTTCTACCTTGAGAGCTTTCAGAATCCTGAGAAACCCAGCTCTTTTTTAATTAATGTTTTTAATTTAATTTCATTTTTTTTATTAGATTTCTACCCTGCTCTTCCTCCCAGTAGGAGCCCAGGGCATCTAATGTTGAAGCATCACTGCAATGATTTGCAATTTTAAAACTACTAAGAATCTGAATCAAGGAAACAAGTAAAAAGATGACGTTCACTGTATTTAAAATAGCCTCTCCAGGTTTCATGCCGACACCTTATTCTGGATTACCTGTAACTTACTGTATGTTTAGATCCAGCGGATAGGATGCTTATGTGCCCAGACATAGGAATACCTAGAACCTTTGGGAGGCCTATGTGTCCCTTTCCATAATGGAATTCCAGCTTCCCAGTCTACTAAGATGGGGACAGCTAACACATGGCCCTCTAGATGTTGCTAAACTGCAGTTTTCATCATATCTGGTCATTGGCCATGCTGGTTGGGTCTGATGGGAGTTGTAGTTCAGCAGTATCTGGAGGGTCACAGGTGAACCACCCCTACTCAAAAGCTATTCTGAAAACTTATCAGATATTTTCATGGCCCTTCAAAAAAACTTTGCATGCTTGAATGTGCATTTCTAGTACAAAATACATGCCTATGTAGAATTAGATGAGTATCTCTTTAAAAAAGCACTCTGAATTGGTGGCTCTCCTTTCCATGTGCCTCTCCTTAAACAAAAACCAAAAAAACAGGTGCCCAATTCTACATAAGCAAACCATCTGCACTTAATGGGGAGTCTACATATTTTATGCTACTCCCGTTCTGAATCTAACTTTGTCATTCTGTATATCCTTTGAGGATGTTGTAAGCCCGTGATTTGCAGATACATTCATGGGAAGGCAAGCTTTCTGAATGACAACTTGTAAACCCTTACTAACCGTGTGGAAGGTGCAGCCGCAGGTTGCTAGTCTAAAGTTATTGTTTCTTCTGCATACTTGAAATAAGGCCATATGGCCAATTCAAATTGAGCATGGGCCAAAGATTCTGTTGTGCCTGTGTCACAAGGGCTCAGTCATTCTTGTATGGCAGGGCTAGGGAACCTCTCCAGATGCTGCTGGACTCCAAATCCCATCAGTCCCAGCCAGCATGGCCAGTGGTCGGGAATGATGGGTGCTGAAGTTCAACAATGCCCAGAGGGCTATACGTTTCCAGTCCATGTTGTATGAGACTCTTCTGTATCTTCCTCCTAATGCAGCTATTTAAGCTGTGTCTGAAAAAAGACACATTTGGGGGCTGGAATACAGGGGAGATGTAGGCTTCCCTGTTTTATCTGCTTAAGTAGCATTTCACTTTTGATACAAAATATTTGGAGATACTTGAAGAAAAAGAAGCATTGCAATTTGATCCTCTGTCTAGGGGAGAACATCTCTACATTTGTGGTGCCAACTGTAATCAGGGTGTATAGATAACCAAAGGACCCTAGGGATTCAATTACATTATTATTATTATTACTATTATTATTACTATTATTATTATTATTATTATTATTATTATTATTAATTTGATTTATATCCCACCCTTCGTCCCAGCAGGAGCCCAGGGCGGCAAACAAAAATGCTAAAAACACTTTAAAACATCACAAAAACAAACCCCAAAACACATTAAAAACAAAACAACATTAAAAACAAACAAAAAAAGCTTTAAAAATGTCTTTTAAAAAGGGTTAAAAACATACTGTTAAAAATATATATATTAAAAAGCAATTCTAACAGAGACACTGATTGGGATAGGTCTCAACTTAAAAGGCTTGTTGAA
Organism: Rhineura floridana; assembly: GCF_030035675.1. NCBI lineage: Eukaryota > Metazoa > Chordata > Lepidosauria > Squamata > Rhineuridae > Rhineura > Rhineura floridana. The sequence continues at coordinate 216,987,411 of NC_084481.1, forward strand.
AGAGGAAAGTCCTCAAAGGGCGCCGAAAACAGCAGAGATGGCGCCTGCCTAATATTTAAGGGGAGGGAATTCCACAGGGCAGGTGCCGCCGCACTAAAGCTCTGTTTCCTGTATTGTGCAGAATGAACCTCCTCTGTTTCGCGATGTTGGAGGGGAGGGAACAGTTGGAAAAGAGTGAATTTCAGCAATGTTACAAAGGAAGAAGCCAGAGGGTTTGGCGGGGGCCGGGATTGAATAGGAGAAATGGCAATTGAGTGCCTGAAGTACAATCAATCTTGTACGAATGCTGCTTAATAATTGCAGTCACATTAATATCTAATGAGGCCAACACTGTTACTATAACTGTAAAGTGAATTAATAATGGCTTTAAACATCTCCCAGCCATGTATACCTTTGCAAATAAACTCGCAGAAAGGAAGCTTTTTGTCACAGGCAAAGAACAGATGTTTAAATATAGTGTTGATGGCAGATCCTTGTTCTCAGTTTGGGGAGCAAGAAAGGTCAGGTGAGCAGATAGCTGCTCTGCTTCCTTGGGGAAATTTTCTTTTGAGTAGATAGATTTCAGGAAAAAAGAAGCACTTCCATTCCTGCTTATGGAGAAGCTGCTTGTGAAATGTCTGTCTACTGCAAGGATGGGGAAACTTTGGCGCAGCAGATGATGTTGGACTCTAACTCCCATCAGGCCTAGGCAGCATGGGCAGTGGCCAGAGATGATGAGAGTTGTAGTCCAGCATCATCGGGGGTGAGGAGCACAGAAGTTCCCTGTCTCTGACCTACTGTCTTGGCATTGTATTATCTAATGAAAGGATTTCTATAAGTTCTGTAGAATCTCTACTTTAGACATAAAACAGATCAAAAATCCATTTGCCGTATTGTATTTCCATACACCATCACCTTTACTGTTCTCCAGATTCACAGCAGACTGATTATTATTATTATTATTTTCTTACATTCTTATCCCAGCTTTCCTCCAAGGAGCTCATGATGGTTCTCCCCTCCCCATTTGATTCTCACAACAGCCCTGTGAGGTAGGTTAGGCTGAGAGACTGGCTGCCCCAAGGTCACCTAGTGAGGTGAGCGGGGATTCGAACCCTGGTCTCCCAGGCCATAGTCCAACACCCTAACCATTACGCCACACTGGCTTTGCGAACTCAAGCTGGAAACATCAAAATATTGGGTTAGCTCCAAAAAATGCCTTCCTCCATCAGACGAGGGGTCCCTTAGGTTTCAACCCATTGTAAATAAAGAGGAATCAGGTATAGGATATGTTAAATCTGCTCCACTCTTAAGGAAGAAAGGAACCTGCAGATATTCTTCAGCTTTATTATCAGTCAGCTTTGAAGACAAAAGAGTTGGAATCTAGATGCTGGACTCTCATGCTGGAGGGATGAGATGGGGCACTGGGGGGGCGAAGTTAACCAATTCCTCTTTCCCCTTGCAGCTCATTCTGTATCACTCTTACAGTTCCTCTGGGTACAGCTTTCATTGCCCTTTAGCTAGTGGGTCAGGAAGACCTGCTACTGAGTTGCAGCCTCATGCTACCACCATACAATATGTACAGTAAAAATTAAGTGGATCCCCCAAAGCCTTGTGGATCCCAGTTCGAAAAGGCTGAACTACTGCAATGCTGGGGAGCCTGTGTCCCTCCTGATGGGCTCCAGGTTCAGATTAGCAAAGGACAAGGTAGGTCAACGGCAACCCACACGCACAGTAAGTGAAGCATGTTCATAAACATTTTTTGCATCAAGCAACGGGTTGGACTTGATGGCCTTATAGGCCCCTTCCAACTCTACTATGTGTTCAGTATTATAAAAATACCAGAGAGAAATAGGAACTAATTTGGTTGGTCCTATTTCTTAGCAGAGATTGTAAAAATACAAGCAGCAGAATGAGAATAAACCAGCCCCACCTTTCTCTATATAAACAACAGACACAATCTTTTAGGTAAAAGAAAAGAATGTTTACTTACGACCTCATATGTTAAGAACATAGGCTCTAGCTTAGAAGAAAGAAAATACAGAAGTCTCAGTCCATCTTGGTGTTTGTATTGATGCTCTTAGCAGAGAGCATCATGCCATGCGGCCTCTCTCAAAGGTAGGAAGATCAACAATGGAGAATATTCAAAAATCCCCCAGGCCAAAGGAGGAGGAAGTCAGGTAAGTAACCCCACCCATTAGGAAGTTACATCATGGTAAAACAGGTACATGGGATATTTCCCCAAATATCCCTTAAAGGGAACATGCGACATTTGCCTATTCCAACACTATGATTCACCAAACAGATTTAAGAGTTCAGGACACTGATAGCTGTTCTAACCACTACATTCAATGTGGTAGTCTGTGGCAGATTTCTTGACTGTACTACCGTGGCAGGGTGCATGTGTTTGTTACATTTTTGAATGTTCTCCCACATTTTTTTAAAAAATAACCCTCCCTGCATATAGAAAGCTAGCACACCCGTGAGCCTCCAACATAATGACTTCCCAACTGCTGTCTAAAATGTGCAATACAGGTTTCAGCTATCTTCTACTACTTCTATATAATATGCTGCGCAATCTTGAGACGGTAATGTAGTGTTTGATGTGGAATTGCAACAGAAAACTATGAGAGCCTCAGGCACAACACTGGCTGATTTGTACAGTAGGTACTATAGATGACTTCACCTGCTTCCTTTATTCATTTTCCAGTGGCTTCTACCTACCTTAGTTTGTAGATAAGAACTGCACATACAATTTGGCTTTTCATCTCTCACGCCGATTGAATTATGGCGCCAAGTCCTACCAAGATTGGCTGCTCGTCTTGGCAGAGCTCAAAGCAGATTCTTTCTCTCCCTGAAATTACTGATTTATGCCTTCTGAGATTTATTTGGCTATATGATGTACTACTATAGTTTCCCAGGAAAAAGGATCTCATCAGATTAGCTGTTTGGAGATGTAGTAGCTGCCATTTTATATTAGTTTCTCGAGCCTGTGGAAACATTATTAATGGTGACTGATAGATGAAATTGCAGGTCCCATCATTTCCAATGCAATAGACTGCAGTAAAAAGTGCAAGGCCTGAGATTCTCCACTCTTGTTTTAGACTCTGGATTTACCGATCTCATGTTGTGTAGGGCTCTTTAGATGGCAATATGTATTGTTTTAATTATTTGAAGTGTTCCTCTTTCAACAAGCCTTTTCAGTAAAGACCTTATCCCAGTCTGTGTCTGTGGGAGTTGCTTTTTAATATGTTTTTAAAGATTTTTGTAAATATGTTTTTAAGATGTTTTGTTTTAATATGTTTCTAGAGATGTTTTGTTTTAATATGTTTTAAAGTCTTATATTTTTAAGATGTTTTAGAGCACTTTTAGTGTTTTTGTTTGCCGCCCTGGGCTCCTTCTGGGAAGAAGGGTGAGGGATTAATTTAATAAATAAATGAATGAATAACCCAGCCTTGCTGTGTTTGGGGGGCCCTTCTGCTGACTAGGGGCTTGTACTTCTGCTCCAAAGTCCTGCCCTGAGTGTGCCAATGGACAAAAACTGTGTGTCTGTGTATATGTTTCTGTTTCATACAGGAGCTTGTTCCTTGTAAGCTGTCAGGTTCCTGCTCCGGGCAATAGACACTCAGTTTTCACTTTAAAAGCACAGCATAGGATGATCCAAGTTTCAGTGGTTGGTGCATGCTGAATGCTCAAAGTCAGTCTTGGAGCCCAAAGAAAGGTCCATACAAGAGGCACCAGAAATGTTCCACACAGCACTAGTGGGGAAGCATCTTAATAGACGCTCAATAAATGTGCAACATCTTCATCTATCACAGAAGCCTGGGCCCTTCTGTTTTCTTGTCCAATTTTTGATAACACCGGTTAACTTTGATTCTTAGTAGGGCTGTACTATTTAGTCAACTGACACTTCTACAAATTGATTCAAAGTGTTTTTATAAGCTAAAAAGATACCCTGAATGCCTGATTAATCAGCCCAAGAGTTTCAGGCAGGAGTCGAACCTGGGACCTTTTGCATGCAGGGCAGATGTTTTAACACTGAACTACACAGAGCATTCAGTGCTTCATATTTGGATCTGTCATCTCTACCAGTTACTTGTAAAATCAACCTTCTCCAGGAGACCTTTCTTGTGCTGCGGCTGAGAGCTTTTCTCCCATTAAAAGAGAGTCTCCTTCAACAGCAGCAGGAAGCAGAACCTCTGAGTCATCCCCCACAAGCTTTTCTTGCTCCCTGGCAGTCTCTCATCTGAGCACCAACACAGGCTCATGGGCCTGTAAAGCTCATTTGAGGTTAAGTGAGATCACACTCCAAGGGCAGTCCAGTGCTGAATGCGGTCTTTCTTTGCATGTTTTTTCACCATGCGCATGGAAACACTCTACAAGATTTTGCTGGTATCTGGGCAACTGTTTCTAACGCATCCATGCCAAAATGGGAGGCAGGGAAGGAATCTTTTGACTTCAAGACAAAGGGCCGCAGATTACATTGACTCAAGATTTCTCAAGGCTGTTGCGCTACTTCCTACCACCCAGCTGGAGCATAAATGCAGCGCACTTTGGTGTGATGTATAGTGTGGAAGGACAGCAGCCATGCAAATCCTTTGCCAGCAAACATTCTATTACTAGCACACCCTGAATTCTGTGCTGCTCAGTGCTATGAATCCTGAAACCCTTAACAATCAAGCTGTAAACTATAACGTAATTTATTCTGAATAAATAAAGTAGAAGAGCAGAGCTAAGGTTTCGCTTGGGCTCAACAGAGCATAGTCCCACATCCTGTTTTCAGTCCCAGGACTCAGCCCTAGAACATGTCAAGTAACAATAGTGAAGAGGCCTCTGAGCATGGTTAGAGTGTATTTCATCTGATCCCAATCAAATTGTTACAGGTTTTCCATCTGATTAATTTGAACAGGCTTATCATCATCATTTATTTCATTTATCAGACACTTTATACAATAAAAAGACTCAAAGTGACTTGACAAAATAACATACATTACATAAAAACAATTTAAAAAAACCAGTGACAATACAAAATCCATAAAATACTCATCCAGCAATACATTAATAAGGACCAAGTCCTACTCACCCCACTGAAGGATGAGCACCGTTGCAGGAGGCAACATTAACCAAAGAGCTGGTTAATGAATAGAAAGGTCTTAGCCTGGAGCCAGACGTGTCTCCCTGAGGAAAGCATTCCATAGACAGGAGCTACCACCAAGAAAGGCCCACTCTCTTGTTGACACCCTCCGCACCCCCCTTGCATGGTGCACTCTGCACTCATTTGTATGGGCGGAGGCTTATCATTGTGGATGGAGATGCCTCAAGGCAGGGATGGTGAGTTGGGCCTTCCAGGTGTTGCAGGAATTCTAACTCCTATCAGTCCCAACCAGCATGGCCAATGGTCAGGGATTATGGGAGGTATAGTCTGACAACAGCTGCAGGACCACAGGTTCACATCCCTGGCTTAAGGAAATACCTTGCAAGAGTTTTAGACTTTTCCAAGGAATTGTGATGGCCTGAGATGTTCAAGTGATAATGGGAAACAGCAGAAAAATATGAAATATGTGCCTGTCTTTGATCTAATGTATGTGTGTGGGGGGGATTTGATGTTGGGAGTATTTAAGTAGCCTGCCTCCATCTGTGCTCAACCTGTATACTGTATTTGTGAATAGATTCAAATGTTGCAAAACATCATAAGTCAGTGGTCCTTCCTTTCAAAGGCACATGGGAAGCTGCTTTATACCAAGTCAGAGCATTGTTCCATCTAGCACAGTATTGTCCACACTGACTGGCAGCGGCTTTCCAGGGTTTCAGACTAGTTTTTCCCAGCCCTACCTGGAGATGCTGGGATTGCTTCTGGGACCTTCTGCATGCAAAGCAGGTGCTCTACCACTGACCTAGAGCCCTTCCCTAAAACCAAGCCTAGATTAACAATATGCTATGCCCCTGCAACGTCTCACCACTCAGGGAAGTGTAGTATGCATAACAATATTTCAAAAAAAGAAAGAAAAGAAGTAAATACCATTTATTTCCATAAATCATGAAAACATTTGTAGAAAGGCAAGTTCCTCTCTAATGAGGCATTACTTCTCCTGTGGAACGCTAATCAGGACTCCTTACAGGGCGTGGTGCAGATGGCATGTATTGTCATGCCCTGCAAAATACAGCTGGTGCAGTACATTCATAGGTACATTTGTGAGGCAGTGAACCCAGGTTCAAATCTTCACTCTGCCATGAAACTCACAGGGAGAGTTTGGGCCAGTCACCATCTCTCAATCTAACTTACTGCACGGGGTTGTTGTGAGGATAAATTGGGGGTGTGGAGAGACCCATAAATGCTGCCTTGGACTCCTTTAGGAAAAGCAGGATATAAATGAAATAAATATATCTGACAGGTCTGCATACCAACAAATATAACTGATCTGCCTTACGCTAAATCAGACCATTCCGTAGTCAACCTACTCTGGATCCTTACTTATCTCTTTTGGAACAAACTTACCCACTTCCAAACTGAATGCAATCCAGGAGCGATAGGTTCTTCCTGTTTCCAGCAGAATGAAGGTATGCAGACAGAGTGCTGACTGACTGGCCCTTGTAGCAATCCAGTGGTTGGCACTGCATGCCCTCCTAGCAATGACAGCCTCCCCCTCCCAGCAGTGTTTAAAATGGAAAAAGTTTCATTTTTTAAAATGGAGGAAATGGCTTTTTAAAATGATATCAAATAAACATTTAACTCGAAAATTGTTGGGCACCTGAAAAAGTTTTTTTTAAAAAAACAACGACAACAAACTAGAGGCTGCCTGACATATGTGGGAAGGGGAAAAATATGCACTGGAACTGTATTCAGACAGAGCCAGATAGCTGTGTCAGCAAAGGTGTAGGTGAGCACGGTTTGTCCCAGAACAGAAAAACCTGCACTGATTCTTGTAGAGAGATAAGTCTGCATGTACAAGTACACAGAGCCAACCTGAAACTGAAGGGCAAGCTACAGTTTATAGTGGCAAGAATCAAAAGTCATAATGGTGGCCATGCTTGTTTCCTATAGAGCACCAGGAAGAGGGGTGTACTCCCTGTCCATTTTGTTTCTCTTTCTACCTCACCCCCACCAATTACTTTTTCTTCCGGAAGAAAAATGGCTGGGGAGAAATTGTAAGGGGAAAGCATGGGTAGGGGGATTATTTAGAAGCCCCTCCTGCTGACCTATACTAAAATTTAAATTGCCCTCATTCCTCCACCATCAAGAAAATAGACAGTGACATGATTTAGACGCACAGGTCTGTCACCATCACATCTAGTTTGCCTTTCGGGGGTGGGACTTGTAGTTACTAAACAAGTATGACTAGAGAGTATGTGTTTGATTAAGACTATGTGTTTGTACAATACTGCGTGTTTGTACTTGTACGAGACAGGTTTCTCATAGGTGCAATCGGTGACCAGAACAAACTGGCTTCCCAGCTGGCTGGACTATTGCATGCACACAAACATGATGCAAACAGTGTAATTTCTTGTGTAACTAACTGCTGGCTTCACACCTTCAGTTGTAAGGATTGTGACTGATGCGATAAGTCTATACCCTGTACGGTTTCGGCCCAGTCTATCTGAAAGAGTGCCTCCAGCATCATCAATGTTGCCGCCCAACAAAATCAGCCTCAAAAGACCTTCTCTCTGTCCCACCAGTTAAAACAGCTGGTGAGAACTAGGGAGAGGGCTTTTTCAATCGTGGCACCCACTCTATGGAGTTCCCTCCCAAATGACATCCGCCATGCCCCCTCCATGATGAGCTTCCGCCAGACCCTGAAAACCTGGCTCTTCAGGCAGGCCTTTGGGGTGGGTTAGATTTTAGTATTATTGTTGGAATTTTAAGGCTCTAATGTGAACTGTATGTTTTTATGTTGTGCGTCGCCAAGAGTGGCTGGACAACCAACCAGATGGGCAACCAATAAATTTAATAAATAAATAAATACGTCTATATTGCCTGTACAGCTCAGGCTTTACAGACAGATACATGAATATCAAGGCATTATGTCCTAGGCACCCTTGAAACATTCTTTTTCATGTGCTTTCCCAATTATTTTTGCTCATTATGGTATCAGGCTGGTTATTGCTTTCAAGTACTGTTTATACCTGCAAAAGTTCTGAGGTAGACATTCTGCTTTGAGGCAAATCCCATAATTTCCTGCTAAAATCTTGTAACCTTCCATACCACAAATGTCCCAGTGTCTTTTGTGCGTGTGTCCTGCTTCTGTTGCTCCTCCTGATGGCAATAATGCAGTAACTCTGGGGAAGCATCACACAACTACTAATGTAGCTAAATGGTGTATGGACGGTCCAGCATAAATCCATCACTAATGTGCTATTCTTGCATCCATGGCATGTTGCAGAATATCACACGCACACAAAATAACAGTTGGGGCCCCTAGTGAAAATAGAAGGCATGAGGTATCCAAATGCCAGGATGGCGATTTTATTTTTAAGTGATTATGGCTCTGCCAAAAGCCAAACTAAGTTATGTGTCTTCCCAGAAAAACACACTGAAGAATCAGAGAACTTAATAAGACTAGAGGCAGTAATTTCCCCCCCTAAGAACTGAGGGTAGTTGAAGAAGGATTACTCCTTGTGGTGTCCACTCATCCTACATTTATATTTAATAAACAGGTTTTGCAGGGTCTTTTATTTTGTTTAAGAACCCTACAAGACCTGTATGGCCCAAACTGACAAAAGAAATGTGTGCATACCAATGCCTGGCCTGGCCATCAGGCACAGTGAGAGCATTTTTAAATGCTAGTAAAATGCCTGTTAGTTTATTATTACATTTTTACCACCATGGGCAGGTACCATTTTGTTGTGTTCCCCCCCCCCAGGCATCAAAATCTCTTGGGCTATCTCTGGGGTATACCATTGAAAGTTATGCCTCTCTCAATGATCTTTCACTTTTTTTCTTAAACAATGGTAGTCTCTTCTAGACAAAGTCAATTTACATGGTGGCATTCTGTGTCAGTTGTAGCCCTTTTCACACGGAACACAGGAAGCTGCCTTATACTGAGTCACACCAATGGTCCATCTAGCTCAGCCATGTTGACACTGACTGGCAGCAGCTCTGAAGGATTTCAGACAGGGGACCCCTTTCCAGCTCTGTCTGGGGATGACAGTGATTGAACCTGGGACCTTCTGCATGCAAAGTAGATGTTCTACCTCTGAGCTACAGCCCTAAACATAGAAGGAGCAAGCCTATGCTGAGGCCTCAGCCCTGACATCACATGGCTATGCTAGCCCCACCCTCTGATATCCATGCATGGTCCATGCTCATGCATAGGGGTTCCACACGATCAAGATGCACATCTGGACAATGGGAAGCACTTACCCTTTGGAACTCCATCCCATTCCATATCAGACAGGTGCCTCTTCTATTGTCTTTTCAGAACCTGCTGAAGACCTTATTTCAACAAACCTTCTAAAATATTTATCCCTGCTGCTTTCTGTCTTGGATTTGAATTGATTTTATGTGTGCACTGTTGTTGTTTCAAACTATATATATATATATAGTTTTAACTGATTTTATATATGTAACTATTTTATATATGTGTGGTCATATTGTAAATCACTGCAGGATGCCTCATAAGAAGATGATAAGAGCTTTGCTGGATCAGGCCAATAGCCTAGTCCAGCATCCTGTTCTCACAGTGGCCAACCAGTTGCCCATGGGAAACCTGTAAGCAGGACCTGAGTGCAAAAGCATTCTCCCCTCTTGTGGCTGCCGGCAACTGGTATTTGGAAGCATACTGCCTCTGCCGCATGGGAAGTGATTCATATGCATGTACAGAATTCACTTTGGGTACAGGATTCCAGTGCTAAACATCTTAGTGTGGTTTCAATGTTTTCAGTGATTTCAGTGACTGGTGATTTCAGTGGGTTAATGCATGTCTAAACTCCAAGTCCATGTTGACATATCCTGCCCTCTGTGCCTGCCAGTTAATCTCAATGCTTTGCTGCATTTTTTTTTGTCTGCGATTATGATAGGAGAAGAATGATGCAATGCCTCTTGGCCTAGAAAGATAACTGCTTTCTGAAATCAGCTGAGCTGAATATTTCTCAGTCAAGCAAGGTCAGAACCACGTGACCCACATCACCCAGACTGCATAGAAACTATTGCAAAATGTCACAGGAGCAAGTTGATTGTGTGGCTAATTCTAGAGCAGTTCTAGGACCTTCCTCAGGTTGACACAGGCTGGAATATAGGTAGTATAGTGTGTGGGCACAACCAGATGTGGTGCTAACTGGACTGTTCTCTTTAAACCAATTTGTCTGTCTCAATCCTGACGCTAGACTCCGTGGACCAAAATGATCTTCAGTCTGATCCAGGAGGGGGCTTCCTGGTTTGTCATGGATGTAAAGGGATTTGCAGTTCCCTGTTTACTGCCTTCCAGCCTCCACCCATTTGGTTTGGAACTGGATTTTCAAAATGCCCTCAATATTTATACAAGGGACAGAACCAAAATGTATTGTTCTCTAACACTAATGTTAATTTTTGCTCCAAATCCAAAAAGGGTCTGATAGGAATGAATCACAGATTATGGAACTCCCTGCCCATTGATATTAGGCAGGACCCTGCCTTCACTGCACTGTTTTTGGCACCTGCTAAAGACCTTTTTGTTCAAGCCTACCCAGACATGTACATCTGACATGTTTTATTATTACTTTTTTACAAAGAATATATTTTAAACTGTTGGCTAATTTGTTTTTAATATCTGGTTTTATTGGTATAACGTTAATGTATATTTTATATTTTGTGTAAATTGCTTTGAGGTTTTGAGGATTAAGCAGTATATAAATCCTGTTAAATAAGTAAATCATCCAGTCTATACTTGATGCAAAACGTCTGCCTACTCCTGCGTGTGCACAGTTTGATCATTACTCAATGGTGAAGTCAAGACACTTTGCACATGGTCAGAGTAACTGTCTTCTTTATATACTTCATATATCCCAGGGCTGAATTTATTGAAAACAGGATCTCAACATACTCTTAATGAATTTTGATTCAAAACAAGTTTTCTTCCCTTCTTTCCTTTTTGCAGGTAAACAGGATCTTTTCTTTTTTTTCTTCTGTTCTGCGATTGCCATTTTTGGAATCCAACCTTGCTGCCTATTCGTTTGGTTGACCTAGCAATCCCACATTGCTTTATTAAGCATGACAGCTCCTGTATAATGGGCATTAGTAGGCTCTTTCTTTTTCTCAGCAGACCCCTGCAGAAAGGCCAGAATGATGGCAATGACTGAAGTGCCAGGAGCACTGACCTCCGTGAAAGGCCCGATTTGGGCATGTTGTCAAGAGTTAGGAAACGACATTGTTGCTTGTGAGGCAATACCCCGTATTTGAACAGTAGGCCTCTTGTTCAAAATGTCTGGCAGTCAGCATTTTCCAAAGCAATCATGAATTCGAGTTATTAACAAGGAATTGGGGGGGGGATAACTGTTAGTTCAATTATGTTTTGGATTCAACTGTAATGCAGGGATGGGCATCCTGTGGCCCTCCAGATGTTGTTGGATTAAAACTCCAATTAGGGTTGTCAGGTTACCAGCATCTCAAACCCTGAGATTTCAGGGGCAGGCCTCAGTAACATCACAGGGCAGGCCTTTGTGATGGCACTCCCCCAGCACCTTCCTACCCCCCCACCCCCTCACTCCCCCAGCACTTTCCTTCCTACTCACCCCCACTCCATTCACGCCTCCTTATTTCCCCCCCATCATCCCCCCCACCCATGATGGCTGGGGGTGACTGATGGGAGTTGGACTCCAACAGCATCCAAAGGTTCCCCACCCCTGGTATAATGCTGAAGTTGTTGTCCAGAAAAACGGGCAAAACAAGTGATAAAAATCCAAAGCTTCTGTAGAAAACTGGCTTTTGAATGATGGTTTTTAAATTGCTTGATGTGTTTCAAGTTTACAGCCCTTTCTCAAGGTATTTCCAGTAGTGAAGTGAAGCAGAGAGGAAGCACCACCACTTATTTCACAACAGGGACAGGAGCTGTTTGCCAGTCCTCTGCCTGCCAAATAAATAATCAGAGAGAAACTCACCCAATCAATTAAGCAGAGGAAAAGGAAGGCTCCATTAGCATGCATGGCTGAGAATTAAACTGCCACCTTGATTTTGGAGACATTCAAAAGCTCCTTTACTATGGCCAACCAAATGTCACAAAATAGTGAGCAGGCTTTTGAGTCTACCAGAACTCTTTATCAGGGTGGATGTTAAGCAATACAGGAAGGGTGGAGTTGAGAAAAAAAAGCTGACTTTGTATTTAAGCCGTAGTGTCTGCACTGGTCATAAGTGTATTTCTCTTGTATAGTCTTAGAAGGGGCGTGGCTCTGAGAGTTGTCATAAAGAGCATCTGTGCTCTGGGTACTTCCCTTTTTGCAACTCTTTCCAAAGAACAGACAGGATCTCTTTTGGCAGTTACTTTCTGTTTCCTAGGTAAAGGGCAACATCTGATTATGCTGATTTTGCAAGAAATGGCTGGTGCAAGTTAAAGTGTGGATCTAAACATCTGTAACTTTTGAAGAATACATTCCATTAAATAACACAAAAACCACTGGACTGTACACTTAAAATGGGAAATTAAAATTATGGCTAGACTCAGCCACTTGACACTGCTCTGAGTGCCAGGCTTGCGGGTGGGGATTAAACGGAGGATCTGTGGTGGCACCCTGCTGGAGGGAGTGGGGACCTAGCAGCTGCTCCAGGATTAGGGTTGCCAGGTTCAGGTCCTGAGACTGATCCTGTATCTTTAGAAGAAAAGAAAGTCAGGCAAGTGCAGGTGTTCTTACAACACTATAATGGGAAAAACCACAAAGTAGAATTCTCCCTTCCCCCTGGACAACTTTTAAAGATACAGAAGACCTCTTGGAGGCTGGGCCTGGCAACCAAGAGGTCTTCTGTATCTTTAAAAGTTGTGCAGGGGGAAGGGAGAATTCCACCTTGTGGTTTTTCCCATTACAGTGTTGCAAGAACACCTGCACTTGGGTGACTTTCATCTTCTCCTAAAGTTACAGGATCAGTCTCAGGACCTGAACCTGGCAACCCTACCCAGGATGTCTGGTGCAGTGCCCAGCCTTGAGTCCAAGAAGGTAGCAGAAAGCAGTCTTGTATCAACACTGATTCTGCCTGCTGTATATGAGCCTTTTTGCCCACTTATATTTTTTAATGTACTGCTTCTACTGTGGGGCTGGTAAATGTGGCCGTTTGGAAGAAAACATCATTGCCTTTGAAGTTAATGAATCTAGCTTAGTCATGTCTTTTAACTTCTATGGGTCTGCTCTGAGTAGGATTAACACTGAATGCTATTTTTCCCCCTGAAACCAGTAATCTAGATCTCTCTGTGTGTATGTGTTTATGGTTGAATTGTTGTTGGATTCATAAATGACCTCCAAATAATTGTTTAGCTTTTGCATCAAGTTTAGGAAAAATAGTGGGTTTGGCATGAGCTGGGATTTGAGCAAGAGGCTTCAAGGCTTAGTTAGACCACATTTGCACCGTACATTTAAAGGAGTGTGATACCACTTTAAAGAATCAGGAAATCCTCCAAAGAATCCTGGGCACTGTAGTTTGTCAACATTGCTGAGAGTTGTTAAGAGACATGTATTTTCCTCAAAGAGCTGCAATTCTCAGAGTTTCCTGAGAAAGGAGATTGACCATTAAAACCACTCTGAGAAAAGCAGCACATTTAGGGGAATCAGGTGTAGTTATCTGGTGTTTCAGGGGGTCTTAGACCCTTTACCTTTTGGAGAGCAGGAAGAGTCCCAGCCAAGTCCCTATGTCTCCAGCATCCTACGAGCCAATCAACATTAAAGGAGAGTATGTTAGCCACTGAGAATAATTTTCTAACATGCTTCCTTGTCCTTTCATGCAGATTGGAGCCAATCAGAGTGAAAGGAGAAGAGTCAGCCACTGAGAAGACTCTTCTCAGTAGCTAACACTCCCCTTTCATGCTGATTGGCTCCCAGGGATCTATGTTGTTGTGGGAGAAGACACATGCCGGAAGGACTGAGGAGTGTGGAGATAATGAGGGAGAGCAAGCAAGAGAGTGAGGGGACTGAGCTGTGAGGGGGCATGGCATGACTACCATGCAGAGACCTTGCACTTCTGAATTTTCCACTACACTACTGAGTGGAATAGGGGGCTCTTAGCAGCTTTCAGCAGCCTTCAAAAACTACAGCTCTCAGGATTCTTTGGGGGAGGCCAGGACTGTTTAAAGCCAGGATAGGCTTTTAATGTATAGTGCAGATGCGGCCTTAGTCTCTACAAAACACCTTTCATAGATATGCTGAGCTACTGCTTCAAACACAATGATGTAAATTCTTAATATTTAATGTGAGAAGCAGGCCTTTATTTGAACAATTCTTGCTGTTTTTCCACCTCTTTTCTTTTTTGTAAACTACTTAAGAGTTTTCTATTTACAATCCAGTGGTAAATAATTTTTGTCAAATAAATAAAAATAAAATAAACTGTCCAGTGAATTCCTCTCAGAAACACTGTTCTTTCCCCCCTCCCTCTCTCATTCACACACACATGACTGGTGGCTCCAGTGTTAGTGGAGCAGTGAATCCGCTCCGAGTTTTAATCCAAACATTCAAGGAGCTGTCCAAGGTGCTTTCTGCAAAAAGCTAGGTGGACCATTGGTCTGCCTCAATATAAGGCAGCTTTCTAACATGTTGCCAGCACGTTGATCTGCTGACACAATCAGTGCTGCTCATCTCTGTGCCAGGTCTCCCAGGTTGTAGTCCAACACCTTAACCACTACACCACACATAGATAATTAAAGTTGACTGGCAGTAGGGTCACTCAGGAAAGCCAAACAGAAGTGCTTCTCCACTTTATGCCAAATTAATTTGTGGACTTGCCACAAGATGTGATGGTTATGGCTTAGGCAGCAGAATGAAGTGAAAGAATTGGGAAGAGGAAGAATGGACTACACCACTTCAGTTGCAGGGAGGGGTCATTTTTACAGTCCAAAACAAACTCCATGAAAGTAGAAAACTAGCCCAAGGGGACTGGGCTGAACTAGAACATTGCTCCCTGATGTGCACAGGTTTTTTTCTTGCATGATTATTTTTTTAAAATATATGAGAGTATTCAAAACTGATCTTCTCAACCTGCAACCTGGTTTGGAGGAAAATCATGAGGTGGTTACAGAAAACTGTTCTCTCAAATCAATATTTAATCCACTTCGAAGAACAGTTTCTAATTGCTAGGAAACCCTGTGCCTTGAATGACTCTAGATGGGCCTTGGCAGAGGAGAGCTATAAAGTGGAAATGCCACGCAGGAGAAAGCCTGCCTGCACCTTTCAAGAGTCAGCTTTCTGCAGTTTTTTTAAAAATCTGATTATCACTCTCTGATGAGCCTCAGCCAATTATCCTGTCCACATTTTTTTAAAAAAGTATTTTCTCCCACAGCCCTCTGAAGCTGATGAGGATAGGGAATTTAGCCATGATTATCTGACATTTGTTCCTATTTATCAGGTTTTCTTGCTTGGCTGGTTTGCTTGTCAGAAATGGAGGAGGGGAAACTATTAGCAAATCGGATTGTACTCTGAAATGGGTCACCAGCATCATCAAGCCACCAGCATCTGTGCCTTCAACAGCTGCTTAGGACACAGAGAGTGGTCAGATGTAAAGAGGATGGGGTTTCTGCACTTTTAACTGTTGTGTACAAGAGGGGATTTCAGCTGGAGGAGCTTGCATGACAGCCCTCCACCTAAGCAGCTACCTTATACCAGGACATCCTTTTTGTGCATCTAGCACCTAGTACAGTCTGCTCCAACTGGAAGAAGCTATCCAGGGTTTTAGGTAGAGGATTTTACCATCACCTGCAGCTTGGCCAGTGGCTCCCCGCTTGTGAAGTGCTCTCTCCTGTGAGGTCTGCCTGGCAGCCCAGGGCCAGTTCCAAGTTTCTGGAGACCATTGCGCATAGGCAGTAGGCCCCTTCTCCCCTTCCTTATCTCCTCAAACCACACTCCTCCTCCCTCTTGGCTCCACCCCTTTAAAGTAAAATAAATCTTGACTGATATGGCAACCCCCTATTGTCAACGAAAAACTACACAAAATTTTGAACTTTTGAAATGATGAATGCATTTCTTAATCACTGAATGGGTACACCACTTCCACCGGTCTAGCATTAACCTAGCCTTTCTCTACTATACAGTAATACCTCAGTTAACATATCCTCCAGGAAGAAGCTCCTTTTAAGGAAGGCTTTTTTTAAAGGTGAAACTGACCAGCTTTGCTTTGCTATGGATAAATATTCAAACCTGTGTCTCTGCTTTAAGGTGAAACTGACCAGGCTGTGTGTTTGCTTTGCATTAAAGAGATCTATTGCTTTCTCCCAGGGCTGGGGAGGGAAAGATCCAATAGAATTCAGAGGAAGAGGAGAAGGAGGGGGGAGGGAGATGTGCCAGGCAGGCACACTTTAAAGCGCCTGTTGAAGCTGCCCCATCACCTGTGAGTGGGTATAGGAACCTATCTCTATTCTTTCTATGTTATTCCTGTCTCTGGTACCAAAGTTTCTGTTAATGAAGTATTGTCCAGGAACGCATCTTCTTTATTAACTGAGGTATTACTGTAATCTGATTTCACAATTCCTTTTCTGGCATTTTTTTACAGGCAAAATACATATATAATATTTGATATTGTAACATCCACAAGCTGAATTTGCCGGTGAGGCTGGACTGGGGCCAGTGAGGGGCCTCTCTTAAGCTCCTAGGCCATTGGCCAGTGCCTCACCTGGAACCGGGCCTGTCTGGCTCCATAATTAACATCATAAACTTATCTCTTCTCCTAGCCTTTTGATGGATTATGATGATTTTGCTGTCTATCAATGATAATGATGTTTTATGGATCTGACTTTTGTTTTTGTTTTGTGTGGCTTATTGGATTATGCATGGGTTATTGCTTTTATTGTATTGTATTTTTTTTACTTTATATTATGCTTTATGCTCTTAATACTTTGTAATTTGCCTGGAGACGCCTTATGTGGCAAGTGAATAATAAATTAAGTAAGGAAACAAACCATTTTAACTGGAGACGCCTGCCACTGAACCTGCAACCATCTGTATAGAAAGCCACTAAACTATGGTCCATCCCCACCTTCTCAGCTTGATATGCAGAAAGCAGGAGGTGATGACTGTTTCTCTCTTGTGTTGTACAGAAACTCATATGCGAAGCTTTGCACATCAAGCTGCCATTGAAGACACAAAAGCAGCCCAGACTGTTTATTTTTCTGGTCAGCTGGCAAGTTTTTTCAGCAGTTTTCAGAAGGGTTTTGGGAGACAGTTTCACTGAATCACCCAGACGCATACAGCTATTTACCAACCTACATTTTTGTTTGTTTATCAAAAGTCTGCAAAGTACTAGTCAGCTCTGGGCTAAAATAGAGAAATTGTGTATTTTTCCTGTAGGTTGTTGGGTTTTTTCCCTGGCAGAGTTCCTGTGCCTTCAAGAGCTGCATAAGAAGCAGAAATTCAGCATGGTTTTTCCAGCATGCAGAATGGAAAATCTTCACCTGAATTTCTGCTTCCCAGGTAGCAGTTAAAGGAGCCTGCCATGAAAAAAAGAGAATCATTTTTTCTGCAATGTTTTATCCAATGTGTCCCCAATTCAGTCCTTGGTCCAAGGAAAAGAACCACAGATAAGTAGCAACCAGTTGCTAAGAACCAGGATCCATCAGTAATTCTGTCCAGGGCCAGACGTCCCTGTCTTTAATATTTATATAGCAAGAATCTTAACAGATGCAATTTCATACGTTTTTGGTACAGTCTGAAGATATATGATTCAGCAGCCTTGGTGAAGCTAAGTAAGTCTGGATCTGGTCAGTACATGGATGGGAAACCACCCAAGGAACTTACATATGCTGGCAGAGGTCCATGATATAAGAAAGGGGCTGGGGAATATAAATCTTATCAATAATAGTAAAAATATTTGCACAGTGGAGGAGGAGGAATTGCAGACTTTCCAGGCCAGGGGTGAGGAACCTGTGGTCCTCCTGATGTACAGTTCTTATCATCCCTGACCACTAACTATGTTGTCCAGGACCTGTAGCAGTTGTAGTCCAACATCAGAGGGCCCACAGATCCACCATCTCTGGTCTAGGCAATGATTCAAAGCGAAATCATTCAATCCTGTAAGGCAGAGGTGAGGAACTTGTGGCCTTCCAGGGGTTATTGGACTCCAGTCCTCATTAGTCCCAGCCAGCAGGGCCAGTGGTCAAAGATGATGGGGCTTAGGTCTAACAATATCTAGAGAGCCACAGGTTCCATATCTGTGCTGTAAGGATCCAGCCTTAATCTTCCTTGCATGGGGAAACAAGGAATCACTGACAATCAGCATTTATATAGCACAGTTCGAGTGTTCAAGTGCCAATACTATGGTCCTTACTGAAGGTCAAAGCAAACCAACATTAGAAAGCTCTGCTTTCACCAGGGCAAAATCATCCAGGTTTGTGAAAGTGTTAAGCTTCATATCTTTGCACCTGGATTACCTTGGTGCATCTCGCAAACTTTCTTAGGAAGGAGAAACCATGTTACAGTTTGGTAGGGGTGTGGCACTTCTCTTCCATCCTGTTCTGTGATAGTGTCTTCAGACTAGCAGATCGGCTAATATGCTACTCTTTAACCATTACAGACTTGTTGGCTTCTCTAGTGCCTTTTCCCCCCACCTCTCTCTACTTGGACGATGAACCACACATGCAAATGAATATTGCACATGAAGCTCCTGGCTTGATCCAACTGCCGGGACTTCATTGGTCAAAATATGAGTGATACTGCCAAGCAGCTGTTCAGGAGGGAGGGACTGCCAGGCACTGGATTTAGTACGCCTCTGGACATCTAAAAGGCGCTACTGCTCATTATCTATCCCTGGCAGATGCCTCCGTGTTGAGTTGGAATGACAGCACTTGTCTCTCTGTTCCACTGATTTCAGTTGCCCATAATTCAGTGGCAGAACACATGCTTTGCATGCAAAAGGTCCCAGGTACAATATCCCACATTATCCTGCACTGGCTGGGAAAGAGTCCTATATGAGGGCCAATGGTAATCGGAATAGAAACAGTGAGCAATACTGAGATAGCTGGATCAATTGTGCAATGCAGCATCCCATGTTCCATATCCTAAGTACACTTCGCTTTGCTTGGGACCATGCTGCTATTCACATTAGTGAAGACAAAGAAAGTAGTAACTCTTGTAACAGCAAATGGACCTGTTTTTTCCTCTCAGTGTACTAGAATGTAAAGAGAGAAGGAAAGAGAAAAAAGAATGAAAGGGACCAGGCAGAGCAGTTATTTATAATAATTTAACAACCGTGTTATGATGTGACATAAATATTCCTCTGTGTTCTCCCTCTTTGGAATGCATTCCATGTTCCTGTGTCTATGTTTAAAACTATATTCAATTCCATGTTGTTGTTTTTAAAGGTAAAGGACGCTGTTATAGGTAGTGATCTGCTGGCAAAACCATAATCCCTGTGGGATCAGAGCAAGGTCCCATTTGGTTCTCACACTGGCCAACTAGGTATCTGTGGGAAGCCCACATGCAGGACATGAGCAAAACGGCCCTCTCCTCATTCATGGCCTCCAGCAAATGGTGTTTGGGAGGCATGCTGCCTCTGATATTGGAGGCAATATAGCCATCGTGACTAGTAGCCACTGACGGCCTCATCCTTCAAGGATAAGGGCGGAAAGGATTGTGCAAAGCTAATCCAAATAATTTTTGTTAATTTGCCATGGAAATCACTATAAGGTTTTACTAGTTTTGTGAGGTACCAATTTTTGAGTCTAAGAGAAGAGGAACCTAGAGCCGAAAAGGATGGAACACTTAAGTATAGGCTGCAACAGCTCTCATTCCTTACAATGCTTAATTTTCACTTTTCAGGGACAGCCAACATGGTACCCTTTATGTTGTTAACACTCCATCAGCCCTATCCAGAATGGCCAGTGGGCTGGGGATAATGGGAATTGGAGTCCAGCAACACAGTTCTGAACATCTAAGTGATGCTCTCAGCCAACGGTGAGGAATCTGTAGCCCTCCAGATATTGCTGGACTTTGACTACGTTGGCTGGGGCTGATGGGAGTTGGGAGTCCATGAACATCTGGAGGGCCACCAGCTCCCCATCCTTGCTTTAAAGCAAAACATTTTCTTTAGTGTGTGCTGTAGGTATTCCACCCGGCCCCAACAACATTTAAATAAAACACAATGCCACAGTCAAGAGTCTTTTTAAAAACAAGTTCTAATGGAAACCAATGCCTCTCCCACACAGTTTTTACGTTAAACACATCAGTTCATCACACAAGAGCCAAAACCTATTTTCATCACACAAGCAGGGACTGTAGGGGAAAGAGGTCTCTAGGAAAAAAATTCTTAACTCTTCAGTTTCAGGTCCAAAGGCTTCAAGAAGTGTGGCAAAGGCAGGTCCTCTAGTGCCTCTGGGAACTGATCTGGCGAAATGGTCCCAATTAAGACTTGCATCGATCGAACAAAGAGGGAAGAGGGAGCTAAGCCTGCCAGCCACTGGAACCTGTTCTTACCCAAAAGGTCCTGCCATTGCTCTGGGTCGTCCAGCAGCTGCTGTTTCATTGCCAAAGGGAAGCCCTGAGGCGTGAAGAGGAACAGGGAGTCCAGGAGGAGCAGCTTGGTGCACAGATTTGACGCCGAGCTCTCCCAGATCTGCTGCAAGAGGAGGTCTAAGGGTGTGTTCCCAGTGCAGTCAATGAGGCAGGGTGAGGCCCCATGGCCCAGCAACAAAAGCAAGCACTCAGGCCTCGCCAGTTCACAAGCCACATGGAGGGCAGTCTTGCCGCCTTCCACTCGGCTGCACCCTCTGCGGTCCAAATAGCTGGCCCGATCGCTCACCGGGAAGTCTCTGATGGCCTTCAAAATCTCCAAAAGAATATGGACGCGGTTGTACCGGACAGCCATGGCCAGGTGGGGTGCCGATGAATGGCAGCAGCTGAAGTGAAGGCTGGGGATGGCCAGGGCACTTTTCGGAAACGTGCTCAGCAGGTAACGGGCGTAAGGCTGGTGGTTGTGCACCAAGGCATACAGAAGGGCCTCAGAAGGCGAGTAGGTGCTGACTTGACCTCCTTCTTGCCAATGGAAAGCCTCCATGCGCCGCATGTCCTCCAAGAGCCACACAGGCAGCTGGTCCCTCACTGCTTGGTAGAAGGCAAAGGAGGATTTCTTGCATTGCTTCCGGGACTGGGAGCCGTGGCTGCTGTAGCTGTTCAACCATTTGATGTTCCAGGGCATCGCTGAGGTTGCGTTTCAAGGAAGATGGCTCCCCTCTTGGCTACCAAACCGTTTCTTCATGAAGATCCGAGAGCAAAGGGAATGCTGGGAAAGAAAAACAACCATAGTTTAAACACATACACAATTAAAGGGGCTGCCCACGCAGACATTCCTCCTTAGCCAACCTCTCTGTGTCCATCATGCAATTCTCATCAAAGCTTTGTGCAAACACTAGAATTCACTAGTCTTCACCTTCCCACTCTCTAATGAAGTTCCATAGAGCTGATGTAGCGTAGTGGCTAAGAGACTGAGACATGAATCTGCAAATCTCTAGTTCAAATCTCACCTTTGCCATGTACTAGCTAGCCTTAGACAAGCCATTCTCTTTCTGTCTCCTCATCTACCATATATTTTGGAAAGTTGTTTGTTCACTATGCATTTGGACACATCTTAAGGTACTGTAACCGATTTTTTCATGATGGTTCCTGAGACCAAGGAGCAGATTTTCATCTAAGATTGGATACAGTTGGGCACCATTTTGAATCAAGATGGCGGACTGAACCTTTCAAACATGCATTGATTTTAAACATTTATATCCAGAGGTGTAATTGTCCAGGGTCCGGGGGAGTCTTAGACCCTTTCCTTTTTTGGGAGACAGGTCCCAGCAGGATCCCTCTGCCTCCAGCATCTTATGAGCCAATCAGCATGAAAAGGGAGTGTGTCAGCCACTGAAAAGGGTCCCAATGATTGTGAATTGCAAGCAAGCCTTAATTCCAATTTCAAAATGCCAACACAGGTTGTGGAGAGTGAGAATCCTGTAACTGCAGAAGAAGAGGAAGTGAATCCTGAGGATAGCATCCCAATTACATCATCAAGCAGTTTGGTAGTACCAGGAGATAAATGTGTAGACATTGAATTCAGTAATTCAAGCAATATCTCTGACAGTGAGAAAGGACAGTCAAATGGTGAGAGCGATAGAGAAGCAGAAAGCAGTATTCCAGCCTGGCCAGATTATTCTACAAGTTTAGAAGGTTGTATAATCTTAGTAAGGGGGCATAGTTGTGACTATCATGAAGGGACCCTGAATTTCTGAATTTGCCACTACACTACTGCTTTTATCCAGGGATATTGACAGGCAGGGTCGGGGGGTGGGGGTGGTAGGGTCTCAGCAGGGTCCCTATATCTTCAGCATCTGATCAGCCAATCAACATGAAAGGGGAGTGTGTTAGCCACTTAAAAGAGTCTTTTCAGCAGCTAACGCTCTCCCCTTTCATGCTGATTGGCTCTTAGCGATGGTTGTTGTGGGAGAAGGCATTAACAAGGATCTAATTCTCAACCCAGCTGTAAAAAAAAGGGGGGGAGTAGGGAGTGTGGCTGCAACTGTCATGAAGGGATCCTGCACTTCTGAATTTGCTACTACATTACTGCTTATATCAAAAGTGCACTGATTTTTTTTTATTTCTTAGCATTCCTGAGCAATGCCAGGCACAAGCCTTACATCGATTCAGACCCTTGGTCTATCTAGCTCAGTACTGTCTACACTGACGGGCAGTGGCTCCCCAGGGTTTCAGACAGGGAGTCTTTTCTAGCCTTACCTAGAGATGCCGAGGATTGAACCTGGGGCCTTCTGCATACAAAGCAGATGCTCTGTACTTGAGCTACAGCCCTTTGTAGATGCTCCTCCACTAAAGGGCAATGTGTCTATGGAGGTAGGTATGAAACTGTCTCACACAGAGTCACACCGTTGGTCCCTCTGGCTCAATATTTTCCAGGGGTTCCCAGACTGTGGTCCATGGACCACCAGTGGTCTGTGAGCTACATTCAGGTGGTCTGTGGCATGCAGGTATTAAATATTCATGTTGATCTTTAACTGTATTTCTATTGCTTCTTTTATCTCTTATACTGTATTTTTATTGCATTACAATTTGAATTCTATACACTTTATTTCTATGTTAGAAACAATAAAAATACAACTAAAAACCATACAGCATCTAGAACAGCTACAGCAGGAAGGAAAATCATTAAGTGGCCCGCAAGACCCTGGGCAATTTTCAAGTGGTCCATAGGAAAATAGTTTGGGAACCACTGGCCTGCGCTGACTGGAGGCAGCTCTTAAGGATTTCAGGCCAGGGGTCTCTCCTAACCCTACCTGGAGATGTTGAGGACTGAACCGGGGACCTTCTGCAAGCAAAGTAGATGCCCTACTACTGAGCTACGGCCCTGACCCTTTATCATCAGGACATCCAGTTGTAGAGGAATTTGGGAAGGGGAAAGGGTTCCTTGTGATGCGTCCTTCCCTGGCTCTCCCTGTCAGGTTCCTACCTGCTCGTGGTTACTGCCTGTCTCTAGGCACCACCAGGGACTCCACCAGTCCGGACTGCTCTCTCTTATGGTTTCTCTCCCCCCCAGATTCCACTCTCACTCTTCCTTTTATACATTCAGCCATTTTAAACACTCAGCCAATCATCTCGCATTCTACTGCCCATTCACTCCCCCTCTTTCACTCCATTTACCATGTATCTTCTAAACAACCAACACTTACCATATATACATTAATATAGGAACATCACATTTCCCCCCCCCTTAAACAACAGCAGAGTATAATTCCTGTTCCAGGATTTATACGTCAAGTTAACAAATAAAAGTCTCTATGGGGAAAATGTCTTTCTTTGTTCCTCTGTCTGGTCACGTCACTGCAGTCCCAGCCACTTGCCTGGAAAGTCCATCAGCCAGTACACTGTCCTTGCCTTTTATGAACTGGAAGTCCACTTGATAGTCCTGTAGGGCCCAGGACCACCTCTGCAGCATAGTGTTATGGTTTTTCATAGTCTGCAACCATAACAAGGCCCGATGATCCATAGTTACCGTGAATCTTCGTCCCCACACATATGGGCACAACTTGTTCAGTCCCCACACGACCGCTAGGCACTCCTTCTGGACCGACGAATAGTTTTTCTCCCTCGGCGTCAGCTTGCGACTCAGGTACGCCACTGGATGTCTGGTGCCTTCTCTCTCCTGTGCAAGACAACTCCCAGTGCGAGGTCCGATGCATCTGTAGCCACGATGAATGGTTTCTCATAGTCTGGTGCTATTAATATGGGTCCTTGGCACAAGGCTTGCTTCAGTAGATCAAAAGCCTTCTGACATTCATCCGTCCATACCACACGCTCAGAACACTTCTTCTTTGTTAATTCATGCAAGGGGGTTGCTATTTCCCCAAAATTTCTCACAAACTTCCTATAAAATCCAGCCACACCCAGAAATGCCCTTACTTGTTTTTTGGTTAAGGGGATCGGCCACGCTTGTATTGCCTCCACCTTGCTCCATAAGGGGGTGATTTTCCCACTCCACACCTTATGTCCTAAATAGATTACTTCCTTTAGTCCAAACTGGCATTTCTTAGTTTTTATTGTGAGGCCTGCTTTTCTTAAGGCCTCCAGTACTGTTGTCAGGTGTTGGACATGCTCAGGCACCGACTTGCTAAAAATGGCCACGTCATCGATATAGGCCACTGCAAAATCTGACATGCCTCGCAACACAGTATTGACTAGCCTCTGAAATGAACTTGGTGAGTTCCTTAGTCCCATGGGTAAGGTCACAAACTCATATAACCCATCTGGTGTACTGAAGGCAGTTTTGGCTCTGGATTGCTCGTCTAATTCCATTTGCCAAAATCCTTTACAGAGGTCTAACGTAGAGATAATGGTTGCTGCCCCCAATAACTCTAACATTGCGTCTACCCTAGGCATAGGATATGCATCTGGGACAGTAATTTTATTGATTAGCCGATAATCAATGCAAAACCTTGTCGTTCCATCTTTTTTCGGAACCAGGACAATACTTGAGGCCCAGGGACTGATGGATTCCCTGATCACTCCTAATTCCAGCATATCTTCCACCTCCTTTTTGATCTCATTCAAAACTTTCCCATTCACACGGTACGGAACAGATCTGATTGGGGCATGATCTCCAGTATCAATGGAATGTATAACTATACTGGTTCGGCCAGGTTTGTTGCTAAAGAGATTCCTATAGGTTTTCAAAACTCTCAGAATCTCCTCTTTTACTTCCTCCTTCACCTCCTCTGACCATTCCACTTGATCTACCCCTCCTCTGTCTTTGCTTTCCTGTACCAAATCTGGAAGTTCAGGCCCACTTCCCTCAGGGAATAAGGTAACTTCCAACACCTGTGCATCCCTGGTATGGTAAGGCTTTAACATATTTACATGAAGCACTTTGCTTTTGTTTAATTGGTCTGTGGTGATTACATACGTCACTGTGTCAAGCCTTTCTCTGATGGTATATGGTCCTTCCCGGTTAGCCTGTAATTTGTCATGTTTCCTGGGTATGAACGCCATAACCATATCTCCCACATTATACACACGTTCCCTGGCTGTTCTGTCATACCAGTAACGTTGCTTCTGCTGAGCTTGACTCAAATTCTCTTTCACCACTTCCATCATTTGTTTCACTGGTTCACATTCACCCTTTCTCTCAGCAGGCATCCACAGTCTATATAAAATCCCATTTTCACACACAACTTGATTCCTCAGTTTGTCAGTGAAAGGAATCTGTTGGGTCAGAGCTTGTTCCTTTACCTGCTTCAAACTTATATCTTTATGCAGCTCTTCCCTGAATTGATCTGCTTCTTCCCCAGAGACCACTTGATACAGTTTGTCTCCTTCAGCAGACCTGCTAGTGGTTGCTATGGTGACCTGAGGCTGGTTAACAGATTCCACCCTGTTTGTTTCAGCCCCCCTTAATATGGCTTCTTTTTCTCTGCCAATTTGCTGTCTGGTCACTACATAGATCTTTCCTTGGGCGCCCATTACATCTCTTCCCAGTATTACTGGTTCTTGTTGCTGGGCATTAATGCCTACTTTATATCGGCCCTCTCGGCCTCTCCAAGTCATATCCACCAGGGCCACAGGCAAACTTTCTGGTTGACCCCTCACTCCTTGGATAGTCACAGTTTCCTGAGGTAATATTACCTCAGATTTTATTAAATCTGGCCTCAGTAATGTCTGAGCGGCACCAGTATCAAGCAATGCCCAATAATTTGCCCCTTGTACACTCACTTCCTCTCTCAGACTTGAATCAAGGTCTGTTACTTCTGTCCAGTTTATCTGGCAGAACTGAACCTTTTTCGCTGTTTCTAAAGCCTTGGGCTCTGTTTTCACTGTCCTTGTCTGAGCAGGATTACTAATGGGGTTGGCAACCTCACATTGAAAACGTAGGTGCCCCAGTCTACCACATTTGTAGCATAATTTCTCCTCACTTTTAGGGTACATAGATCCACTCTGGGGTGTCCTGTGCCCTTCAGATTTTACTGGAGGACTCACTCACTGTGGTACCACATCCCTTCTGCCAGCATTATATGGTCTGGGTTTAAAATCTCTTGATGTTTTCCCCACCCAGCCAGTTCTGTTGGAGGCGAAGTGATCCGCCATCTCTGCGGCCTCCTGCACCGATGCAGGGGAACGGTCTTTGACCAGGAGCCTTATTTCTGGTGGTAACTGATGGTATAATTGATCCAATATCATGAGGTTTTTCACCTCCTCCACAGACTGAGCTTTTGCACTTGTCAGCCATTTCCCAAATATGTCCATCAGTTTTGCCCCCAGCTCCACGAAAGACCTCCCTGTCTGTATCTGGCAGTTTCTGAAAAGCTTTCTAAAATAATCAGGCCCCAGTCTGAATCTTTTAAACACTGCTTCTTTGAATTCAGCATAGGTGACGGGCCTATCTGAGGGGAAATATTGGTATACCTCAGCCAATTCCCCTTTAATCAGGTTTGATAAATACTGCATGTATTTATCTTCAGGTAGCTCCCACAACTGAGCTGCTTTTTCAAAGGTGCTGAGGTAAATTTGAGGATCTTGACCAGGCTCACAGACAGCAAAGTCCTTTGGAGTAATTTTTATTTTTGCTCCATCTCTGTCCTTTCTTGTTTCATCAGAATGAAACTTCTCTCTTTCAAATTTTAACTTTTCTACTTGTAATTCGGCATCCACTGCTCGTTGCTTCTCCCTCTCCTCAAACCCCATTCTCAACTTCTCAGTTTCCAACTCCCTCTGTTTGTCTTTTTCCTCAGCCTCAAAGACCCGCTGTTTGTCTTTTTCCTCAGCCTCCATCCTCATTCTCTCAGTTTCCACCCTCAATCTCTCAGCTTCCAACTCCCTCTGCTTGTCTTTTTCCTCAGCCTCCCATCTTAACTTCTCTCTCAAGTACTCTATATAAGCGGGATTGCTTAAATATCCTTCTGGGGTCTCTTCCCTGACAGGTTGTTTTTGCTGGGCAGTTGCAAATCCTATAAGTGCTACCCTCAATTCATCTACCCCTTTACCCTCGTGAGGTAAATTGAATGTTATGCACTTCTCCACCAGCTCCTCTCTTTTCATTTTTATGTATTCAGCCATGGTGTTTGAGTTCACTCACTCTTTGCCACACACTCTTTGCCAGTCACTCTCACAAGTAATCTTGTTTTGTTATTTCTGTTTGCCACACAACTATTAGGGATTGTCTAGTATTCGTATCTCACTGCTACAGCCAACACCTGTGACGTAGTCTCCTTTGTCACCACGTGTCTTTGGGACTCTCTTTGGTTCGTATCTGGATTCTCTGTTGTTCGTATCCCACCGCTACTGCCACCACATGTGATGCGTCCTTCCCTGGCTCTCCCTGTCAGGTTCCTACCTGCTCATGGTTACTGCCTGTCTCTAGGCACCACCAGGGACTCCACCAGTCCGGACCGCTCTCTCTTATGGTTTCTCTCCCCCCCAGATTCCACTCTCACTCTTCCTTTTATACATTCAGCCATTTTAAACACTCAGCCAATCATCTCGCATTCTACTGCCCATTCACTCCCCCTCTTTCACTCCACTTACCATGTATCTTCTAAACAACCAACACTTACCATATATACATTAATATAGGAACATCACATTCCTCTTTGCCCCAAGTACCTATATGTGAAAGAAAAGGTCCTCAAATGCAGAGATGTATCACTGAACACCAAAGTCAGGATCATTCAGACCATGGTGTTCCCAATCTCTATGTATGGATGTGAAAGTTGGACAGTGAAAGAAGTGGGTAAGAGAAAAATCAACTCCTTTGAAATGTGGTGTTGGAGGAGAGCTTTGCGCATACCATGGACTGCGAAAAAGACAAATAATTGAGGGTTAGAACAAATTAAACCAGAACTATCATTAGAAGCTAAAATGATGAAACTGAGGTTATCATACTTTGGACACATCATGAGAAGACCTGATTCACTAGAAAAGACCATAATGCTGGGAAAAACAGAAGGGAGTAGAAAAAGAGGAAGACCAAACAAGAGATGGAGTGATTCCATAAAGGAAGCCACAGACCTGAACTTAGAAGATCTGAACAGGGTGGTTCATGACAGATGCTCTTGGAGGTCACTGATTCATAGGGTTGCCATAAGTAATCGACTTGAAGACATATAACAACAACACATCTCTATGTAATTTGACAAGGCCCCTGAGCAGGTTAGTTACTCCCAGGTCCCAGGTTCAATCCCTGCCTTCTTTATTTAAGCAGGTGATGGTAACATCCCCTGCTTGATATCCTGGAGAGCCATGGCCAATCAGAGCAGACAAGGAACAGGGAATCTGTGGCCTTCCAGGTGTTGCTGGATTCCCACTCCCAGCAGCCCCAGCTAGCATGGCCAATAGGCAGGGATGAAGGGAGTTGGAGCCCAACAACTTCATGTAGGGCAACAAATTCCCCCATCCCTCCAGTAGACAACACTGGGCCAGCTAGATAAAAATCCTGGCCTGGTATATGGGAGTTTCCTAGGTTTCTTTTTCTACTCATTCTCATTCCTAGGGAAGGGGTCATAGCTCAAGTGGTAGAGCACATGCTTTGCATGCAGAAGGTCCCGGATTCAATCCCTGTCACCTCCAGGTAGGGGTGGGAAAGGCTTCTGGCCCCAAATCCTAGAGGGCTGTTGCCAGTCAGTGTTGGCAATACTGAGCTAAATAGAGCAAGGGTGTGACTCATTGTAAGGCAGCTTCCTTCCAGCAAAAGAGAGCCAGTGTGGCGTAGTGGTTAGAGTGCTGGACTACGACCTGGGAGACCAGGGTTCAAATCCCCACAGTCATGAAGCTCACTGGGTGACCGTGGGCCAGTCACTGCCTCTCAGCCTCAGAGGGAGGCAATGGTAAACCCCCTCTGAATACCGCTTACCATGAAAACCCTATTCATAGGGTTGCCATAAGTCAGAATCGACTTGAAGGCAGTCCATTCCTCCAGCAAAAAAGGGGGGAAAGAGTGGCGATCGAGGGATCCTTCTCTTTTCCTCCACTAATGTCCCATCCAACTGAACATTCCAGAGCTCACTGGGGATTTGCCCTCACCTCCTCCCACTCCCAAAGAAGTCTCCTGCTGCCCCCATCCCTCCCCCCCCCCAGCAAAACAATGGACTCGTGCATCCCACCATCCTTTTGGCTCAACTTAGTGTCAGTAATATCTTCCCTTTGGCAACACAGCCTTAAACAGCTCTAGATAATAATTGTCTCAGCCCTCAATGACGTCTGCTTGAAGTACAGAAACTTCTCCCTAGTCTTTTCACCTCATGTGTCTCCTGATAGGCAGTGCACAATAGTTAGCAATTAACTTTCCTTCCCCCCTTTTAACAAATAAAATAGGGAGAAAAGAGTTGGCTGAACAAACTAAGCAGCTCAGATCTGGTCCAGACTGAAAACATCTTCCCCTAAGGCAAGCAAAGTTAAAAACTGCAAAGCTAGCAGTTTACCAGACACCTGAGATCTAACAACCTCTGCGTGGTGATCTCTTCAGGGCCACTGCCCTTGAGGTCTCCTTGGATGTGATAAGGGACAGATCCTTTTTTTAAAAAAAAAAAGCCACATGAAATATTTTTGTTTTCTTTTACTAGCAAGGCTGCATATGTCACCTTGACTAAAGAAAAGATCCTGGGAATGGAATGAAGGGCATGCCCCTGGGAGTTCCTTGGATTGCACTGAATGCTGTTGAGAAAGTGTTTGTCATTAAACGGGTGCAAAAAAAGGGAGGGGAGATATCAGATTACACCTTTCTGCTGTGACCTAGAGAGGGAAAGGCAGGTTAGGAAAGCCAAACTTGGAGGCATAAGCAACAGATCAAACATTGAACAAGAATTACCAATAGAGCTATCAGAATGATATAAGCCTCAGAATCAGATTTTTTTTTAATTGAAGTGAAGCAAATCAGGAAAGGACCGTGATTCAGTGATACAGCATCTGCTTTGCATGCAGAAGGTCCCAGGTTCCACCCCTGGCATCTCCAAAAATGTCCCCTGCCTGAACCCTAGAGAGCCATTGCCAGGCAGGGTAGACTACATTGAGCTAGACAGATGAATGATCTGCCTTGGCATAAGGCAGCTTCAAATGTATTACATTCAGCCTGGTAGCAAAGAACAAATCCCAGAATCCCAACCAGCAAGGTAACTTCCTTTTTCTTTATGCTTTTCTTCCCCAACGGATACCTTATGGCCGCTTTTTGCAACGTGGTGCCCTCCAGACCCTGTTGAACTACAACTCCCGTCTGCCCCAGCCAGCAGTGACTGAATGGTGTTGTAGTCCAACAACATTTGAAGGGCACCAGGTTGGCAAAGGCTGCCTTATGGTCTTTTGAGCTGGTGGGGTGGTTTTTTTTAGCAATGAATGGAGCTTTTGAAGGACATTCCCCTCTCTGCATCTTTTGTGCCCACTTGTGTGGGGTGGGGAGGGGAGATTTCAAAGCACGTCATTATCGACGCTGTTTCCCTTCTCTGGTTGATATCCCTGAGATAAGTGAACTCTGCAAGCCAGCTCACCTCTGCTTTGTCTTATTTACACTCGTGGAAGAGTTGGAAGATACTACCTACTTGGCTCAGGGAAGCTAGCCATGAACCATTTGAGAACTCTATCACAGCTGGAAGGGGCAAAGTGTGAAGAGCTGTCACTGTGAATCAGGTGACAGCTCTGTGACAAGAACGGCTGTTCACATGACCAAGCTGGCATACCGAGAATCCCAGCTGTGTAGATCCATGCAAAAAAACAGCATGCAGTGAAAGTGGGTTTGGGTGTAGGACTGCACCCAACTTGCATTATAAAGCGCACCTGCAGCATCCTTGCCAAATTTGGTAACATTCTGGTGCAGCAGCGGACATGATTTGAGTTGTGTGAGGGATCCACTAGTGAATGTCCCAACCATCTGATTCCTGAAAACTGACCTCTGCAGGGCCTCACTCAATGTGCACTCCCAATTGGCCACTTAAAAAGGAGGAAGTGTTGTAGCTCAGTGGTGGAGTATCTGCCTCGCATGCAGAAGGTCCCAGGTTCAATCCCCGGCATCTCCAGGTAGGTTGGGAAGAGACCCCTGTCTGAAACCCTGGAGAGCTGCTGCCAATCAGTGTAGACAATGCTGGGCATGATGGACCTGTGGCTTGACACAGTATAAGGCAGCTTCCTATGTACCTACGTTTTCAGTATTTCAGACCAATGGTCTCACAGGCTTGTCTTTCCAGATCCCCCTTCCTGCAGCCCCCAGATCTTCCAACCTTGACCCCGCCATCTCCTCTCCTGGCTGAGACTCCTTGCCCTTTCTCCCAACGCATCGCCAGTCTCCTCTCTTGAGGCCGCCCACACCTCCTCATCTCCAAAGCCCTCCCCTCCAAATTCGTTAGCCGCCCCCTCCTCCCACTTGGAAGGTCATCTCTCCGGCCCCACGACGGGAGAGATACCGGCACGCCATTCCTCGCGTTCAGAAGGGCCTTGGTTTTAGGGGAATGACGATTCCCCCGCCCCGTCCCATTGCCGGGCTTCAGAACATAATGGAAGACGCCTCTTGCAGAACACCAGGCTCTGCCGCTCTGCCCTGGCAGAAGGACCACACATAGTTTTCCTGAAGAGATATAGCCATTTTGATCCGTCGAGCTCCTTTCAGACCCCTCCTCCCTCGCCTTTCTTCCTCCTCTTCCCAGATCTCCATCTTCTCTCTTCCTCACACGCCCCAAATCATCTCCTCCTCCTCAAATCTCCCACCGTCCTTCGCACCTCCTGCCTTTAAAAAGAACGGATCGCCCCACTCGAGGGCGGGAAGAAGCCGGTCAAAGCCAAGGAGATGCTGGGGAGGGGGAGGAAGCAGTATTCTAACCCTTACCTAGTCGTCGCTGCCAGCAACACAGCCTGGAAATTGTGCGTGGGCTCTGATGCTTTTCTGCCGGCTCCTTGCAGCCCGCCGGCTTGCCTCTGCTGCTGCTGCAATGAATGGGCGGCCTCTCGCGCGCCTTCTCTCCGCCCTCTCCCTCTATCCGCGCACGCCAGAGTCCGCCGGGAGCGGTGGCGGCTTCCTCCCGCCCTCGTGAGCTCCTCCGCTGCCTGAGCTCGCCACTCTCGGCGGAAGGGCTGATGCGGTGCTGCTCCGGTCGTTGCGGCTGCTCGCACAGCAGCAATAGCAGCAGCAGCCAAACCTCGGCGGCCTCCTCCAGGCTCTTTTATCCCCTCCCCACTCCTGCCTGGCGAAGGTCAGTCAGAACCGGGGAACTGTCCAGCGCGTCGGGATTGGCCTCAGCCCAGGGCTCCCCCAACTTCCCATTGGCTGAGCTTGAGAGGACGGGGCCCTGCGGCTATTGTTCGCGTCAGCGGGCGGCAAAGTGCCAAGAAACTTGCCTGGGCTCTGTGTGTGTGTGTGTGTGCGTGCGCGCGCGCGCGCACGCTCGTACCATAGAAACCAAAAGCGGGGGGGGGAGAAGGAAGAGAAGGAATGGGTGATTGTGGAATTAGGGATCGTTCCGTCCCTTCCAGTCGCACCTCAGTCGGGGTAACCAAGTTTCCACATACCCCCAGCCCCCCGCTTCTCTTCCTTTCTTTCCCCTCTAAAACGCTCTTGCTCCTCCTGGAACACGAGTCCCAAATTCGATCTGTTCTCTAAAGGAGTGATCACCACTACCTAGGACTGTCAGATCGCTTCCGAAGTCTGCTGAGGGGAGAGGAAGGGACTCGGACAGAGTTTGATCTCCACACATAGAGGCGTCCAGTAAGGTGCCCTTACAGGGGAGGCTTGCCCTTCTTCAGATTCTGCGTGAGCAACTGCGTTTCCTGTCTTGGAAGTGAAAACTTTTACATCTTAAAGAGTTTGTCCCAGGTACAATCCGTTGCCTAATAGAACCTGAATTCATTATTAAGACTGTATGAAATCTGGGCTGTACCCACGAATTATACATACTTTAAAAAAAATGTTGGGTGTGTGATTTTGTGTGTATTTCCTTTGTATGAAGTTTGGAAGTAAAAACCTATACTATATTGCTTAGATTCAAATGTATGGGCTATTTAAAACCGCTTTTGTTGTCACAGTGTTCCCAAGTGCTTTGTATGGTGTTGGCTAAAATGTGTTTTTAGTGTGGCTTGTGAAAACTTCTTTGCAGCCTGATCCCAAGCATGTTAGCTGAGAAGTATGTTGTGTTGTGTGATGTTTCAGTGGTGCAAGTAATTTCTAGAAAGTGTTGTATGTCTATACATACACAGTCTAAAAAACAGGAAAGTATGGGTGGTGTTTAATGCTACTCCTACTCAGAGTAGACCCATTGAAGTTAATAGACATGACTAACTTAGGTTTATGAATTTCAGTGGATGTGGTCTCAGTAGGACTTAGCTGAATACAACCCTATGCTTTCCCCAAAAAAGTTTTTAGTAATATGCAAATCTGTGCAATTTAATTAATTTAATGAATCATTTGATTAATCAACTAAGATTATATTAATCGGGTGACAGGCCTAAAAGTCAGTCCTCCTGATTTCAAAGGAGTTTGATTCCATACGGGGTCACCAATCTTTTGGGGCCAATAAGCACATATTACATTTTGTGAAAGTGCTGTGGGCACCAGTTGCAAAATGGCTGCTGTGGAAATGTGGCATAGCACAAAATGGCTATCATATCTAAAAGAGCAGGAGGAAAAAACAGGACCTCAAAATGGTGCAAGCATCAGCCCCTCATCAAGGGGGAAAAGGCACCTACATAAGCCATCCCTGAACTCGCTCACAGAGAGAAACTCTTTGCACCTCTCCTCTGTTCAGAACAGGAGGGAGGGAGGGTGTCCAGTCCAATGAAATGTGGACATGTTTGGAGGTGGGGCTCAGTGTAGGAGAGGCTGCAACAGTGCAAACAGGAACTGAGCACAAAGAGCAAAGTGTCTCTCACATGTTGTGAATGTTTGAGGGGAACATTAGTGAGACCTTTCATGGGTGTCATAGGTACTAGCAGGCACACTGGTGCCCACGGATTCCTTGCTGGTGACCCCTAGAATCTCAGTGATAGTGAATGATTAGGACTGCAGTCCTGTGCACCCTTAACTTAGGACCAGGTGGGGCTTGACCTTGTCTATAAACATGCATAGGATTGGTCTGTATGGACTGGTTTAATTTATTTATTAAATTTATTCAATTTCTATCCCACATTTCTTCCCAGAAGGAGCCCAGGACAGCAATCAAGACAAAACATCTTAAAAACATCTTTTTTAAAAAAAAATCTCTAAAAACATTTTAAAAAGCAATTCCAACACAGACCCAAACTGGGATAAGGTTCCAACAGGCTTGTTGAAAGAGGAAGGTCTTCAGTACGTCCCAATAAGATAACAGAGATGCTGCCAGTCTAATATTTAAGGGGATACATTTCCAAAGAGTAGGTGCCGTTACACTAAAGGTCCTCTTCCTGTATTGTGAAGAGCAGACCTCCTGATAAGATGGTATCTACAGGAGGCCCCTACCTGCAGATCCCAGTGATGAACTTGGTATATAATCATGGCTAGACTACAGGACAAGGAACCTGAACATAAGAAGAGTCTGCTGGATCAGGCCAGTGGCCCATTCAGTTCTCACAGGGGCCAACCATAGTGTGGGAAGCCTGCAGTTGGAACCTGAGTGCAACAGACAGTTTCCAGCAACTGGTATTTAGAAACATACTGCCTCTGGCAGTGGAGGTAAACAAAAGCCATAATAGTTAATAGCCATTTGGAGACCAGGCTATCCCTTCTCAAATCACTTGATTGCCTACTTCAGGCTGGAGAGCCAAATCTTGAGGAACAGAGATATTTCATGTGCATGGAGGTACAGAGGAATTTTATGTGCATGAGGAACACTACATTTATAGCTATTGCTGTTTCTCGGCACCCATCATCATCATTATTATTTACATTACATTCATATCCAGCCTCTTGTGCAAGGAGTTCAGGGCAGCAAACGTGATGTTGCCCATTTTATCTTCTCAACAATCTGTGAGGTACATTAAGCTGAATATCTGAGCCAAGGGTCATTATAAAAAAAACATAAATAAAATAAAAAGAAGGCGGGAAAGATGGAGCCAAGCATGCTTCACAGGGCAAATTCGAGAGCACATTATTAAGCAGTCGGTCTGTGA
This sequence comes from Rhineura floridana, assembly GCF_030035675.1. Classification (NCBI taxonomy): domain Eukaryota; kingdom Metazoa; phylum Chordata; class Lepidosauria; order Squamata; family Rhineuridae; genus Rhineura; species Rhineura floridana. The sequence goes on from NC_084481.1 coordinate 217,023,066, forward strand.
GCATCTGGAAAATAAAATTACAAGGAGCCAGCATGGGTTTATGGCCAACCTTATTTCTTTTTCTGATCGACATACTAGTCAGGAAGATCACGGGAACACAATGGAAATTGCATAGTGTAATTTCAGCAAAGCGTATGACATGGTTTCTCATTATATCCTTGTTGACAAGATGGAAAAATGTGGACTGGAAAATGCTACTGTTAGGTGGATTTGCAGCTGGTGAGCAACCATATCCAACAAGTGCTCATTATAGCTTAAGGGGCATGGATGTCAAAGGGCTCTCTCCTGGGCCCTGTGCTGTTCAACATTTTTATTTAGTGAGGGGTAGAGGGGATGCTTCTCAAATCTGCAGACCACACAAAGCTGGGAGGTACAGCAAACACCATAGGTGGAATCAAGATCCCAAATGACCTTGGTAGGCTGAAATATTGAGCTGAAAGCAACAAGGTGAAATTCAGTAGAGATAAATGTGAAGTCTGGCATTTAGGTACCAGGCACATCAAAGGCACAAGTATAAGATGGGGGAGCCTTGAGCATGCACACACATAAGTACACACCTGCTATATATTTTGGAAAGTTGTTTATCTGTTCTCTACGCTTTTGGACACCTCTTAAGATGTTGTAGCCAAATTTTGCATAACGGTTCCTGGAGCAGTTTTTCATCTCTATTTAGTACATTTGGATGCCATTTTGAATCGGTGGACTGGACCTTTCAAAACTCCACTTACTTTAACAACTGACTTAAAAACTGCACTAATTTTTTTTCATTCTTAGATTCCAGAGCAGAGCCGGGTACGAGACTGCTAGTGTACCTATATATATGCATTCATTCATTCAGTTCCATTTTTACTGCGCTCTTCATCACATCTTCTTAGGGCGAGGTTACATCATCTTACTATACTATTAAAATAAAACAATAAAACAACTTTACTCATTAAAACACCAGTTAAAAAGTACCCAGTAGTATTACAGTAAAAGCATTACAAACGGCACAGCTACAGCTGCATGTTATTTTGTGCTGTCAAGAAGTGTCTGGAAAACTGCATTGAGTTCTCGATGCCACCGTTAGAGGACACTGACAACCTGGAGCGTGTCCGGAGAAGGACCTCTGGAGGATGGTGACGGGACAGGGAGCCAGGCACTATGGGGAATGGTTGAAAGAGGTGGGTATGTTTAATCTGGATAAAAGAAGGTTAAGAGGAGATGTAATAGCATAGCATATCCACTCCATACATTTAAAGCACACGTGAAGTACATTGCTCCTCCCAAGAAATCTGGGAACTGTAGTTTGTTAATGGTGCTAGGAACTGTAGCCCTGTGAGCAGGGTTAAAGGTGTCAAGGGGTCATAAAGTAAACCCCTTAAAGTAAGGGGTTTCTCACTTTCTTGGGAGCAGGGTCCCTATGTCTTCAGCATCCTATGAGCCAATCAACATAAAAGGGGCATGAGAAGAGTCTTCTAACATGCTTCCTTGTTCTTTCCTGCTGATTGGAGCCAATCAGAGTGAAAGGAGGTGAGCCAGCTACTGAGAAGACTCTTTGCCGTAGCTAAAACTCACATTTCATGCTGATTGGCTTCTAGGGGCATCTGTGGTCATGGGAGAAGGTGTTAACAAGGATCTAATTCTCAACCCAGCAGCAAAAAAGGGGGCATGGCATGGCTGCGGCTATCATGAAGTGACCCTGCACTTCTGAATTTGCCACTACACTATGTCTATGAGGGCTAAATTAAACTCAGAAATGGCTGTTAGGACTTGCATGCATGAGACTGGGTCTTTCTGATTGGCTTCTGCACTCTTGAATCTTGTGGTGGCGGTGTTTCTTTGTCCCCATTTGAAAATATAAAAATAAAAGGTTTTTTTAAAAATCTGAAGAGCTGTCCTGCAGAAGATGAAGTGGACTTGTTCTCTATGGCTCCAAAGAGCAGGATTAGAACTCATGGGTGGAAGTTGCAAGGAAGCAGATTACTGCTAAACAGTAGGAGAAACTTCCTAATAGTGGAACAGACTGCTGGAGGAAGCGGTGGGCTCTCTTTCACAGGGAGTGTTTAAGCAGAGGCTGGACAGCCATCTTTCAGGGATGCTGTAGTCAGGGCAGGCACCAGGACCCCTGCAGCCCAGAGGGGCCCCTGAGGGGCCCTCCTTAGTGTGGGAGAGTAGCGCTCCAGTTCTGCAGAAGCGTTGGCTCCTGATCCTGCCGCGGATTGTGGAGAGGGAGCTCCCAGGCACCCCAGCTCCCAATACAGGTAGCACAAGCGCTTCAGTAAGCCTGCACACATGCCCCACCTACCTCTCCCATTGTTGTGAATTCTGTGCATGCTGTACGCACATGCTATCCTCAACCAAGATTAGAGGGGGCATCAGCGCAAGTCATCTGCATGAGAATATGTAATGCAAGAGGTAGGTGGGGTGCACATGCACTGCAGACCAGAGGTACCCAGTCATTCCTGGCACCGGACCTGGTTGTAGCTGCATCCCGCGTTGCAGACCAGTGGTGGCTAGCGCCCATTGGGACTGGTGGGGTGGAAGGCAGGGAGCCCAACAGTAGGTGGAATCAGAGCCAATGACAAGCAGAGCCAACTAATTGTAGCTCTGTCCCTGTACTCCTCCCTGCGGAGTTCTGCAAGGGCAACACCAAGACTAAGGAGGAGGAAGCTGACCGAGCAGTGCTACTTCCTGGACGGGTTATAAGTAAGCAAGCAGGCAGGTGGGGGCTGGCTGAGAGCAGACAGAGGTTGGTGGGTCAGTGCCCCGCTATCCCCAATAGACCAGCCTTGACCATTGCGGACGTGCATTGAGCTGGGGGATTGAATCAGATGGCCTCCAAAGTCCCTTCTAACTCTACAATTTTGTGATTCTAAGATGTGTCATAGTCTGGGTAGAGACACTGAGAAGGCCTTCGCTCTTATTCATCCTACTCACAGGTGCAATCAAGCCAGTGTGGCATAGTGGTTAGAGTGCCAGGCTAGGATCTGGGAGACCAGGGTTCAGTTCCCTACTCAGCCATTAAGCGCACTGAGTGACTTTGGGCGAGCCACTGTCTCTCTGCCTAACCTACCTCACAGGGTTGTTGTGAAGAAAAAAATGAGAAGTGGGGAACCATATATGCCCTCCTTGAGCTCTTTGGAGGAAAGGTGGGAGAAAAATGAAAAGGTGCTTCCACCCAAGATGGGACACACAGAAAGGATTCTCCTCCTGATCTTTGTGACTGTGTGGGAGACTGAGTCTCTGCCATTCTAGCCCAACACACTCATTTCCACACCACACTGCCTTGCATTATACTTGTAAAATTAACAAATTTCAAACTGATAGCAGCAGCATGCTAGCAGCCTGACTACTGCCTTTTGCACTAGTTGCAACTTGTAGATTTTTCTTAAGGGCAGCCCCGCATGGAGTGCATTACAATAGTCCAAGCTGGAAGATACCAGAGCATGGATAGCTGTGGCCAGGCTACATCTATCCAGGAATGGCTGTTGCTGGCAAACTAGCCAGAGCTGGACATAAGCACTCCAGCTACTTTGAACACGGTCCAGAAACAAAATGATGATGTAACCACTGCAGATTTGAGAGAATCAGGATTATATACTCCCTGTTGACCTATTTAGGGTGAAAAACAGGCTGCTGTATTTTGGGACCTACTGACGTTTCTGAACTTTTTTCTGTAGTGGTAGTACTGTAGTAACCGGGGGTGGGGGGTGAGTCAGCAGACCGTGCAGAACAGTGGCCGGCTAAGCTTTTTTGTCTACCAACCATTCCACAATGCTTTGAGCTGCCTTCTTAATGGAGACTGAAATCCAGGCCCTCAGAATGTTGTGCTGTAGGGTTGCCAGGTCAGAAGCATTCCAATCTGAGTTTTCAGAGGCAGGCCCTAGTGATGTCATGGGGTGGGCCCTAGTGACATCACAGGGGCAGGCCCTAGTGATGTCATTAAGCATGATACATTAAGCATCAACCACAGTTGCTTGGAGCATACCACTCAAACAAAACAAAAATCAGATTGGAAATTAAGATACAAGTCTTAGCTAAATGAAGGTGTTCCTAGGTCCAAATGAAGTGACAGGACCATTCCTTCTCACCTGCTTAGGGAGCCTGGGTAGAGAACATTTAATCTACCCTACTTGCTTCTGGCAAGAAGGGTTTAAATGCCCCCAGGCCAGGCCAGTCACCCAGGGCTGGCGCCAGGCATGCCAGGGCCCTTGGGCACCAGCCTGCCGCAGGCCCCAGCACTCGCTCACAGCCAGACATGCACCCCAGGAGTGCAGCTCCTGCCTGTTCCACCCACCTCTGTCCTGTGTCCTGCTGCTGCGTGTGCTGTGCTCGGGGGGCTGCCATCAACCAAGATGGCGGCGGAGTCTTCTCTAAGGGGCTGATACCCCCACTGCCATCTTGGTTGATGGCACGCATGCGTGGTACACTACACACACATGCACGCACATGCCTGCATCAACCAAGATGGCAGGAGCTGCATCAGCCCCCCAGCCTGTGTCTGTGTTGGAATTGCTATTTAATATGCTTGGTTTTTTAAAAAACCTTTTTTTAAAAAACAATGTTTTTAACGCTTTTTTAAAAGATGTCTTTAAAGATTTTAAAAAATGTTTTTAAAGTTGTCTTGTTTTAATGTATTTTAAGGTATGTTTTTATGATGTTTTAAAGTGTTTTTAGCACTTTTGTTTGCCGCCCTGGGCTCCTGCTGGGCAAAAGGGCGGGATATAAATCAAATAATAAATAAATAAATGAATGAATGAATAAATAAGAAGCCTCTGCCACCATATTGGTTGATAAGAACCCTGCACGCACAGCACGCGCAGCAGCAACAGACAGGGGAGAGGTAGGTGGAGTGAGTGAACAGGCAGGTAGCCTGGAAGCTCCCTCCCTGCGATCCCCAGCAGGGACCCTGCCGTGGATCGTGGAAGGGGAGTGCTACTCCCCCACCCTGCAGGGTCCTTTAGGAGCCACTGTGGGTCACGGGGCCCTCGGCCAGGGCCCAACTTGGTCACCCTTTGGCACCGGCCCTGCAGTCACCAGAAGGCCATTGTAGGAAGAAAGCCTAGTGTTGTGGAGATGTTAGATGGGAGCACTCAGGAGTAAAGATGGATGCCCCTGAAGACTGCAATTCTAAATGCACTTACTGAGGGACTAAGCCCAATAGAACTCAACAGGACTTACTTCTAAGTAGATATTGTTAGGATTGTGCTGTTGGTAAGGCTTGTCTAGGGATCCTCTGCAAAGATATCCATATCAAAGCAGGGTTGGCAACTCCCTTCCTGGAATGCCCTGCACCTATCTTTTAATATCGCTGCTCCAAACCTCTTTACAGACTTGACTCTTCACTGCTGAGGGAGGTTTGAGAAATGAGTAAGAAGATTCTCTACCCTCCCTGCCTATCCTGTGGGCTGCTATAAACTCACTTCGACAGCCAACCCAATTCCAGTGAGTCATAATTGACAGAGAGAAAAAACACATGGTTTGGTCTACCTTCACAAGCAGTGGATTGGGAACAACAGTAATTGAAGCCACCATTCCCAGATGTGAATTTTCTTTTACTACTGTTGGGCAAGAAACAAACCATCATGCAAGCAACAAGGTGCATCATCAGTGGGTTTAAGGGGGTTGAGTGTATGGAGCCACTGCTGCTGCTTCTATGGATGAAAGGGAGTGATGTCAGAGGTAAATGAAATGCAAACAGGGAGGAAAAAACAAAAGACAGTGATGATTTCCTAAATGCAATACCATACCAACCACAAGAATATTCCTATGAGTAAGACAGAAAACTCAGCATTCTGCAACCAGTCAGGGTTCCTATCTAAAAACCAAAACTAAAAAAACCTGTCAGCCAGTCAGCCAAGGTCACAGAAATCCCCATGCAGCACAACTTGTAGTTAGTGCTGCAGTTAAAGCAGAATGCTGCAGCATGATTACTGACTTGAATGGGACCCTATCAGCACATAATACTTCTGCTCTGAAATCTGCACTGGTTGTCCATTTGCTGCCAGACTAGTTCATGGTGTGCTTTCCATGTTACAGGTGCCACATAGTACTTGTTCTGCTCTTTTAAGAAATTGATCCTTTAGTGCAGCACCTACACTTTGGAACTCCTTGCCTATTGACACTAGGCAGGTGCCTTCATTGTACTCTTTGCGGCACCTGCTAAAAATATTTTTTTGTTTAGGCAAGCCAACCCAGGCATGTAGAAACTATTATGCTTTTTATCTGTTTTTAACTCATTGTTGGTTTTATTATTCTGAATGTTTTAAATACCTATCTTTAACTGTTTTTGCCAATAATTGTATTGTTTTAATTCTTTCTGTAAACCACGTTGAGATTTTTTACAATAAAGTGGTACATAAATGTTTTAATTAAAATACATAAATAAATTTTGGAGTCACTGTGGCCCTTGGGTCTCTTTCCATTTTTAGGAATAAAGGAATCTGCCTTATACTGACTCAGGCCACTTGGTGCCATCTAGTTGAGTACTGATGACATAGACTAGTATTGGCATTCCAGGATTCCAAGCAATAGTCTTTTTCCAGGAATTGAATTGTGGACCTTTGCATGCAAAGCATATGCCCTACCAATGAGCTACAACCCTTCCCATTAAAAATTTTTTTTTTAAATTGTTCTTTTCAATTCACTAATGAATGCACAGCATACCTAGGGAAGAGCCACTTCACACATTTAAAGCACATTCAATATACATTTGAAGCACATGAATCCCACCACAGAATCGTGGGAACTATAGTTTGTTAAGGGTGGTGGGAACTTTAACTGTGAGGGGGAAACTATACTTCCCAGGATTCTTTAGGGGAAGGCATGCACTTTAAATGCGAGTTGGATGTGCATTAAATGTATTATGTGGATTTGCATTACTTCATAAATTGACCCTGCATATAAATCATTTTAATTAATTTTTAAAATGGAAATGAGTTTACATGTTTACTGGGTAACTATGGGCTACTCACCATCTCTCAGCCTAATCTGCCCCTCAGGATGAAAACAACAGAGGGGGACCATGAACACCCCAAGGAAGAAGGGCACGCTTAAAATGCAGAGAAAATAATAATGTACAACCATATGCATGAATGTCAAAGATGTTTATTATTTACACAACCTGTGAAGATAGTTATAGTGTAGTCCTATGCATGTTTATTTGTAAGCAAGTCTTCACTAAGCAATGAAGCTCAAGGGAAACCAACAAATGTTGGTCTTATTTTTTTTAATTTATTTATTTCATTTATAAACCGCCCATAGCTAATAGCTCTCTGGGCGGTGTACAACAGAGTTAAAATACAATGTTACAATAAAATCAATAACAAGTATCAGCAAAATTTAAGCTAAAACATTAAACATAAACATTAAAACATTAAAATGCCTGGGAGCATAGCCATGTCTTAACCTGGCGCCTAAAGGAAAGTACTGTAGGCGCCAGGCGGATCTCTTCAGGTAGGCTGTTCCACAATTCGGGGGCCACTACAGAAAAGGCCCTAGATCTAGTAACAGTCCTCCGGGCATCTAGATGGGTTGGTACCTGGAGGAGGGCCTTAGATACTGAACGAAGCGCACGGGTAGGTTCATAGTGGGAGAGGCGTTCCACAAGATATTGCGGTCTCACGCCATGTAAGGCTTTATAGGTCAACACCAGCACCTTGAATCTGGCTCGGAAACAAATAGGTAGCCAGTGCAAACGGGCCAGGACAGGTGTTATATGCGCAGACCAATCGGTCCTCGTCAACAACCTGGCTGCCGCATTTTGCACTAGCTGAAGTTTCCAGACTGTCTTCAAGGGCAGCCCTACGTAGAGCACATTACAGTAATCCAATCTAGAAGTTACCAGAGCATGAACAACTGAGGCGAGATCATCACTGTCCAGATAAGAGCGTAGTTGGGCTACTAAACGAAGATGGTAAAACGCATTCCGTGCCACCGAGGCTACTTGAGCCTCAAGCAACAAGGAAGGGTCAAAAAGGACCCCCAAACTGTGAACTTGTTCCTTCAAGGGGAGTGTAACCCCATCTAGAACAGGACGAGCATCTATCATCTGGGCAGGGAAAGAACTCATGAACAGTGTCTCGGTCTTGTCTGGATTGAGTTTCAGTTTATTAGCTCTCATCCAGTCCATTATCGCGGTCAGACAACGGTTCAGCACATCAACAGCCTCACCTGAAGAAGGTGAAAAGGAGAAATAGAGCTGCGTGTCATCAGCGTACTGATGGCAACGCACTCCAAAACTCCTGATGACCGCACCCAGAGGCTGCATGTAGATGTTAAAGAGCATGGGGGACAGAACCGACCCCTGAGGGACTCCACAATGGAGAGTCCAGGGTGTCGAGCAATGTTCCCCAAGCACTACCTTCTGGCGACGATCCACTATGTAGGAGCGGAGCCACTGCCAAGCAGTGCCCCCAACTCCCAACTCCGCAAGCCTCCCCAGAAGGATACCATGGTCGATGGTATCAAACGCCGCTGAGAGATCAAGGAGAATCAACAGGGTCACACTCCCCCTGTCCCTCTCCCGACAAAGGTCATCATACAGGGCGACCAAGGCTGTTTCAGTGCCAAAACCGGACCTATGACTTCTGACATCCTGTGGTAAGTTATATAAACTAGCGCTGTACTGAAATCTGCCCTCCAGTTTCTTGAAAGCTTTCTTCCCTATGAAAGAAGCTTCCATTTTTTTCTGCTTCGTTCTCAAGGTACTTTGGAATTTCTATGGGCACCAGTCTTTGAGCTCACCTTATAGTTGTGAGGTAGATGTAGTCAAGATTGTGATGTGTGTGTTTTTCTTCCTAGTTTTTCTCCAGAGCTCTGGAGCCTTCCTGGCTGCCTGCACTTCCTGATCTGAACAAGACCCATGGCAGGAGATCTCATGTTGTCTTCCCATGGACTTTAATTGCAGTGTGGTCAGCCAGGCAGGCTGCAAAGTGCAGGCCATTGGTGAGATGATCTGTAGAATGAAAGAAGTGACACTCCCAAACACCCCTCAGGCATCTTGAAAGTAAGGTAAGCATGACCAAAAAAAACACCCCTACATCCCACCTCTGAGAATTTCAGTGGCATTTTCTCTCTCCTTTCATAATTTCCTAACACAGTTTTTTTACTCATTAACTGACAGAGAATGGTTTTTAAAAAGAGGGAAATTTTCAGCACATTGCTAATATGAACCACATTTTACTGTAAATGAGCAGCATGCTAATGCATACTGCTCAGTCACTCTTGCGCTGCACCATAGCAATAGCAGGGGCAACAAGTCACCAGCCTTGGTTTACCATGATGTCAGAACCAGAGCTCATGGTTTGTTTTTCCGAAACAATCCATAATTGGGAAGCCTTGAACAAACCTTTGCTTTAGATCATGGTTTGCTTGGAGGGAAACAAGCCACAACCACTGGTTAACTTTGGACAGCATGGTAAGCCAAGGCTCATGCTTTGTCACTCATGCTAGGGCAGGAGCACAGTGAGAGTGATTTGGAAGCATGCTCTACCAACACTTCTCACTCATATCCATATGCAGCCTTGGACTGCAACTCCCATCAGTCCTAGCCAGAATGGTCAATGGTCCAGGATGATAAGAGCTGGACTCCAACAACACCAGGAGGGCCATAGGTTCATCACCCCTGATATATACCCTTCAAGGGATATAGCTTCCACGTCCCTTTGGACCTCGGGTCAGGGCAATGCAGTAAATTGTGTGGATAGTCTGTCTCTCTGCCCGTTCCAATATTTACTTTGTCTTAGCTACTCTGGGAGAGGCCCAAACAGCGCCTCTGCATTGAGAAAAGCTTATTAGGTCAAAGTAAGTTAGTGTGTTGCCCACCACATAACTGGCATGAACAACAGGCACTGCTTTGTGTTTCCCTGTTTTTACTCTATTCATCTGGAAGCTCCACAGTGACTCAGACTGTGAGAGAGGGCATGAATTGGAAACAATGACCGAAACAAGAGACTGACGCTGGCAGCTCTTGTTACTTGAGCTTCCTGGAGTCTGATGCCTGTTCAGTTTGGAGCTCACAAAAGCTTCAGCCCAAACATGTTGAATTCCAAGTGACATCTGGGGAATATATACTGTACATTCAAGGCAGCATTTGTGGTACATCCAAGCCTGAGAGAGTCCTGAAAAGGAATTGTTTCTCTTTCATGATATATTCACACACAAGCAGTAATAAAACATTTAAAAGAGGGATTCCTTCTGTTGCTACACTGTTACATAAAACACAATATGGGAAAAGACTCAAGACAGAAAACCCGTCTCTTATAGCCAATATTCTTAAGGTCAAGTGAATGGTATGCTGTGATGTAGAAATACTGTCTAAGTTCATCACAACTAAATCCCCAAAAAAGTGGTGTGACTTAAATTAGCCATGACTAACACACTGGTTTTCTGTTTACTCAGCAGTAGAATCATAGAATAGTAGAGTTGGAAGGGGCCTATAAGGCCATCAAGTCCAACCCCCAGTCCAGTAAATTCCATGGATTTCAATAGCACTTGCTTACAAATCATAGGACTGCATTCTTACTTCCCATGGTTCTATTCAGCTAAGTCCTACTCAGAGCAGACCCATTGAAATTAATACACCGAAGTTAGTCATGATTATTAACATCAACAAGCCAGTGTGGTATAATGGTTAGAGTGTTGTACTAGAACCTGCGAGACCAGGGTTCAAATCCCAACTCAGCCATAAATCTTGCTGGGTGACTTTATTATTGTTGTTGTTGTTGTATATCCCACTTTTTCCCCAGAACTGGGACTTAAGGCAGCTTACAAAAATTAAAACAAAAACAGTTAAAATGTAATTTATAATTAAAATTTAATTTAACTAACTGTAAAATTAAAACCATTTAAAACATAGCAATTTTTAAAAACACACAAAATACAAATAAAACAAGTAAAAACAGCACCCTATATAATAACCTTGGAGTCAGTTCCCAAAAGCCTGTTGGAACAGAAAAGTCTTCACCTGCCGACTGAAGGACAGCAGGGACGGAGCCAGTCTAACCTCCCTAGGAAGGGAGTTCCAGAGCCTGGGGGCAGCCACCAAGAAGGCTCTTTCCTGTGTTCCCACCAGACGTTCCTGTGACAGTGGCAGGACCAAGAAAAGAGCTTCCCCTGATGATCTCAGGGCTCAGACAGGCACGTATGGGGAGATATGGCATTTCAAAGAATCTGGACCACAGCCATATAGGGCTTTATAGGTTATAATCAGCACTTTAAATGGTGCTCAGAAACAGATGGGTAGCCAGTGGGCTGTTGTAACAAACGGATTGTGTGCTACCTGTAACCACCCCAATTAACAATCTGGCTGCATCTCTTTGGACCAGCTGAACTTTCTGAACATTCTTCAAAGGCAGCCCCATGTAGAGCACATTACAGTAATCCAAATGGGATGTGAGCTTGGGCCAGTTATAGTCTCTCAGCCTAACCTACTACATCACAGAGCTGTTGTGAGGATAAAATGGAGAGGGAGGAGAATCGTGTATGCCACCTTGAGCTACTTGGAGGAAAAGGTGGTATATAAATTTATTTATAAAAATATTTATATACTGCTGTTCATTAAAAAAATCAGACTGGTTCATAACATAAACCAGATAAAAACATATAGATAAAAACATATAGAAAAGGTCCTCAAATGCAAAGATGTATCGCTGAACACTAAAGTCAGAATCATTCAGACCATGGTATTCCCAATCTCTATGTATCGATGTGGAAGTTGGACAGTAAAAAGAGCGGATAAGAGAAAAATCAACTCATTTGAAATGTGGTGTTGGAGGAGAGCTTTGCAGATACCATGGACTGCGAAAGACACAAATAATTGGGTGTTAAAACAAATTAAACCAGAACTATCACTAGAAGCTAAAATGATGAAACTGAGGTTATCGTACTTTGGACACATCATGAGAAGACATGATTCATTAGAAAAGATAATTGAGCATCACCTTGTGTATCTATGATTACTCAGAGGTAAATTCAAGAGGAACTGCTCCTTGGTAAGTGTACATAGGCATGCATCTACGAAAAGTGGTAACCTCAAGGGGCATTAAATGAGGATTAATGTTCAGTTAAACCTTCCCCCGTCAAGGGCGCTATAGAAATGCAACAACACAACAATCCTGGTCACTTTGAAGGAGGATGTGTAGAGCCAGAATGGAGAACCTGTGCCCCTCCAGATATTGTGGACTTCCAACTCCTACCATCCTAAGCCATCCTGGCCAATGGTCACCCAGGGATGATGGGAGTTTGCATCCAACAACATCTGGAGGGCCACAGCTCCCCACCCCCACTGCAGAGAAAAGAGTGTGCTATTTTGCTCTGTGTCCCTGGTATAAAATTGGTGTAAAATGGGTTAAATAAATTATAATTGCATGCCCTTAGAAGTTATGAACATAGGGAGGTGCCTTATGCTACATCAGACCATTGGTCCTTCTAGCTCAGTGCTGTGAAGTGGGCTCCTTCTGGGAGGAAGGGCAGGATATAAATATTGTTGTTGTTGATCAGACAGGGCCATTCCCCAGCCCTACCTGGAGAAGAGAAATTTAACCTGGAACCTTCTGCATGCAGATGCTGTCCCACTTTGCTATGGTCCTCCTCTTCTAGAATCATAGAATAGTAGAGTTGGAAGGGGCCTATAAGGCCATCAAGTCCAACCCCCTGCTCAATGCAGGAATCTAAATCAAAGCATTCCCGACAGATGGCTGTCCAGCTGCCTTTTGAAGGCCTCCAGTGTCGGAGAGCCCACTACCTCTCTAGGTAATTGGTTCCATTGTCGTATGGCTCTAATTCTTTCCTCTCTTTGTTCTGTCCTTCCTTCCTTTCTTAGGATTACAGCTCCCTGTCAGTATCCCCATGCATGGGATCTAGAGCTCCTAGCCACATGATCCAGGACTGAAATGGCCCTTCATTCTATTGCAGTGAAACAACTGAGGATTTGCATACAAGAGGTCCTTTTATTTTTTGTGCCTGACGGTACCACAGGACAAAGGATCAGAGAGAGCCATATGCACACACCTGAGAGCATGCAGTGCTGTAGTCAATCAGAATGATTGGCATCTGGAGCAGTGGTCTCATTTACCGCCCTGGGCTCCTGCTGGGAGGAAGGGCGGGATATAAATCAAATAATAAATATAAATAAATAAATGTAGTGAATGTTCTGACTCATTCCTGCCCCAGGAAGCCTGTTTAGGATATGATTATTTACAGGGCAATCCTATACATATCTACTCTGAAGACAGTCGCATTGAATTTGATGGGACTTACTTCTAGGTCCTCTGTGGCGCAGAGTGGTAAGCGGCGGTAACGCAGCCAAAGCTCTGCTCATGGCCAGAGTTCGATTCCTACGGGAGGAGGAAGTCGAATCTCCGGTAAAAGGGGTCGAGGTCCACTCAGCCTTCCATGAGTACCCGGCATACCAGAAAGGCCGGGGAAGGAACTGGCAATCTCACCCCATATATACGGTCTGCCTAGTAAACGTCGCAAGACGTCACCCTAAGAGTCGGAAACGACTCGCACTATAAGTGCGGGGACACCTTTACCTTTTACTTCTAGGTAAGTCTTTATAGTACACAGTCGTATAGTATCAAAGTGTGCTAAAACTAGATCAAAGAGCACCAGGAGAGTTGCAGTCTCTCATTATCCCCAACTGAAGAGTATCCATCAGGGCTACCAAAGTATTTTTGGTCCTCGGACAGGCCTGAAACTGGTTTGATTTGATATGGGTCCACACAAGGATGGGGAATGGGTTGTCCTTCAGAAGTTGTTGGATTCCAACTCCCATCCACCCCAGCCAGCATGGCCAACGGTCAGGGATGATGGGAGCTGTAGCAATGTCTGGTGGGCCGCAGTTCCCCATCCCTGATCTGGATACAACCCTTGGGAAACATCTAGAGGGCCATGGGTTCCCCACCCTATACCAGAAAGTCTGTTTCTTCCAAAAGAGCTATGACTTCGTAGGGTTGGGGGGGGAATTCAATTCGGTTCACATTTAAAGCTGAATTTATCAAATTCACATTTTCCAACATGACAATAGAAACACGGCCATCCTTCAGAATTTTAACTTATCTCAATTTTGCCATACAGTTCTCCAACCGGTGTTTACAGAAATGCAAATATTAAGGGGAAAATCTGCTTTTAAACATATATATTAGTAAAGAGAACATAAAAATGCATTATAGTAGGAGAAACTACTTGCACAAATGTGTACGTTAGTCAAACCTGCATACAAACATGTGTTTATTAGGAGAGATTTGCACTAAAATGCTGAAGAATTTTCATGAGGATTTTTTTTAAAATCACAAATTTTTGCAGAAATGTGGAGAGCCGAATTTAAGATTGGAAATATGAGAAGCTGAGAGAGCTGAAATTGACAGATCTACAGTACACACCACACATAATACCTGCAACATACATTCTTGTAGATGACAGTACAAGGTCTGGTAAAGATGTACAGAGCAGGGTTTCTCTTGAGGTGAGGCTCTCGGGTCATAAGGAGAGGTAGGGAACTTGTGGTCCTCCAGATGTTGTTGGACTCCAACTCCCAGCAGCCCCAGCAGCATGGCCAATAGTCAGCAATTATGGGAGTTATAGTCCTGCAACATCTGGAGGCTCACTGGTTCTCCAAGCCTGATTTAGGGCTATGGAATGGTGGTATTCTGTAGCAAGGAAAATCTACAGTGCTTCTTAGAGACCTCTCTCTCTCTCTCTCTCTCTCTCTCACACACACACACACACACACACACTTGCTTAAAAAATAAGGGATAACCTTTGACAAGAATAGATGTCTGGCAACCCTACTGTCATCTTAGAATAGCTTGTTATGTATGCTGCATTAGATATATATATTAGTGAGAATGGACTGAACTGCCTGGAACACTCTGACCCCAAGGCTTGGCATAAGTATAGAAACTAAACAAACCTAGCAGAAGAGGCATCTGTGATGTACAAGGGAAAAACAGCAAACATGCCCCATTGCTATTTATTACAAGACATTCCACGTGTATTCCATTTGCTCATGACAGATGCCCATTCACCACATGTGGCAAAGACACTGAGTATGTATGAGCCGATACATGCCTACTCAGAAGGAAATCCCACTGAGATCAGCAATACTTACTCCCAGGTAATTGTATATAGGACTGAAGTCTAAGACCTTCAATATACATGATTTCCCATACATGGGTCAAACGTCCACATTCAAAAAGGAAGATGCATAGGCCTGGCGTGTAAATCAGGCTACAAAAATATGTTTGCTTGCTAATATATATCTGCATGATACATTTAAAGTACTATGATATTTTAACAGTCATGGCCAAAGAATCCTGGAAACTTGTTTGCTCAGGGTGCTGAGTGTTGTTAGGAGACCCCCTATTCCTCTCACAAAGCTACAATTCCCAGAGTTCTCTGGGAAGAGGGCAGGGGCGTCACTACTGGGGTGCGGAGGGTGCGGCCTGCACCCGGGTGTCACCATGAGGGGGGTGACACCCAGAGCCGCCCTGCCCCGCGCCGTTGCCCGGCAAGGCTGCTCCAACTCCTCCTCGGAGGTGGGCGGGTGGGCAAGACCGGGAGCAGCGTCAGTGGGGCAAGGGAGGTGCGCTGGCGTTCCCAAGCCTTCCCCGGCTGGGTGCTCCTCCAGCGCGCGCCCTCCCAGGAGCATGGACAGGGTGGCTGGCCTCGAGTGCGCGCGCAAGCCCAGCCACCTCGTCCATGCCCCTGGGAGGGCGCGCACTGGAGGTCCGCACCCCCCCGCACTCCCGCTAGTGACGCCGCTGGAAGAGGGATTGCTTATCTGAGAATTGTAGCTCTGTGAAGGGAATAGGAGCCTCCTAAAAATGCTCAGCACCCTTAGCAAGCTACAGTTCCCAGGATTCTTTGGGGGAAGCCATGACTGTTAAAATATCATTAAATGTACAGTGCAGATGGGCCCCAAATTTGAGGCTCCCCCCAGGCACACCTATGTCAAGGAAATGCAGAAAACTCCAGTTTCAAAAAAAAAGTGAGGGAGGGGAAACTGTGACATTGGCATCACTTTTTCTTTGAATTATGGACAGGTCCCCAAGGAATTGTGCCCTCGTAAGGCAAATGTTATAAATACTTACCTTCAGATTCATGTTGTTTGTAGGAATGGAATGTAAACATCCCAGATTCTTTGTCGTAACTCTTTCCTATTATGGAAGCACCTTTCTAAAATTGACAATCAGTTGTTTCTTGTTAATTGTTACACAGCACATTGTAAGCTCTAGCAACAAATAACAAATATAAAGTTTTTTTTATATTTTTTAAAAAGAAAGAAAGAAAATAAAGTGGCATTCAGGTTATCAGAGGCCTGGTCTACAACTGCAGATTAATGTTTGCTTTGACTGTTTGCATAACAGGGTTAAGTATGAAAGCTTATCACAAGAGGATAGCGACCTGGCCTTGGCATAAGAACGCAAAGTCCAGGGAGGCCAAAGGATCAGTCTCCATCCCTAAACTACACTTGTAAGCACATTTTCTTGCTCATTATGCAGATTTTTTAGCTATTCAGCCTGTAAATTCAGCTGGCTTATACACAGTACTTTCAGCAACTTTGGGCTGTATGTATCCCTATCAAGCTAAGTTATATTCAGAGGGGACCTTTTAGAATGGATCTAAGCTAGTCATGTCCACTGTTTTCAGTGGGTAGGATTAACACTCGATATAACCCTTTTTTCATTGCTCTCTGAGCCAAGTATTGTAATGTTGACGCTGTCACCATCTTTAGCACCATAATCAGTGATAAGAAAGATATCCAAATTTCACAGTAAACAAAAGCAGAGGAAGCCTTAGCAATCTGGGGAAGGGCCATAGCTCAGTGGTAGAACATCTGCCTTGCATGCAGAAGGTCCCAGGTTCAATCCTTGACATCTCCAGATAGGTCTGGGAAACACCTGTGGCCAGTCAGCGAAGACAGTACTGAGTAAGCTGGGCCACCATGGTCTCACTCAGTAGAAGGCACCTTCCTGTGTTGCTATGTCTGGCTTGGGCAAGAACTCCCATCCATTTCAACCAGGAATCTGAATGGTTTCCTGATATCACAGGGAGATTTTCCTGCAGATTTGGCTGGTGATCCTGCCACAGCCTTAGCTGTCTTCTGGAATCAAGAGAAGGCTCAGTCTATAGATACAATTGCTCCAAAATGATCCTCACCAGGCCATAGAGTTACCTCTGCTCTGTGCTATTCTGGACTGGAGTGGTGGAGCCCTTAAAACAAATAGACCTAAGTGAGTCATGTCCTCTCATCAATGGGGAGAATAGGCACTGACATGAGCCACTACGGTGCTCACTCACAGACAGAAGCTCTTTGCTCCTCTGTTATGGACAGAAGGGAGGGTGTCCAATCCTGGCATCCAGTGAAACATGCCCATGTTTAAGGGGGCATGCTCAATGCAGAAGAGGCTGACCCAGTACAAACAGTATATGAGCAGGAAGAACAAATTGTCTCTCGTACTTTAAGGGGATATTTACTCAGACCTTTTGCGGGTGCCATAGGAAGTACTGGCAAGCACACTGGTGCCCACCATGGGCACCATTTTGGCAACCCCTGGGCTAGTGAGCACCAAGACCTTCTCCTTCTCTGTGGCAGCCCTTTATCTGTGCAACATTATCTACAGGGAGAAACATATGACCCCCCTCTTTCTTGGCTTTTGGAAGAGCCCTACATTTTAAAAAATTACAGCCTGCTTTTGGGTGATTTTATGGCCCTTTGTTTAAATTCACTAATAGGCAAAAAACCTTGTGGTTTAAGAACATACATATAGCCCACAGATATATCTATCAAACTTTAAAAAGCAGGGAAATTGGGCAGCTATAGTGAATGCACCAGGGGAGCAGGAGACCTGACCTCCTCTCTGAGATATCGTACTGCCCTACAGATTTGTCAAAATGCAAACACAATTTGGGTTGGTCTTTCACAGTCTAATCCAATTCCTGTGTAGCTTGGAAGAATTTGGTAACTTGTGTCTCTGAGCATATGGCAACTGACCAATTATCTGAACTTGGGAACCACCAACCCCCAGCGCATCTGTCTTGCTAGGATTCAGACTCAGTTTATTGGCCCTCATCCAGCCCACCACCGAGTCCAGGACTTGCACGGCCTCTCCAGATTCAGATGTTACAAAGAAATAGAGCTGAGGATCATCAGCATACTGCTGACACCTTGCCCCAAATCTCCTGATGACTGCTCCCAAGGGCTTCGTATAGATGTTAAGCAGCATGGGTCACAAGATGGTACCCTGCGGCACCCCACAGCACAACTCCCAGGGAGCCGAAAGACAATCACCCAATGCTATTCTCTGAAAACGACCTTGGAGTTAGGATCGGAGCCACTGTAAAACAGTGCAGCCAATACCCATCTCACCAAGTTGGCCCAGAAGGATACCATGGTTAATGGTATCAAAAGCCACTGAGAGATCAAGTAAAAATAACAGGGTCGCACTGCCCCTGTCCTTCTCCTGATAAAGGTCATCTATCAGGGTGAACAAGGGATAGACCCATTAGCCCACCTGGCCACTCTATTAGATTAACAAAAGAGACTCATCTGACCAGCGGATCAGGTTTCTCTGGTGCAGAGCCCACCTCCAGGTGCAGGATTCCAAATCAGAGGCTGCAAAAGAACTCATAGAAATCATCTATCTCAACCCCATAACCCCATAACACTATAATACCTCACAGATTGGAAATATGTTATAATTATGGCATAAATATGGTATAACTCACTTACTGTGTTGCTTCTGTATTTACATAGGAACAGAGGAAATTGCCTTGCACCAAGTGTGATCATTGGTTCGTCCAGCTCAACATTGTCTACATGTACTGGCAGAGGTTTTCCAGGGTTTCAGTGGGGAGACGTTCCCTGCCCTATCTGGAGATGCCTGGGATCATGCAAAGCAGATGCTCTACCACTGAACGATGGTCCTTCCCTACTTTAAAAAAAACGGTATAGGGCCCTTCCATATACAGCATTTAAAAATATTTGTATGACACCTTTGTGTCAAATGGCATTTAAAGCACTGTACAAAATTCCATATGTGGCATGTTCAGTGGTAGCCAGTGGGGCAGCGAGGGTGGGGCTGCATTGCTCCCTTGGCTTCCCAACACTACAGCTCGCTGCTGCTTACAGAGAAGGAGAGGCAAGGTGCGGGGAGCTTGGTGTAATCTGGGGCATAGTGACAGCAGCACCAGATTGGGCCACCACTGCACTGAACTCCCTGCCCCTTGCCTCTCCCACCCTTGGTAAGCAGCAATGACCCGTGGTGCTCGGGAGCCAGGAGGGCAACGGAGCCCCACTGGCTGTTACAGGTAGGCTTGGTCATTCCTCCAGTCTCATTTCTAACCAGGCCCTTTCACAGTCTGCCATTGAGCCTAAAAGGTTACTGCGCAACTGGTCAGCAGTCTGTGACCCTTGGTTTATAGGCTGCACGCATTTCTCTCCCTTCCTCCTAGTAAATGAAGCAAGCATGCTGCAAGTTAAGCCATGGATCCACCATGGCCGCAGTTGAAACGACCTCCGTCCACAAAGCCAAGCCTGATGAAAGGATTTGAAGGGTTTGGGGCTATGACTCCCATTAACCCCAGCCAGCACGGCCAGGCTGATGGTAGTTGTAGCCCAACACAACTGGAGGGCACCAGGTTGGGGAAGGTTGGCTTAGTGCTTGTGTCTTTTTGAGAACAGAGAAATGACTGACATTTTTCAGCATAAGCATAAGAAACTTGCGTGCTCGGAAGCACTTCATCCCTCCTGCATACAAATGAAACATTGCATACAAAAAAATAATAATTCTTCCTTACATCTCCTAAGAATACAAGAAGAGCCTGGATGGATCAGACCAGTGGTCCATTTAGTTGTGCATCCTGTTTTCCACAACAGCGAACTAGGGAAGCCCACAAACAACAGGACACGAGGGCAATAGGCCCCTCTCACTGATGTCCCCTGGCAGCTCCTTTGTAGTGCTATCTGCTGACGGTTCTGCTTCAAACAGCCAATAGGAGTGATGGTGGACAAAGAAAGCAGGCCTGACCTTCAGAGTTGTTTCAGCTGCTAATCTTTACATGGGCTTCAAAATCATCATGTCACAGAAGGAAGGTCTTTTTTAGTCCAAGGTAGGAACTTAAAAATACAAATTTGAGACAAAGTACAACTCATGGAGGGTTTCTGTGATTTTTTTACTGCTACATCTGGCAAAGTGGCAATTGTCCACGGACAACTGTACTGTGTGGATTAACTGGACAGCAATGTTGTTTGTGAACACTAATTTTGCGTGAATTAGATCAGATTGCTGGAGTGGCTCTCTACAGGGGATGGCCCATACAGTGTTGTTTTGTTGCAAATATACAAACCAAAAACACACTAAGGCAACATATGCTGCACACCATACATTGACAACATATTTAAAGTACATGACTTCCCCCAAAGATTTCTGTAAGCTGTAGTTTGTGAAGGGTGCTGGGAATTGTGGCTCTGTGAGCGGGTAAACTACAGTTCCCAGGATTCTTTGGGAGAAGTCATGTGCTTTAAATGTGTGTTCACCCTGTGATTATAAACTCATGGATATGCTAGCAAGAAACTCATCAGTCCATAGTATAGCAGCTCTTTTAAAAACTACTGTAAATCTGTTTGAATATAAATCCAGATTGAAGAACAAATGCCAACATTTTGCTAGTTCAAGGGGCTGGGGCAGGGCAGAGGAGGGGAAAGGAAGGGCCTTCTCCAGGCAGGTGATGCAATCTGGTCAAGGTTTTCCCTGGGGTGGTGTGTAGAAGCCAGGTCCTGTCCCTCTCTTGACTTAGCCAAATCCACAATGAATTCCCGTAACTTGAACTCCAGGCTGGCAGGATCAGGCTTCCTGGAGTTGGCCCTCCCTGAAAGAAGAAAGTACCCCACATAGTTGACAGAGGCAGTCCTGTCATCCAGACATGTTGGCTGTCATCCACTTACAGTGGAAGTTCATTGTGAACTTTTAAGTATAAATACAAATCATTAATCAGTTAAAATCCAGACAATCAACCCCCATCCCCCCAAAAAAACTTTAATGAACAGACAGCCTGAATCCATGGTAGTTAATCTTCACCTTCATTGGGCCTAGCAGTATACATATCATTAATCAGTTGAAATCCAGGCAATCAACAACAACAACAACGTTCATCAACAGAGAGCCTGAATCTGTGGCATTTAGTGGATTCACTGATGTGAACCCATTCTGATAAATAAGAGATATGCTCCCAGTATCATTTGTTATTGTCATCTTTGATAAATGGCCCTGTTGGGCATAGAATGCTCTTGTAAATGTGTATGCTAGTATAAATGGGATGCCTTCTGTATTACTGAAGTCATATCATTTAGCTGGATTTCCCCATGAAACAGAGAGACTCCTGCTGTGGGTGCAAGTGACATCACATAATCAGAGTTTCTGTTGCATACGCAGAAGGCTTCATAGACCGCATTCCACGCACAAATCCCAGGACTGGATAAAGACTGTGCCTTTTTAATCCAGAAACATGACTGGATGTGTACATGCCATACATTTAAAGCACCACCACCACCCTAAATCCTGGGAATTGTAGGTCGATAAGGGTCCTAGAAATTGTAGCTCTGTGAGAGGTAAACTACAATTCCCATTATTATTGGGGGGTGCTTTAAATTTCCTTTAAATGAGGCATGTATGCGGCTTGTATCAGTTTCATGCCAAAATGAAATATAAAATTTTGATTTAGTTTTTTGTTTTATTCTAACCTGTTGTTCTTCCCTCATTAGTTACCCCTTTGGGGGTAGAAACACACTCACTGTTCTGTTGGTTCCAGTGTGACTCCTAAAAATGGGGGCACACAACGCTAGTCAAACACCACCCCTTTTCACTGTAAAACCTGGTGGGATCAACTCGAGTGTGGGTTTTTTAAAATTTAAAATTCAAAGACATTTCAGAATTGATTGGCAGATCCAACTATTCCCCCGTCCCCAGGTGTGGCTTATGGAAACGTTTTGCTGTAGGTGACTAGTGTGTTCACAGCCTCAATTTCCTCACTGGAAATCCATTTTAAAAAACCCTTTAGTGTCCATCAGAGGTAGCCAACATGATGCTCTACAGATATTTGTTAGAGAACTCCCATCACCCTTGTAGCCAGAGCATTGCCATGCTGGTTGAGACTGATGAGAGTTGTAGTCCTCAGCATCTGGAGGGCACTATGTTGGATACCTTAATAATGGAAGATGTTCTCTGTGATTAACACCCATTTAATTGAGTGCAGAACCTTGCGGCCCTCCAGACCATTGGCCATGATGATGGAGATGGAGTCCAAGAACAGCTGGAGGGCAACTCTTTGGCTACCCCTACTAATGATTGTGTTGAGAATTATTTTGATCTGAAATCCTTGGAAGTCATTTTTGTTTATTCCAACATGGTTTCAGTTCATTGTTGTGTTTCTTTTTCTCCATTTGATCTGAAAGCCTTGAAGTCACTTTCGTGTCTTCCAACTTTGTTTCAGTTCATTGCTGTGTTCCTTTCCCTCAGTTTATGCAAAGGAAACAGAAACTGAAGTTAATTCCAGGCCTCTTCCCCTTCATTCATTCAGTTACAGAGTTTCTGTGCTGTAAGGATTACTGAGATCCTCCTCAATGTTAACTCCTGAAGTTCCTTTTTATCAATCCATACGCTGATTGTAGAGTGGAAAGACATGTACAATAGAGTTCAACGTTTTCTTAATACAGCACTTTGCAGTAACATCTGGCCTTTGGTCCCATCTCAGGTGTGTAAGACCAGGGACCATAAGTACATACAAGTATGATTAAACTGATTGCATGCCAGCATTTCATTCCACAGGTCACTTAGAATCTGAGAAAGCCATTTATGAAATGGTTAATATCATGGCAAAATTAGTTGAGTGGAATTATTTTTCTTGCCTGTTGTGATAGTCACAGTAAATGCATCAGTTGCAAAATGTTACCCTCTACAGACAACGTAAAGTTACTGCAGATATTATGAGATTGAGAACCCTTCCTTATACTCTCTCTCTCTCTCTCTCTCTCTCTCTCTCTCTGTCTCTCACACACACACCCCTGGCTATTATATGGGCTAGAGTTGCCACCACATTCTTTAATGTCATCATTTGCAGACAAGATGTCATTGAGATATGTGCAAATTTAAAATTTCCCCATTGTTTAGCTTTGTGTATTTATATACACAAAACTACTGCCAAGTGGCAAGGAACTAAATCCAAGTGGATTTAAATAATCCTAATATTGGGGGAGAGAGCCAGTGTGGCCTAGTGGTTAGAGTGTTGGACTACGACCTGGGAGATCAGGGTTCGAATCCCAACACAGCCATGAAGCTCACTGGGTGACCTTGGGCCAGTCACTGCCTCTCAGCCTCAGAGAAAGGCAATGGTAAACCCCCTCTGAATGCTGCTTACCACGAAAACTCTATTCATAGGGTCGCCATAAGTGGGGATCGACTTGAAGGCAGTACACTTACTTAATATTGGGGGAGGGGGATAATAATCAATTAATGAGATTAAATAGTGGCTTGACAGCTGAATGAAGGCTGCAATCCTTGCATTGTGTTTTGGTATATGATTTTCATCTGTAATTATTATATGTTTACGATAATATTTTGTTTTCCTATTAAACATGCTGCCTTAAATGTGTGTTTGATCTTCATCTTTTGACATGCTATCATTTTCTGTTTGATGCTTTAAGTTTGGTTGTAAACTGCTTTGAGGTGGTTTTTTTAATGAAGTAGTATAAAAATGATATAAAGAAAGCAAGCTACTTTCTTGGAAGTTCATCCCACTAAATTCAATGGGACTTAGGGCAAAAGTACACACAGTTATAAATGTTTGTCGTGGTGTGTGTGTGTTAAAAACAGCTAATAGCAGGTGAAGGGGAAAGCCATTTTCATTTGGGGGCATAGATGCAGGGGATCCTTATTCATTTGTTTCATTTTTTAAAATCCTGCAAGGAGATCAGGGTAGCGTACCTGGCCTTCTACCTTCCAATCAGTGCTGGTCCAGGTTTGGGGTGCACCAGGCCACCCCCTCCCTGAGTGGTCCTACTTGCTCCTCCCCTGCCACTTCCCATTTGTTCATTACTCCTTTTGGGCCTAATTGGCATCACATCACCAGAGAGAGAGATAGAAAGGCTGCATAAAGGTAAAGGTGTCCCCGCACTTATAGTGCAAGTTGTTTCCGACTCTTAGGGTGACGTCTTGCGACGTTTACTAGGCAGACCGTATATATGGGGTGGGATTGCCAGTTCCTTCCCCAGCCTTTCTTTACCCCCCAGCATATGCTGGGTACTCATTTTACTGACCACGGATGGATGGAAGGTGAGTGGATCTCGACCCCTTTTACCGGAGATTCGACTTCCTCCTCCCATTGGAATCGACTTCCTCCTCCCATTGGAATCGAACTCCGGCTGTGAGCAGAGCTTCGGCTGTGTTACCGCCACTTACCTCTCTGCGCCACGGAGGATCCTCAGAAAGGCTGCATACACACCATTTATTCAGTGGCGGCTAGTGGCTCCATGTCAATGGGGCAGTGGAATCCGCGCCTAGTCCAAACTTTCAAGGAGCTGACCAAGGTGCTGAATAGGTTGATCTGGTTTAATTTTTTTTAGTTACTAGCTGTTTTAATTGTTTTAAATATGTTTTAATTACTTTTTTTAACTGTTTTATTGATAATTTTAATGTTTGCTATAAACCGCTTAGAAGTCTTTGCACCCAAGTGGTATATAAATTTTTGTTAAATAAAAATAAATAAATGCAGACACCAGCTGCCACTGCATATATTTAAAGAGCATGGCTTTCCCTCACAGAGCCACAATTCCCAGCATCCTTAACAAACTGCAGTTCCCAGGATTCTTTGGGAGAAGTGAGGTGCTTTAAATGCATGGTGTGTAAGCATCCAGAGAGAGGGAGGGGAACAAAGGAGAAGGTGTCTGTGTGTTTATGTGGGTGGGTGTGTTTTGTTCCATTTCCATGGTCTGGCCACTGTATGCTTCCTCTGCAAGGGCAGGTGAACAGGCAACAGCAGCAAGGAAGGGAAACAAAAGACACGACAGCTTCATCAAAACATTGGGAGTGGCTGGGTCCTCTACTGGGGTGCGGGTCATGCCTTACACCACCATCAGTCTGTCGCCCTTCAGGTGCCACAAGCTGGTTTTTGCTGCATCCACCTAAGTAACATGGCTATCCCAACAAGCAACTCAAATCTTCCTTGCCCCTTGTGACGCCCTTCCCTGGCTCTCCCTGTCAGGTTCCTACCTGCTCATGGCTACTGCCTTTCACTAGGCACCACCAGGGACTCCACCAGTCCGGACTGTCCTTTTTTATGGTTTCTCTCTCCGCTCTAGCACAGATCTCAATAGATCCCCCTGCTAGGCAGCACCACCAGTCACGTTCTGCAACCAATGTTCCCAGAGACCTTGCCTGAGTCTCTCTATCTGGTTACATTCGTGACTGCATGCCTATGCTGTTCCCAACCCCCTTGTATCAATGCAGATAACTCATAACTCGGGGTTGCTCTGGATACTTATAATGTTATCTTCTCCTCTTCACCGCTGCCACCATTTGTTACTGTTTCCCTTCAGCCTTGGTTATTACCTTACCCTCCCTTCTGGTCTGTGAAACCCCAGCCAAGGATCAGGCCTTCAGTAAACCAAAATAGTATTTATTAAATAACATTAATAACAAGATAACTTTGATAATGATCTACAAGCTTATGGTTTCATCTATTACTGTGATATTTGACTTATTACTAATCCGAACTCCACCTCCCTCTTTCTCCACACTCTCCTGACATACACCGACTCACACCCACCTCCAAACTCCACCAAAACAACCCACTAACGTCCACCAAACACTTCTCAAACAACCCACTCACGTCCACCCAGATTCAACTGTCATCCTTCCATTTATACTCTCAGCCATCCAAACACTCAGCCAATCATCCAGCATTCTACTGCTCATTTACTCCCCCCTCCTCTTTCATTCCACTTACCATGTATCTTCTATACAAACAGCACTTACCATATATACATTAATACAGGAACATCACCCCCCCCACAGAAGTGTAGTGATTGGAGCAGGAGTCGGGAACTTCAGGCCCAGAGGCTGGATGCAGCCCTTCAAGCCTCTCTGTGGGGCCCTTAGAACACTCTTCAGGCCACTCTATTCACTGGCTTTGCTTTGAGTCCCAAGTGTTTTTCCCTGGCTGGAGTGTGTCATTGAATTCTGGTAATGCCTCTTGATGGCTGATGGAGGAGAGGGAGGGGTGTGTGATTTTGTGTAGCAACTAGCCTACCATACAAAGGTAACTTTCACATTTCTTGCTTTTCGCTCTGGCCCTGCCCACCACTGGCATGCGGCTTTCAGAAGGTTTCCAGAAAAGAATGCAGCCCTTGGGCTGAAAAGGGTTTGGGCTGTCAGAGGATGGTCCTCTGCTTGAAGTACTGTCCTGTCCAAGTCCCATTTTAAGAAGGGAGAGCAAAAGGGACCTTAGAAGTTGCCCATCAGCAATTAGCACCTGGACAGCTGACTGAGCGGGCACACAGCTCAGTTACAGTCTTCCCCACAATGCTGATAAGATAGAAGTGTATAAAGCTATGCATGGCATGGAGAAAGTGGATAGAGAAAAGTTCTTGTCCGTCTTTCATAACACTAGAACTCGGGGACATCCAAAGAAGCTGAATGTTGGAAGATTCAGGACAGACAAAAGAAAGGACTTCTTCACACATGGCACAGTTAAATCTATGGAATTCACCTTGACAAGCAGTGATGGCTACCATCTTGGATAGCTTTAAAAGAGGATTAGACAAATTCATGGAGGATAAGGCTATCGATGGCTGCCAGCCACAATGGCTATGCTCTGCCTCCACAGTTGGTGGCGGTATGCTTCTGAATACCAGTTGCTGGAAAACATAGGGGAGAGAGTGCTTTTGCACTCAGGTCCTGCTTGCAGGTTTCCCACAGGGATCTGGTTGGCCACTGTGAGAAGAGGATGCTGGACTAGATGAGCCATTGGCATGATCCATGTGGACCTTCTTATGTGATGCACATAGCCAAACCTCCCCCCCCTCTCTCTCTCTCTCACACACACACACACACACACACAGAGAGAGATATGTTAGGAGGATAAGGCAGAAGAATGTGTACACTGTCCTGAGATCTTTCTAGGAAGGGTGTGTATGATAAACATGTAACTAATAATTAGCTCCTGCTCCTGTCAACAGACAGGCTTTGAACCATCTTAGTCCAGAATCAGAGTTTCAATCATGTAGCACTGGGAGAATTGTGGCACAAAAGTGTCTGCCCCCCTCTCTCTATAGTTTTACCTAGCTAGTGAAGATGCATCTTTTTGGCAGGCATTTGGAAGAGCAGAGACCTGATTACTGCTGCTGCTTTTATTAGTAATACTTCTGTGACTAATATTTTTAAAGGATTGTACTTTATGAATTTTTGTCTATTTCCCTTGTAAATTGCCCTGTGTCTTGTGCAAAGAGTGGTACATAACATAACATAACATAACATAACATAACATAACATAACATAACATAACATAACATAACATAACATAACAATCCCTAATCCTGGAATTGGGCTAGGATTTTACACTGTGTCAATTTGGAAATGGAAATGGCTTTAAGTTCAACAGGCTCTTGCAAAAGGCAAACAGCAGGGGTGGCCCCTTGCCCACCCCAGGAGGTTGTCCCTCTTTTGGGTCTCTCATTGGACGCTGTTTCCCTGGCCACTTGCTTGTAGCACAGTTGCCCATTAGTTCTTTGTTTAATATTAACAAAAATGAAGTCTCTATTTGCCCAGTGTGAGGGAACAGCGCTTCCTGGTACGGAGCTCCTCAGAAAGGCATGCAAAAATGTTGCCTAGTGAACAGCAGGTTTTACAACACTTTATACCTGCAGAGCATTTTAATTAAGATTTCTTTAGTTAACATTTCTGAGAAGTGTTAACATCAACATTTGCATTAAGGTGAGCAACAGAATGTTGCGTTTGCCTCTTTGCTGCTAATTCTGCTTCATGGCAGAGCAGAACAAAAAAGCAACCCCCAAACCCCAGCAACCCTGGCTCTATGAGAGCCACTTATTGTCCCTTTTTGGGAACTGTGCACATGTGCATTCAATCTTTGGGCAATCTTCTATTCCAGGGGTCACCAAGGTGGTCCCTGAGGGCACACACATGACTGCAAAGGTCTTTCCTGCCCCCCCCAGAGGCCCCTTCCCTTGCTGAAATTGAAATAGGCATTCTGTTGTAGCCAATAGAAGCGGTTGTGGTGTGTCCTTGGTTGTGATTGTCTGGTGGGTGCCCACAACAGTTTCTTCAGTCTGCAAATGTGCTCACGGATGGAAAAAAGTTGGCAACCCCTTGTATAATTTAATTAGGAGCAGGGGAGGGAGAGATAGGCCACAGCTTCTCCAGCAGAATAGACACAATTTCCTTGACATGCTAGACTAGAATGGGGGGAGGAGAAAACATCTGTAAACTGTGTAAAAACAGTTTTTAGGCTGATGAGTGCAGCTTGGAGAGAGAGGGTGGATCTGGGAAGAATCCCAAGGGCCAGATAGAGATCCCTGGGGGCCACATTTGCCCCCCAGGCCTGAGATTCCCCACCTCTGCATTAGCCCCAGTCAGCACAAAAGTGTTGGCTTAGTCTGATGAGAGTGGTAGTCCAAAAACATCTGGAGGGCACTAGGTTGTGTAAGGCTGTTCTAAAGCTTCGCCTTGATGATGATGGTGTAAACTGGCTTTCCCCCTGAGGTATGGCCATTTTGGTTTATGGCCAGAAACCATTGGGAAAGAAGGAGTTGGCAATAGTAACCTGAATGCAATTCTACTTCTGACTAAATATGTAGAACATAATCTTGTTATTACAGACACACTCTTTCGCCAGAAAAATAAATGTAAAACATCATGGAAGCACCCTCGGTCAAAACACTGGCATCTCCTGGATTATGTAATTGTCTGTGCCAGAGATCATTGTGATGTAGTCCTCACCAGGGCCATGACGAGTGCTGGAGACTGTTGGACAGATCACCGATTAATTTGATCCGCTATGGCCATTAATATTGTTCCTCAACGTAGGCTCCAAGGAAGAAAACCAAGACGTAAAATGAACATCCATGCCTTTCAAGATCCTATTAAGTGAGCCTGCTTTCAAACAACTCTCAAGAAATCTACTGACGGAACTCCCTGAATATGTCGAGGAACACTGGATTAAACTGAAGACTTCCATTATTTATTTAATTTATTTATTTAATTTAATTTATATACCGCCCTAAGCCCGAAGGCTCTCTGGGCGGTGTACAAAAAGATAAAAAACAAGCAATATATAAATACAATAAATACAATAAATCAAAAACAAAACAAACAACAATAAAAGAACCAAACAACATCCAAAAATACAAATAATGATAAAAATACCATTAAAACACACTTTAAAATGCCTGGGAGTATAAAAAGGTTTTCATTATTGCAGCATGTGAACAAACTATTGGGTACCAAACTAAGAAACATCAGGATTGGTTTGATGAAAATGATAGCGAGATTGAACGTATCATCGACAAGAAAAGGAAAGCCTTCCAGATGTGGCAGAAAGACATTAATTGTGCTGCAAAGAAAAACATTTATGCCAGTGGAAAGGCTGAGGTCCAAAGAAGAACTAGAGAGCTTAAGAACGCCTAGTGGATAAAGAAAGCTCAAGAAATCCAGCACTTTGCAGATGCTCATGATGCACAGGGGTTTTTTAATGCCACAAAGGCCATCTATGGACCAACAAATTACAGTACAAATCCTTTATGTTCAATGGATGGTACCAAACTTCTTAAGGATAAAGAGTCTATTGCACTGCGCTGGAAAGAGCATTACCATGACCTCCTTAATCGTAACTCTATCATGGCTGGTGAGGTCTTCTCGCAAATTCTACAACAACAAACTAGAGATGAGCTTGCAGTATCCTTTAATTTGGATGAAGTCAGTAAAGCCATCAATCAAATGAAGAACAACAATGCTAGTGGACCTGATGGGATTCCTGCTGACGTCTTTAAAGAAGGTGGGCCTGAACTTACACAACAACTTCACAAACTCATTGAAAAAATCTGGATGAGGGAGGAGATCCCGGAAGACTTTAGGGATGCCATAATTGTCACCCTTTTTAAGAAGGGTGATAGAACAGATTGTGGGAACTATCGGGGTATCTCTCTTCTTGCTACTGCAGGTAAAATCCTTGCAAGGATCCTCACAAATCGCCTCCTACCAATCTCAGAGGATGTCCACTCCAAATCTCAAAATGGTTTCCGACCTTCCAGGGGGACAATGGACATGATCTTCATTGCACGACAGCTTCAAGAAAAATGCCAGGAGCAGAATCGGCCTCTATATATGGCATTTATTGATCTGGCTAAGGCCTTTGACATTGTAAATCGAACCGCTTTCTGGACCATCCTTCTGAAAACTGTATGCCCTGATAAATTTGTGAATATTTTGTGACTCCTTCATGACAACATGACAGGAACAATTTTGGATAACAATGGCTTTCAGAGAGATCCATTCAGATTCGGATCAGGTGTAAAACAGGGATGTGTCATTGCTCCTACCTTGTTTGCTATCTTAATTGCTATGATTCTACCCCTTATTGAGGGAAAACTTCCTGCTGGTGTGGAAATCATATATCGAATAGATGGAAAGCTTTTTAATCTCAGTAGGCTGAAAGCAAAAAGTAAGGTAATGTCAACCTCTGTCATAGAACTTTAATATGCTAGTGATAATGTAGTCTCCGCACATTCAGAGAAAGATCTTCAAACTATCCTAAATGTCTTTGCAGAAGCATATGGAAAGCTTGGGCTCCAACTTAATATTAAAAAAACCAAAGTGCTTCATCAACAGGTGTGAACTAATCCTTCAGTAGCACCATCAATCCAGCTTAATGGTGTGATGCTGGAGAATGTTGATCACTTCCCCTATCTTGGCAGCCATCTCTCTGTAAAAGCTGACATCGATGCTGAAATTCGACATCGTCTGAGCTCTGTGAGTGCCGCATTCTCCCGAATGAAGCATAGAGTGTTCGAGGATCAGGATATTTGCAGGGAGACCAAAATGCTCATTTACAAAGCCATTGTACTACCGACCTTACTGTACGCCTGTGAAACATGGACCACTCCCAACTTCTTGAAAGATTCCAGCGTTGAAACAATCATCCTTCAACATCAAGTTCAGTGGACTGGTCATGTTGTTCAAATGCCTGATCACCATCTTCCAAAGCAGCTACTTTACTCCCAACTTAAGGATGGAAAACGGAATATCAGTGGACAGCAAAAGAGGTTTAAAGGTGTTTTTAAAGTGAATCTAAAAAAATGTAACATGAACATTGAGAACTGGGAAGTCTTGCCCATGAACTTCCCAGATGGAGGTCAGCTATAGGTGCTATGGACTTTGAAGAAGCACGAATACAGGGCGAATGGGACAAATGAGCTAAGCGGAAGGCACGTCAAACAAATCCTCATTGCAACCATCTTCCATCTGGAAACCTATGTCCTCACTGTGGGAGGCTGTGTGGATCCAGAATTGGCCTCCACGGTCACTTACGGACCCACTGTCAAAGACCTTACCTTGGAAGACAATCTTACTTGGCCACGAGTGATCGCCAATGATGAATGAATGACATACCCTCCTCTCCGCCTGCTATAGGAAGCTGTTCTTCATAAGATGGCCTCAGAACAGCTGGGACAGCTTTTCAGTTGCTCATTGTATTCAAGGTAAGATTTGGCTCTTCGGGTTGCAACCTGGCAATGCTGTCAGACTATCATAGAATAAGTGCTATATATCACTGAGTTGTGGCTTGGTAACAAACACAACGCCATGCATTTTGTGAATCAGCTTCAGCACTTCCTTTTTCATTATCACCCCTGGATGCTGCACAAATGCCTACCTGTTGACACCAGAAGACACTGTGGTACATGCCCTGGTCTCCTCTCGCCTTGACTACTGTAATGTGCTCTACGTAGGGCTACCCTTTTAAACGGTTCGGAAGCTGCAACTGGTACAGAATGCTGCTGTGTGCCTGATTAAAGGCAGCCGCCGGCGAGATCACGTAACTCCAGTGCTCAAAGAGTTGCACTGGCTACCAGTTGCTTGCTGGGCCTAATTCAAGGTGTTGGTTTTGACCTTTAAATCCCTACACGGTTTCAGCCCAGCCTATCTGAAGGAGCACCTCCAGCATCATCAGCTATGCCGCCTAACAAGATCGGCCTCAAAAGACCTTCTCTCTATCCCACCAGTCAAATCAGCTAGACTGGTGAGGACTAGAGAAAGGGCTTTTTCAATTATGGCCCCCACCCTATGGAACTCCCTTCCAAATGATCTCTGCCAGGCCCCCTCTACAATTAGTTTCCGCTGGGCCGTGAAGACCTGGCTCTTCAGGCAGGCCTTTGGGGTGGGCTAGATTTTAACATCATTGCTTTTAGATTTTAATGTTATTGTATTTATGTGTCATTTTGTGCTATTTTGCTTATTTTGTACATCACCCAAAGTGGCTGGTTAGCCAGCCAGATGGGCAACTAAGAAATCCAATAAATAAATAAATAAATAAATCTTATATCACATCAGCCTATTTGTCCATCTAGGCATGTATTGACTGCTTTGATTGGCACCAGCTCTCCAGGAATCCTAAGGAGGTGTTCCCCCCTCCACCAGCCCTACTACCAGACATCATGCAAAGCAGGTGTTCTACCACTGAGGTATGATCTCATTATTTAAACCACGTGAGGGGAACCTTTGGCCCTCCAGATGTTGCTGAATTACAACCCTCTTCATGCCTGACCATTGGCCATGTTGGCTGCAGCTGATGAGAGTTGGAGTCCAACAGCATTTGAAGGGCGTGATGTTTGCTACCCCTGACTTAAGCAAATGAGATGCCTCAAGTATTCAGAGGCAGTAAGAATACCACAGAATAATAGAATAGTAGAATTGGAAGGGCAATTGAGTCCAACCTCTGCTCAGTGCAGGAATCCAGCTGAAAGCATACCTAACAGGTGGCTGTCCAGCTGCCTCTTGAAGGCCTCCAGTGTTGGAGAGCTCACCACCTCTCTAGGTAACTGGTTCCATTATCATACTGGTCTAACAGTTAGGAAGGTTTTCCTGATGTTCAGTCGAAATCTGGTTTCCTGCAATTTGAGCCCATTATTCCGTGTTCTGTGCTCTGGGATGATCGAAAAGAGATCTTGGCCCTCTTCTGTGTGGCACCCTGTCAAGTACTTAAAGAGTGCTATCATATTTCCCCTCATTTTTCTCTTCTGAAGGCTAAACATGCCCATTTCTTTCAGTCTCTTCTCTTAGGGCTTTGTTTCCAGTTCCCTGATCATCCTTGTTGCCCTCCTCTGAATGTGTTCCAGATTGTCTGCATCCTTCCTGAAGTGTGGTGTCCAGAACTGGATGCAGGACTCAAGATGAGGCCTAACCAGTGCCAAATAGAAGGGAACTATTATTTCACATGATTTGGAAATTATACTTCTATTAATGCAGCCTAAAATAGCATTTGCCTTTTTTGTAGCCACATCGCACTGTTGGCTCATATTCAGCTTGTGATCATCCACCCGAGAGTTCTCAAAGAACTCAAATGTGAAATTGCTGATCTGCTAACTAAAATATGTAACTTGTCCCTTGGGTCCTCCTCCATGCCTGAGGACTGGAAAGTGGCAAATGTAACGCCAATCTTCAAAAAGGGATCCAGAGGGGATCCCGGAAATTACAGGCCAGTTAGCTTAACTTCTGTCCCTGGAAAACTGGTGGAAAGTATTATTAAAGCTAGATTAACTAAGCACATAGAAGAACAAGCTTTGCTGAAGCAGAGCCAGCATGGCTTCTGCAAGGGAAAGTCCTGTCTCAGTAACCTATTAGAATTCTTTGAGAGTGTCAACAAGCATATAGATAGAGGTGATCCAGTGGACATAGTGTACTTAGACTTTCAAAAAGCGTTTGACAAGGTACCTCACCAAAGGCTTCTGAGGAAGCTTAGCAGTCATGGAATAAGAGGAGAGGTCCTCTTGTGGATAAGGAATTGGTTAAGAAGCAGAAAGCAGAGAGTAGGAATAAACGGACAGTTCTCCCAATGGAGGGCTGTAGAAAGTGGAGTCCCTCAAGGATCGGTATTGGGACCTGTACTTTTCAACTTGTTCATTAATGACCTAGAATTAGGAGTGAGCAGTGAAGTGGCCAAGTTTGCTGACGACACTAAATTGTTCAGGGTTGTTAAAACAAAAAGGGATTGCGAAGAGCTCCAAAAAGACCTCTCCAAACTGAGTGAATGGGCAGAAAAATGGCAGATGCAATTCAATATAAACAAGTGTAAAATTATGCATATTGGAGCAAACAATCTTAATTTCACATATACGCTCATGGGGTCTGAACTGGCGGTGACCGACCAGGAGAGAGACCTCGGGGTTGTAGTGGACAGCACGATGAAAATGTCGACCCAGTGTGCGGCAGCTGTGAAAAAGGCAAATTCCATGCTAGCGATAATTAGGAAAGGTATTGAAAATAAAACAGCCGATATCATCATGCCGTTGTATAAATCTATGGTGCGGCCGCATTTGGAATACTGTGTACAGTTCTGGTCGCCTCATCTCAAAAAGGATATTCTAGAGTTGGAAAAGGTTCAGAAGAGGGCAACCAGAATGATCAAGGGGATGGAGCGACTCCCTTACGAGGAAAGGTTGCAGCATTTGGGGCTTTTTAGTTTAGAGAAAAGGCGGGTCAGAGGAGACATGATAGAAGTGTATAAAATTATGCATGGCATTGAGAAAGTGGATAGAGAAAAGTTCTTCTCCCTCTCTCATAATACTAGAACTCGTGGACATTCAAAGAAGCTGAATGTTGGAAGATTCAGGACAGACAAAAGGAAGTACTTCTTTACTCAGCGCATAGTTAAACTATGGAATTTGCTCCCACAAGATGCAGTAATGGCCACCAGCTTGGATGGCTTTAAAAGAAGATTAGACAAATTCATGGAGGACAGGGCTATCAATGGCTACTAGCCATGATGGCTGTGTTCTGCCACCCTAGTCAGAGGCAGCATGCTTCTGAAAACCAGTTGCCGGAAGCCTCAGGAGGGGAGAGTGTTCTTGCACTCGGGTCCTGCTTGCGGGCTTCCCCCAGGCACCTGGTTGGCCACTGTGAGAACAGGATGCTGGACTAGATGGGCCACTGGCCTGATCCAGCAGGCTCTTCTTATGTTCTTATGTTCTTATGTTCTTTAACAATTCCAAGATCCTTCTCACATGTAGTATTGCTGAACCACGTATCCACTATATTATAACTGTGCATTTGGTTTCTTTTTCCTAGGTGGAGAACTTTGCACTTGTCCCTGTTAAATTTCATTCTGTTGTTTTCGCCCACTGCTCAAGCTTATCAAGATCACACTGAATTTTGTTTCTGTCCTCCAGGGTATTAGCTATCCCTCCGACATTTGTATCTGTTAGAAGTGTGACAACAGCAACTCCCATTTGGTTATCTTTGCGTGGGGAGAGAGATGGGCAGATAGTCCTCTCACTTGCGCTCATCTTTTTTGTCTGTCTTCCTTCCATGTAAACTGATATGTCTCAGGGAGCTATTTACACCTCTGACTCACCCTCCTGTTTCTCTCTTTTCTGCTGACCACTTAAGGAGAAGGAGCCATGTTCTCTTTGTCTCCTCTCCTCTAGCATGAGGGGTGATGTCCAGGCATGGCCACTGCAGCCTCCAACTTACCTAGATAGAAATAGCACCTTTCCTATCCATTATGTATTTCTATTAATAAAGTAGTCTTTTCTTATTTGAAACTAAGTCTAAGTCTAGGTGATTTGAAGCAAGGTAAAAGCTCACTTTCTCTCAGGTAAAATCACACCCATGCAGCACAGAACACTAAGCAAGCTACACTAAGCTAAATTCTGTTAATTTACTAAATCTCTGGCTGGTATACCAGCCATTGGAGATCCCAACAGTATCATCTGCAAATTCGATAAGTGTTCTCTGCACCTCCTCATCCAAGTCATTAATGAAAATGTTGAAGGGCACTGAGTCCAGGACCAAGCCATACGGTACCCTGCTGGTACCCTGCTCATTACCTCCCCCCCAGTTTGAGAAGGAACCATTAATAAGCACTCATTGAATATGATTCTGTAGCCATGGATCCATCCGATAGCTGTCCCATCCAGCCCACATTTAGCAAGCTTGCTAATCAGAAATATCATAGGACATTTTGTCAAAAGCTGTGCTGAAGTTGAGATATATTATGTCCACAGCATTCCCACAGTCTACCAGGGAGGCTACCCGATCAAAAAATGAGACAAGATTAGTCTGGCAGGATTTGTTCTTGACAAATCCATGTTGGCTTGGGTATCTGGTCCCTCCCACCACTGACATGTGGCCCCCAGGAGGCTGTCCAAAAGAGAATGAAGCCCTTGAGCTGAAAAAGCTTCCCCACCCCTGGTTTAAGCTGTGCCCCTATCTATGCTCAACCTGTATGTTTGCAAATAAACACAATTTAAAACCAAACCACACCCGTGCCTCCTTCTGAAGGGAAGGCGAAGCACTGGGCCACTAAAAAGAAGTGGAGTGTGTACACTATATAGGTGCATAAATCCTATTAATTTCAGTGAGACTTACACAGGACACATCCCCAGATTATATTCTTCCTATACTTTGTGTGAAGTGAATGCACCATGGAGACAGGCAGCTGCATTCAGGCATCCAGTTAGCTTCTATCTACAGAAATAAGGTTGTTCCCCCCCCCTCTTTTTAAGGTGTGAGTCAGCACTTCTGAGTGTATTCATAGCCTCTTA
Source organism: Rhineura floridana (assembly GCF_030035675.1). Lineage (NCBI taxonomy): Eukaryota > Metazoa > Chordata > Lepidosauria > Squamata > Rhineuridae > Rhineura > Rhineura floridana. The sequence continues at coordinate 217,059,877 of NC_084481.1, forward strand.
ACTGTGTCAAAGGCAATTAAGTTAACAGTAGGTAATAAGTGAGAAGGACTGAGGGAACACTGATGACTGAGCACATAGCAGAGCCAAGAGAACCACATGATTGTCTCTCTTCCGACCGCTCATTTATGCCACCTCAGAAACACTATTCTTAGCAAAAGGAGGTCAGATTGGGACAGGATATTCTATCAATGGCTCAATGGTCAGGGAAACTGTTTCTCAGATACTAGCCTGGAGGGCAAGCAATGGCTATCACCAGATGGAACATGTGAGCATAAGAAGTTGCCTTATAGTGAGCCAGGCCATTGGTTCATTTTGCTCAGTATTGTGTACACTGACTGGCAACAACATTCAAAACAGATGCTCTGACTACCACTGAGCTACAGCCCATTTGCAGCAACACAGAGCCAATGTGGTGTAGTGGTTAGAGTGTAGGACTATGACCTGGGAGACCAAGGTTCGAATCCCCACACAGCCATGAAGCTCACTGGGTGGCCTTGGGCCAGTCACTGCCTCTCAGCCTCGGAGGAAGGCAATGGTAAACCACCTCTGAATACCACTTATTCATAGGGTCTCCAGAAGTTGGGATCAACTTGGAGGCAGTCCATTTCCATTTTTCAGCAAGCACACCTTCTTGTCCACACTTCCTGCTGCCACCTGCCTGCTCGTTCCATTCCCAGCCTGAGACTAGCAGCAGACTGGGAAGGGGAGGCTGCAGTCCTATACACACTTGTATTAAGTAAGTAGCCGCATAGGACTCTGTGGGCCTCTCTTCTGAATTAAAAAATGCCCCTACTTATTTGCGAGGCCAATTCAAGATCTGAAACTTTACAGCAACTCCCATCAACTTTAGAGCAGGGATGGAGAGCCTGGATTCCTCCAGATGTTGCTGGTGTTGGCCATGCTGGCTGGGACTGGTGGGCAATGGAGCCAACAAAAGCCAGACAGCCACGAGTTCGCCATCTTTGCTTTCAAAGGAGATTAGAGAAATTCATGGAGGACTATTTCCACCTCCAATTTTCATGTTCACAAGGGCCTCTAAGTGGCATCTAAATGCCAGTTGCTTGGGAACAAAAGCTATTGTCCTCATGTCCCATAGACTCGCCGGAACATAGGAAGCTGCCTTAGACTCAGTCAAACTCTTGCGTCCATGTAGTTCAGTGTTGTCTACACTGGCTGGCAGCAGCTCTCCAAGGTTTCAGGCAGGGAACTTTCCCAGCCCTACCTGGAGATGCCAGGGATGAACCAGAGACCTTCTGTATGCAAAGCAGCTATATTTATATTTATTATTTTATTAATTAAATTTATATACCGCCCACAGCTGAAGCTCTCTGGGCAGTGCACAACAAATAAAAACATCAATATACAGTTAAAACCACATATCCAGCCATTTAACATATGTTAATAATCTAAAAAACTTAAAACATATTTATACACATACTGGAATGCCTGTTAAAATAAATACTATTAAAATATTAAAATACTAAAATGCTAAAATGCCTGGGAGAAGAGAAAGGTTTTTACCTGGCGCTGAAAAGATATTAATGTTGGCGCCAGGCGTACCTCGTCAGGAAGAGTGTTCCATAATTCGGGGGCCACCACCGAGAAGGCCCTCTTTCTTGTTGTCACCTTCCGGGCTTCTCTCTGAGAAGGCACCTGGAGGAGGGCCTTCGATGTTGAGCGCAGTGTATGGGTAGGTTCATATCGGGAGAGGCGTTCCATCAGGTATTACTAAGTTGGTAAAAAGCACTCTGTGCCACCGAGGCTACCTGAGCCTCAAGTGACAGGGATGGGTCCAAAAGAACTCCCAAGCTACGAACCTGCTCCTTCAGGGGGAGTGCAACCCCATCCAGGACAGGTTGAACATCCACCATCTGGTCAGGAGAACCACCTACTAACAGCATCTCAGTCTTGTCTGGATTGAGCTTCAATTTATTCGCTCTCATCCAGTCCATTGTCGCAGCCAGACATCGGTTTAGCACATTGATAGCCTCACCTGAGGAAGATGAGAAGGAGAAGTAGAGCTGCGTATCATCTGCATACTGATGAGAACGCACTCCAAAACTCCTGATGACAGCACCCAGCGGCTTCATATAGATGTTAAAGAGCATGGGGGACAGAACTGAACCCTGTGGAACTCCATATTGGAGAGCCCAGGGCATCGAGTAATGCTCCCCAAGCACTACCTTCTGGAGACGACCCGCCAGATAGGAGCAGAACCACTGCCAAGCAGTACCTCCAACTCCCAAATCCGCAAGCCTCCCCAGAAGAATACCATGGTTGATGGTATCAAAAGCTGCTGAGAGGTCAAGGAGAATCAACAGAGTTACACTCCGTCTTTCTCCCGACAAAGGTCATCATACAGGGCAACCAAGGCCGTCTCCGTGCCAAAACCAGGTCTGAAACCCAATTGAAATGGATCCAGATAATCGGTCTCATCCAAGAGTGTCTGGAGCTGGGCCGCAACCACTCTTTCGAGGACCTTGCCCAGGAATGGAACATTTGCTACCGGCCTGTAATTATTAAGATTTTCTGGGTCCAGGGAAGATTTCTTCAAAAACGGTCTCACTACCACCGCCTTTAGGCAGCTCGGGACCACTCCCTCACGCAGGTAGGCATTAATTACTTCCCTAGCTCAGCCAGCAGTGCCATCCCTGCTAGCTTTTATTAGCCAAGAGGGGCAAGGATCCAACACAGAAGTGGTTGCTCGCACCTGTCCAAGCACCTTGTCAACGTCCTCAAGCTGCATCAATTGAAACTCATCCAAAAAATCATGACCAGACTGTGCTCCGGAGACCTCATTAGATACAACTGCTGTAATATTGGAGTCTAAGTCCTGACAGCTGCTCTATGACTAAGCTACAGCCCTTCCCTAGATTCAGGTCAGGCGTGGCCAGTGCGGTGGCGCAGGGACACAGTGTTGATCTCCCTATAGCAGTGTTGTTGCTGCTTACCAGAAAGGGGAGATGGCAGAGCGGTGGGCAAGGGTGGTGGTGCGCTGGCACACTGGTGAAGCCAATCCAGTGCTCCTGCTGGTGTACCCGACTTCACTGCTGCCCCAATAAGTAGCAGCCAACACCACTGACAGGAGGGGGGAGTTCCATGCCCCCATCCCACCAGACCACATTGGCTGTTCCTGGTGCTGCTTGTGGACCTTCGAGAGGCATCTGGTTGGTCACTGTGGGAAGCAAGATGATGGACTTGAGGGCACCTTGGTCTGATCCAGATCGAGTCCTCTTATGTTCTTAAATATGCCCATATGCTAGTTATGCACACAAAAAACACAGATCTTGTTCCTTATCAATCAAAGAAAGGATAAGTCTTTGTCCTGTGTTATTAACATTGTAATAGGAAGATACTATGACATTTGCTTTAAAAAAAAAAAAAACAGGCCATGTTTAAGGTTCTGGTTTTGGCGTGCAAAGCCCTATACAGCTTCAGACCAGGATATCTGAAAGATCGTCTTACTCCTTATATACCCAGTTGATCACTAAGCTGTGCAGGTGAGGGCCTCCTGCAGATACCATCTTATCAGGAGGTCCGTTCTGTACAACATAGGAAGCTGACCTTTAGTGTGGTGGCACCTTCCCCTTGGAATTCTCTCCTCTTAAATATTAGACATGCGCCATCTCTGATGTCTTTTTGGCACCTACTGAAGACCTTCCTTTTAAATAGGAAGGAATCCCTTATTCCAGTCTATGTCTATGTTGGAATTGTTTTTTAAGATGTTTTAAAAACTTTTTTTAAAACAAGATTTTTTTAAAAAAATTGTTTTGTTTTAATATGTTTTAAGATCTTTCGTTTTTAAGATGTTTGAGAGTATATTTAGTGGTTTTGTTTGCCATCCTGGGCTTCTTCTGGGAGGAAGGGTGGGATGTAAATTTCATAAATAAATAACCAACCAACCAAGCAAATAAAATAACAGGGGTTGTCAAACTGCGGTGTGCAGACCACCAGTGGTCCATGAGCTTCATTCAAGGGGTCTGCGACATTTCTGTAGATCTGTGGTCAAAGATGGAAGATGCAACATCCACCACAGAAAAATATTCATATTGGTTTTTAACTATTTTTAATTGCTTCTTTTTGTCACTCATATTTTATTGTATTACAATTTAATTCTATTGAATACAATACAATGCAATATATAAAAAATAAAAGAAGCAATAAAAATACCATTAAAAATCACCCAGCAATACAATTAAAAATCATTAAGTGGCCCACCAAGACTCTCTCAGCAATTTTCGAGGCATCCATGGGGGAAAATGTCTGGGAATCAGCCTGGGGCTGATGGGAGTTGTAGTTCAAAAAAGTAACTTTTTCAAGCTCTGCTTAGGCCTTAGGACATACTTTTTCCAGTTTACTATCCAAATCAGAGGCCTTTAAATCCCGTTGGGAATCTCGCAGTCGGTCCCTCGACGGAAGCCGCTTCCCTTCTTCACCCACATCTGAAATATGGGATGTCAACCTGCTGCCGGTGATTCTGTGCTAGCCATAATTTCCAGCCCTATTTATTTCTTCTCTGAAAAGCAAAGGTGATGAAAAGGAAGTAAGTCCTGGAGACAATTTTACATTTCCCATTCTTAACAATCTTTCTTCCTTAGGTTTTTTCCCCCTGGTGAATTATTTTCTGTTTATGTAATATTGACCTCGATGGATGGGGTGGGGGGTGCATCCGCGTCAGAGTTTTTGAACAGCCGAAGCTGTTGGTTGCCGACGTCACGTTGCGCCTCGAGCTGCTCCCTTATGGTGGGCGGAGGAAGCTGACACAATGCTGAAGCGTGCCGCGGCCGGGTTCTACGCTCTGCCCCCCAGTTGACATGTGCAAAAGTGCACAAATGTTCTTTTGTAACTTCCGCTGCAGCAGAATCTCCAGCTGCAGTCTGCGTATGTGAGAATGAGTGAGGCCGCTGGACATTTCATAGAGTGTGCTTCTTTGCCTTTGTGCTCTTGCTGTAGCTTGTTAAGGTTTCTGGGAATTGTAGCTCTGTGAGGGGTAAACTATAGTTCCCAGGATTCTTGGGGGGGGGGAAGCCATGTGCCTTAAAACGTATGGTGTGTGTACAACCTTGGGTTTAGAAAGGGCAGATCACAGGAGCCAATGAACCACCCTTTCCCTTCCTGGTGAGGCTGATGGGAGCTGTAATCCCAAAACATCTGAAGGGCACCAGGTTGGGGAAGGGTGTAATAAAGGCTGCAGTAAGATTCAGTTCAGACAAAAAAATTAATTCTTAGCAGTACACATAATGAAGCTATAGAATTCACACTCACAAGATGTAACCAACTTGAATGGTATTATTGACAACAACAATACTTATTATTATTATTTATTACCCACCCTTCAACCTGCACAGGTAAGCCGTGTCTCACTAATCTATTAGAGTTCTTTGAGAGTGTCAACAAGCATATTGATAGAGGTGATCTAGAGGACATAGAGTATTTGGACTTTCGACAAGGTACCTCACAAAAGAGCTTGGAAAAGTTACTTTTTTGAACTACAGCTTCCATCAGCCTAATCCAGTGGCCATGTTGCCTAGGGCTGATGGGAGTTGTAGTTCAAAAAAGTAACTTTTCCAAGCTCTGCAGGCTAGCAGTCATGGGATAAGAGGAGAGGTCCTCTTGTGGATGAGGAACTGGCTAGAATACAGAAAGGTGAGAACAGGAATAAATGGACAGTTCTGCCAATGGGATGTAGAAAGTGGAGATCCCCAAAGACTGGTATTGGGAGTTCTGCTTTTTAACTTGTTCATAAATGATCTCAAGTTAAGGTTAGGAGTGAGATGGCCATGTTTTCTGATAACACTAAATTGTTCAGGGTTGTTAAAACAAAAAGGGATTGTGAAGGGCTCTCCAAACTGAGTGAATAGGTGGCAAAATGGCAAATGCAATTCAATGTAAACAAGTGTAAAATTATACATATTGGAGCAAAAAATCTTAATTTCATATATAAACTCATGGGGTCTGAACTGGCGGTGTCTGATCAAGAATGAGACCTTGGGGTAGTAGTGGGTAGCTTGATGATGTTGACCCAGTGTGTGGTGGCTGTGAAAAGGGCAAATTTCATGCTAGGGATCATTAGGAAGGTATTGGAAACAAAACTGCACATATATAAATCTATGGTGCAGCTACATTTGGAATACTGTGTACAGTTCTGGTTGCCTCACCTCAAAAAGGATATTGTAGAGCTGGAGAAGGTTCAGAAAAGGGCAACCAAAATGATCAAGGGGATGGACTCCCCTATGAGGAAGTTGAAGCATTTGAGGCTTCTTAGTTTAGAGAAAAGGTAAGAGGTGACATCACAGAAGTGTATAAAATGAAACTGCCTGAAACTGGACACTAGAGACCAGAGAGCCTCTGCCAGTCAGTGTAGACAATACTGAGCTATATGGACCAATGGTCTGACTCAAGTATGAGGCAGTTTCTGATGTTTCTAAGTGCAGTGGTGGCTCCGATGTCAGTGGGACAGTGAATCCACTCTCCATTTTATCACCTTGGACAACTCCTTGAAAGTTCAGAGTAAAACCCAGAGTGGATTCATTGCCCCGCTAACATGGGAGCCATCAGTCTCCACTGTCTGTGAGCACCAAGCAATGCCCTTGATGCCTGACTTCCAGCAGTTGTTGCCCTCATGCAGAGTTGGAAGGCTTGCCCTAGATATTCCCAACCAACTTTGTCGCCTGCTGTAACAACAACTATATAATACTCTTCTTGCTGGTGCTTACTGCGTAGGCTTTATGCAATTTCCTACACAGAGAAGACTTCCATGTAGGAAATTCATCTTGTGTGAGGTGCCCTAGGATCTCATGAATTTCCCCCCCAGTAACTATTACCATTTGGAGCTCACCCTTAACGTCTCAATGGCTACAATCCTGAGAATTATAAGCTAAGCAGTGGAGGCTGCTCAATTAGGGCAAATGGGGCACCGCCCTACCAGTCTCAGTCTGTCCCCAGCCAACCCCCTTCTACCTGTCTTCTTACTTACTTACAGTCAACTTAGGGGGTGGTTCTTCTTCCTATCAGTCTCTTCAGGTCTCTGTGCTTGTGGAACTCAGCAGACAAGACGCCGAGTCTCTGCCTGTCAGTGCTGGCTACACCTACTGTCGATCTCCCTGTTTCCACCCTACAAGTCCCACCGAAGCGAAGTCCCAATTTACAACAGTCTGATGTGGTGCTGCATGGCCAGGAGGTACATCAGCGTGTGTGTTGTGAGTGTGAGTGAGTGTAGGTAATCATGGGTGCATTTCAGGTACCATCACCCCAGTTATATGTTCGTTGTTCATGCTCATTCTTCACATGTTTATTTGCTCCATCCTGTGCAAGACTGCACTTACTGATATCTGCACTTGCAACTTTATCAAGCCACAGAAGAGGCCAGCCTGGGTTTTGTTTGACTCAGTTGGCAACCTTATTCTAACCATGTGTACACAGAAGTCAATCCTGCTGATTTGAAGTCATACTTTAGAATGCTTAAGCCCCTGTTGATCATAATGGGGCTTACTTCCAGGAATTGTAAGTCAGCACATCAGAATGGTCTATCTAGTTCAGCATCCTGTTCTCACAGTGGCCAACTTAAATAGCTTTAAAAGAGGATTATATGGAGGATAAGACTGTGGCTACTAGTCACGATGTCTATGCTGTGCTTTCTGTCACTTTGTTTCTGAATACCAGGTGCTGGAAACTGCAGGAGGGGAGAGTTGCATTTAGGTCCTGCTTGCAGGCTGCCCAACACATAATACATGCCTATGTATTGTGGCTCACACTCAAGCAGAGCTTGGAAAAGTTACTTTTTTTGAACTACAACTCCCATCAGCCCCAGCCAGTATGGCCACTGGATTGGGCTGATGGGAGTTGTAGTTCAAAAAATAACTTTTCCAAGCTCTGCACACAAGTGCTCAAAGGATTCCCATGCTTTTTAGTGAATAGTTTTCCTGCCTGTTAACCTACTGCAAAGGTGTTTAAGCTGGGGCACTCCAGATGTTCCCATTCATCTTTCTGGATCAGTAAATAAGCTTCCCTTTCTTCAAAAGTGACATTGGGAAACTGAGATTGCTCATGCAGCCTGGGAATGCCATCAGGCTTGGAGACCTACATCTTGTGTAAATTATACACATACACACAACCTGTAGTCCAATCTAGGATACTTGTCTAGGAGTGAGTCCGACTAAACTGATTTGAACTTACTTCTGAGTAGACATGCATATGATTGCAAAGACACTTTCTTTTAAAATCTCCTGCACCTGCACTTTCACTGGGGAAGCAATTGCTTCTCATCCACACCGGATCATTTTGAAAGGGCGTTTTGAAAGTGGCTGCCTTCCACCTCAGAAATGGTTGTGTTCCAGGGTGGCCAGATGATTGTTCAGATTTACACGTAAAATGGATTGACATGCCAACCTATGAAAAGAAGAGACAGCTCAGCTTTGAGGCATTTCCCTTTGTTGCTGCTGTGTTCAAAACGCAGCAGCTGTTGGACAATGAAGATTTTGTAGTCTGGATTTTAATCTGAAATGCAAAAAGATGGAGGCAGATGTGAAATAAACAGCCTCACTTGCTGCTGTTTTGGCTGGCGCTGTGGGAGGGAGGGAGTCTTCTCTGGTTTCCTGATAGGGAGGAAACAGTCAGCCTAGCATATCACAATGCCTGCCTGCTAATCATCCATCAGGGACAGGTGAGCTGGCAAGATTTCACCTTGAGCTTTTCTGCAAAGGCAAAGATGTTAATGGTGGCTGAGTGTTTTCCCTAGCCATCTGTGCCTGAGTGGCCACATCCAACTTAGCTCCCTCTTGAAGGGCAACTTCCTTCCTGTAATTCTTCAGAAGCAACTTGCCAGTGCATTTGCAAGGAGTTTATTGTCTGCAGTGTGTTGAGATCTGGAAATAGTTCAAAAGTCTTCGGAAATGGGCAAATAGCCAAGGCCAGCCCTTCCATTAGGCAAAGTGTGGCGGGCAGCCATCTCAGGCGGCAGATGCTGGAGGGCATGGTATGGCACTTAGGTGTAGGGGGGGCAGAGCTGTGTGTGTTGTGCTGTCAGCTCTGCGCCCCCTAAGCTATATTGGAAAAACAGCCCCAGTCCAGACACCAGCTTGCATGCCTGCTATAGCAGATGGAGGAGGTGCTGTTTCAACAATTCACTGGGACTTGTAAAAGTCTTTTTTGAGGAGTTTTAGACTCAGACAGTTTCACAGGTAAAGATGAATAACTCTGTCAATATCAGTTTCTCATTTTTCCAATCTTGACTGCAGGTTTATTTCTTAATTCATTCATTCATTTAAATATTTCCATATCATCCTTCATATATGATAACAGGTATTTTGTACAAGGTGGTATACAAAAAGAAAACCACATGTGCAATAAAATTCCGGTTCAGAATAATATGGCAGAACAACATAGCAGTTTGCTCCATTTCTGCACTAGTTTGCAATATTTTTCCCGGCATCAGTTTGCAAGGTCTGTTGTTTGTTGTTTCTTATTCTCTTGCATGAAACTTTATATACATCTTCATAAGAATTTCATCTAATGCACACATTTTTGTATTTTTTTCTTAATATATGCATTATATTACAGTGGGGGACTTCAGTATCCACGTTGAGGCTGCCTCAAATGGGACTTAGTGCCCTCCATGACAGCCATGGGGCTGTCTTAATCAGTACAGATATGACTGGGCATACCCTCAACCTCATCTTTGCCACAGAGCAGATTGGTAATACTCGATTGGGGGACACACTCTGAGTCTGTCATCATGGATGGACTGTTCCCTGGTAAGGTTTCGGTTGAATGTAGCAACTCCACTCTGCAAAGAGTAGGGGACCCATTGAGATGGTCCACCCTTGAAGACTGATGGATTCCTAAATGCTCTGGGGGATTTTCTGGCTGACATGGCTGGTGCTCCTGTCAATGATCTTGTCTCACTGTGGAATGGTGAGATGTGTAGGGCCATTGACGCAATTGCTCCTGTCTGTCCCCGCTGTCACTGTGGAGCACATAGGTCACCCTGGTACTCTAGTGAGCTGTGTGCAGTGAAACAGGAGGATCGGCAGCTGGAGCACCAGTGGTGTAAATCTCTGAACATCTCCATCACTGAACATGGGTAAGGTTGCACCATCTTGCCAACCACGTCGCAGTGGTGGCAGCGAAGAAAGCATACTTCTCAGCCACCATTGTGTCTGCTAGTAGCAACCCAGCAGAGCTTTTCCAAGTGGTGAGTGGGCTTTTGTCATTTGGCCAAGAGAGTGTTGCTCTGGCACCCTCAGAAGCTGGCTGTAACAACTTTGCAAGACACTTTAGGGACAAAAACAATCAAATTTGGCAGAGTTGGGTGCCACACTTAGAGCAAGTCCAGTGGAGGCATCCAGAGCACTGTCTGTTCCATCCATACTGGATCAGTTTTTATTATTGCAGCCTGAGGATGTGGACAAACTGCTTGAAGAACTGTGGTCAACCACCTGCCCTCTTGACTCTTGCCCATCCTGGCTTCTTAGAGCTAGCTGTAGGGGGTTGATTTGGAAGGTCCAGGGAGTGCTTAATGCTTCACTAGAGGAGGACCGTCTGTCTTGAAGGAGTCGGTGGTGCGTCCCCTCCTTAAGAAGACCTCCCTGGACCCAGAAGTGTTAAACAACAATCACACAGTGGCAAATATCCTCTTTGTTCAGTTTGTAACAGCTGGTATAGCACAGTGGGGAGGACAGCCTGGCTGGGAGTCCAGAGTCTGTGAGTTCAAATCCCTGCTCATGTCTCCTGGGTGTCAAGGGCCAGCTAAAGATCACCCCCACAGTGAGTGGCTCAGGGGTTATGTGCCCGGCCACCTGTGCAGCCATGGGCAAGGTGCATAGTCTCAAGGAGCCCAGTTGCCCCCCAGCTGACAGTTGCAGACAAGGAAGGGGCTGGCTTGTGCAGCTGTGGCAAGCTGAGCAGGCCCTAGCCAGCTGTGGAGGACTAGCCTCAGAGGGAGGCAATGGTAAACTCCCTCTCAATACTGCTTACCATGAAATCCCTATTCATAGGGTCTCCATAAGTCGGGATCGACTTGAAGGCAGTCCATCCTCATCATAGCCAATGTGCTCAAGGAAGTGGTGGCAGTCCAGGTTCAGGAATGATTGGAGGAAACCAATTACTTGGATCAGTTCCATTCTGGCTTCGGGCCTGGCCATGGCACTGAAACTGCCTTGGTTGCCCTGGTTGATGACATCTGTCGGGAAAGAGATAGGAGGAATGTGACCCTGCTCGTTCTCCTTAATCTCTCAGTGGTTTTTGATACTGTTGACCCCAGTATCCTTTTGGAGCATCTCAGGGAGGTGGGGGTTTGGGGTACTGTGTTTCAGTGGCTCTGCTCATATCTCCAGAGCAACTTTCAAAAAGTAGCTATGGGAGACTACTGTTTGGCACCATCGGAGCTGTCGTATAATGTTCTGCAGGATTCCATCTTGTCTCCCATGCTATTTAAAATCTATATTAAGCTGCTGAGAACTGTCATCAGGAGATTGGGAGTGGAGTTGATCAATATGCTGATGACACCGAACTCTATCTATTCAGTCTGAATCAGGAGAGGCAGTTGAGATGTTGGACCAGTGCTTTGAGGTGGTGATGGGTTGGATGTGGCAAATAAATTGGGCTGCATCCTGAAAAGACAGAAGTGCTATGTGTCCAGAGTTCTCATGTCCAGGTGGTGAAGAGATGGCCTGTTCTGAATGGGGTTGCAGTGCCCTGGAGGCCGGGCCTGGCAACCAAGAGGTCTTCTGTATCTTTAAAAGTTGTGCAGGGGGAAGGGAGAATTCCACTTTGTGGTTTTTCCCATTACAGTGTTGCAGGAACACCTGTACTTGGCTGACTTTCTCTTCTCCTAACGATACAGGATCAGTCTCAGGCCCTGACCCTGGCAACCCTACTGAAGACATACCTCTTTATCATGGCCTTTGACACCTGAGACATATATTTTTAGGACCTACCCTATTTTGTGATACTGGTTGTTTTAAATTGTTTTTAACACTGTATTCTAAGGTTATTGTAACCTCCCCTGGGACCTTTGGGTGAAGGGTGGGCAATAAATGCTAATAATACTAATAACAACAATAATAATACGAGCAATTTCTGCTAATGTAATATAATTTTGTATATATATTTTTCACTAATATACACATTTTAGGGCACTTTCCCCTAATATATGTTTTTTGTACACATTTGTTTGGATGTAAAACTGGATTGCAAAGTCTGGAAAAGTGCAAATCTCAAAGAACAGCTGTGCCTCGCATTATGTATTGGTTCTGGAAGGGTGAATTGGGAGGCCTAATTTGAAATGGACATAGAACCAATTTCTTCCCCTTTTCACAACATGCTTAAATGTTCCTAAGGAAAGGACCCTAAAGGAGCAAGAAACTCCTAAGAAAAAGAGAACTGATGTCTCTTTGGAATCCTCAGTTTTTTCTGACAACTTGAGGGGTGAGGCAGGCAGATTCTTGTTCTGCAGTACTGACTGAGAACCAATTGGTTTGTCTGCTCGGCCCAGTAGCTACTAATACAATCCTGTGTTACTAATACAATCCTGTGTGTGTGTGTGTGTGTGTGTGTGTGTGTGTGTGTGTGTGTGTGTAGTTTGAAAGCAAATGGTACACCATTAAGCTGAAATGTTAGTAATCACCTGTGATTTGCAGTCAATGAAACTTTGTTTACTGAGGGCTAGTGTAGTGTAACAGCAAAGAAAAAGCTGTGAATCAAGAAGTCACTGTCTCAAATCCTGCCTCTCTACCTTAAACTCATGGCAAAACAATCAAGTGGAGGTTAGGGGTGGGTTGGGGGTATGGAGAAGATTCCTTAGTGGAGAAACTGCCAATTCCAAAGCCCTGCTGAGTCACATCGGCCAGGGTAGAAGGTGCATGCATGGGGGGGGCTCTGTCCCCCCCCCACTGCAGACTGTGATTCCTAATTTGATTCTTATTGACTGCAATAGCTCCAGAGCTTTTTGGCCAGTTTGGTGATGTGTTTGAAGAATGGGAGGGCTTTTGCTACGGCAGACCTACTTCTGACATGCCCCTTTCAGCCCCTACCACTGTCAGAGCACCAAATTACAGCAGGCTTGAGAGATGTGCTCAGGGCCTATTTGAGAGAGTGGGGGACAGGGGGCTTATCTGACAGTCCAGTGGGAAGTCATGGAACTGGGGGGGAGGAGTGAATGGACAGGGAAGGGTAAATGGAATGGGGTACCATAGAAAAGATAAGGCTAGTTGTCTGGAACTGGAACAGAAGCAGTGCACGCTGCAACATTTTGTTGCAGGTCCCACATTCCATCTTCTAAGAGCCACACAACTAGGCCACCACCCCATTAATCAGTAACTGGGTGGCCTAGCCATCTGGCTTTTAGAGGAAACAGTTACTTATGATTAGTAACTAGTTCCTCCTTCCTCTTTTCTTACTATCTTCCATTTGTGTATAAAGCTAGTGTGGTGTGGTGGTTAGAATGTCGAACTGAGACCTGGGAGACCAGGGCTCAAATCCCCACTCGGTCATGAAGCTCACCAGGTGACCTTGGGCCAGTCACTGTTTCTCAGTCAAACTACTTCACAAGGCTGTTGTGAGGATCAAATCAGGAGAGGGAGAACCATGTTTGTGCAACAACTTGAGCTTCCTGGAGGAAAGGTGGGATATAAATGTATAATAATAGCAGTAGTAGTAGCAGTAGTAGTAATTTTCCAGAAAGTAGATTGAGATATTCAGATCATTTAATCACCTAAAATGTGGCTCCTGTTTCCTGAGGCCACTAAGAAAAGGGCAGAAATCAACAAGTTCTAATGGAAGTGGAGCAGATCAGGATGCATATCTGGAAAGGTTTCCAACTTGGAAAAGACAGTGATGTGAAACCCAGTTTTCTGGAGCCCCATATGAAGAGGATGGATGAATATCTGTCAGGATCAGTTCAATTTGAGGGAGTCTTGCCAGTACATTGTGCAGGGCTAGATGTCTCTTGAGATCCTTCCTAGATAATCAGTTCTTATTTTCCTGTTGTCTTCAGAATGGCACATTCTTGACTGCTTAAAGTCGAGAATGCTTTCTATGTTCAGTTGTTTATAGAGCTTTAGGACTGTACTTTAAATGTTGATCAAGACAAGATAAAAATGAAAAAAAATGTAAATAAATGCTCTGGATTTCCGAGGAATGCTATTTTTCTGCCAATAAGGTCTTTAAAGTGTCTGGTGCTTGGGAGAGGCATTTACAAGTATCACATAAAAGAAAAACACATGTGCAAGTCCAAGTCCATCCAGCAGAGGTCAGCAGTTCATCCCAACCAATGCAATTTGGCATCCAGTTCTAGAACGAACAAAAGCTGTAGTACAGAATATTTTGCTTGGATGTCTAACCTGTCGCATCCCAAGAATATTGAGAAGTAAGATGTACTAATATACCCACATAGGAAGGTTGAATGTTGGCCATAAAAAAGATCAAACAAATTCACAGAAAACGAAGTAGTTTTATCAGACACAAAAAGATGGTGTTTCATCCAGAGAACCTCTTTATTTATTTATTTATTTGTTTGTTTGTTTATTTATTTATTTATTAGACTTATGTCCTGCTCTTCCTCCCAGTAGGAGCCCAGGGCAGCAAAGAAAAACACTAAAAATACTTTAAAATGTCATAAAAACAGACTTTAAAATATATTTAAACAAAACATCTTTAAAAACATTTTTTTAAAGCTTTTAAAACATATTTTAAAAAAAGGTTTAAAAACATATTAAAAGCCAATTCCAGCACAGATGCAGACTGGGATAAGGTCTCTACTTAAAAGGCTTGTGGAAAGAGGAAAGTCTTCAGTAGGCACCAGAAAGATAACAGAGATAGCGCCTGTCTAATATTTAAGAGGGAATTCCAAAGAGTAAGTGCCACTACACTAAAAGTCCATGCAACCTGGTAAGGCCCTAAGGACAGAGCATGGATTCTGCTGGTTTACTCTACTGCCTAACAATTTAGGCTGCAATCCTACTCACATCAACCTGAGAGCAAGTCCATTGAACTTAGTGGGACTCGCTTCTAAGTAGACATATAGAGGCTTGCACCACCCATCCCAGCAAACTCCGTCAGGAGATCAAGTGCCCACTGCTGATGCTCATGAAATCCACAGCTGACATAGAATCATAAAATCACAGGGCTGTAAGGGATCTTGGAGGTCATCTAATCCAACCTTCTGCTCAGTGCAGATTCTGAGGCACATGTCCATGGAGACACAACTTTGGGAATAATCTGGAGATAATTGTGGTTATGTTATGCTACTGCCAGTTTAGAAATCACAGTGCAGTTTTGCATACCTAAGGAAATTAGCAAGAATCTGTTGTCTGTTGTTGATGACGACGACAATGTATTCACCCTTTCCTGCAAGGAGCTCAAGGTGGCGTACATAGTTCTCTTTCTCCCCATTTTATCCTGACAACAACCCTGTGAGGTACATTTGACTGAGAGACAGTGACTGGTCTCCCAGTGAGCTTGGTGGCTAAGTGGGGATTTGAACCCTGGTCTCCTAAATCCTAGTCCAACACTCTAACCCCTGTGCTATACTTACAATATTTATTTAGACAAAATGATGGACAGTAAGTAAAATGGCTTTGTAGCTTGAAGGGCCAGTACAGAAATATAAAATAACAGGATGGTTAGTTGTACAGGTTATACAGACTACCCAAAGCAACACTGCCTGGATTATAAACTTGCGCTTCGTTTCTTTTACAGAGACAGACAGAGATGGAGGATTAAGAGTTTGCCTTACATAGAGCGCTCTCTCTCTCTCTCTCTCTCTCTCTCTGTGTGTGTGTGTGTGTGTGTGTGTGTGTGTGTGTGAGAGAGAGAGAGAGAGAGAGAGAGAGAGAGAGAGAGAGAGGCAGTGGAAGCCTAAATGCCCCACTGGCAAAAGCTTAAATTCCAATGACTGGGGGAAAGGGTTAAAAGTCAAAAGCTGCATATACATGTTTAAAAAGCATGACTTCCCCCAAAGAATCCTGGCAACTATTGTTTGTTAATGGTGCTGGAACTTGTAGCTTTGTGAGCAGTAACTTACAGTTCTTTTTGGCGGGGTGGGGTGGGGGGAGGTCATGTGCTTTAAAAGTGCTTTAAATGTACGGTGTACACACAGCCAAAGAGATTAGGGAAATGAGAAAGATAAAGACACATGGGAGAAGTGAGCTCTAACAATTTCCTGTCTCAGGCAGCAAAGAGAAAGGGGTTTCTGAGTTTCACTGTGTTCTGTGGTAGCATAGTCAGGGCTGAGTACAGGGTTCCTGGCAACAATTTCAAGTGTTAGACAGAGCAATCTTGCACCAGCACAAATTTCCCTGTAGTGTGGCAGGGAGGTCAAAAGGGGTCTCTGGCCAATCAGAAGTAACAGCCAGGTAATTGTCCCTCATGTGGAAAAGCAATGGCGTTTTCTCAGGAAATACAAATGTAGACTTAATCCAATTATTGGTGGAAGGTGCTTACTGGAGGAAGCCCTCAGGGCTGAATGAAGGTGCATGCTTGCATTAGATAGGACAAAGGGCCCGGGGACTAATTGGACTTGCACTTATGTTGTAGCACATGCAACTGTCCCATTCCATGCACAGCTGTTGCTGTGGGAGCTTGCTTAAAGCAGCGTTGCTTTCTCTGTTACCCAGCTCATTGCTCAGAGCAAAGCCAAAATAGATCCATAGTACCTGAGCAAGTGCAGAATTCTGGCTCAACTGAGCTTCTCAGTAACATGGGCTTGTCCCACTGTTCCCCATGGTATATTAGTGAGTTGTGGGTGATGAGGCATGAGTGACTATGGTCAGACTTTAAAAAGCAAGGAACTTGGGCAGCTATAGTGAATGCACCAGGGGAGCAGGAGACCTAACTTCCTCTCTGAGATATTGTACTGCTCTGCAAATTTGTAAAAATGCAAACACAAGTTGGGTTGATCTTTCACAGTCCAATCCACTTCCTGTGTAGCTTGGAAGTTTGGTAACGTGCCTGTGAGTGGTACAGTATCTCAGAGAAGAGGTCAGGTCTCCTGCTCCCCTGGTGCGTTCATTATAGCTGCCCAGTTTCTCTACTTTTTAAAGCTTGATAGAAATATCTGTTGGCTATAGGTATGTTCTTAAACCGCAAGGGTTTGGGTTTTTTTGCCTATTAGTGAATACAATATATATATCTCACCATAGTGGGGGAAACTGTAACCAGGTGACCTACAGCCCTGCTCAGTCTGCCGTTTAGGGCCTCATCTGCAGTACAAAGCAGTTATACCACTTGAAACAGGCATGGCTTCCCCCAAATAATCCTGGGAACTGTAGTTTGTTAAATGTGCTGCAAGTTTTTAGGATAAAATTCCCAGAGTGGCTTAATAATCAGTCCCTCTTCCCAGAGACCTCTGGGAATTGTAGCTGTGTGAGGGGAATGGGGAGGCCTCCTAACAGCTCTCAGCATCCTTAACAAACTACAGTTCCCAGGATTATTTGGGGGAAGCAACCATAATTGTTTCAAGTTGCATGATACTGCTTCACATGTATATTGTAGGTAGGACCCAAGTGCTAAACTGCTGATGAGCAACTTCAGGGCCCTTAATCTCACGGCTCCTTATACACCAGACTTGGAGCAGACTCTCCTTCAAATCCACAGTTCTTTCAAACAGAGAACTGTCCTCTATAAAGTAAGACATGTGGCCACCCAACCTGTCCTGCCTTGGTGGATGAAGGATAACTAGGGAAGAGGTTGTAATGTTGCTGTTTTTCCTGTTCTTCTCAGCATCGTTTGGCCAGTGATCACAATATCCTTCTGGGTTACTCTGTGTTGGTTCCATTCCCACCTGACGGGAAGACACCAGAAGGTGAGACTTGGGTTGTGTACACACACGTTTAAAGCACATTGTTTTCTCCCAAAGAATCCCGGGAACTGTAGTTTGTTCAGGGTAGTGGCAACTGTAGCTCTGTGAAGGGTAAACTACAGTTCCCAGGATTCTTTGGGGGGAAATAATGGATTCTAGATGTATAGTGTGTACACAGTCTGGGAGACTACTGTGAGCTTCAGGGCACAATTCAAGGTGCTGTTTTTTCATATGTTTGTTTGTTTACTTTTAGAGCTCCAACTGGCTTGAGTTCTGGATATCATGGAGACTAGCCAGGATTACACTTACTCTGAGTGCCATGGTAGTTCTCCAAGCTCCTTTGCTGGTGGCTTTTAGGTACCTGACTGAAGCGCATTTGTTTCTCAAAGCATTTGTACAGTTTTAATTGTTTTGCTGGCTGGTTTCTCTATTTAGCTGTCTGATTTCTGTTGCCACCTTTATTTTTTATTTATGACATTTTTATCCCACCCTTCCTCCAAGGATCTCAGGGTGACTCACATGTTTCTTCCCCTCAACTGTATCCTCACAACAACCTTGTGAAGTAGGTTAGGCTGAGATATAGTTACAGGTCCAAGGGCACCCAGTGAGCTTCACAGCTGAGTGGGGTTTTGAATCCAGATTTCCCTGGTTCTATCCATATCCCACTGTAATCTGTTTTCGCTTCTATGCTGTGTTTCAGACCGAAAGGTGGGAGTATTAGCTCACTAGTTAAATGGGTGGCCACTTACACTTTGCCAAAACAGCAACAGGAAATATGTAACCAGAACTAAAGATAGCACAGATTTGCATACAATTTGCATAAGCTAATTAATATGCATTGATGTAAGTGTAGAAATAATTACTATTATTTTAAACAAAATGCAGTACATCTAACTCTAGTGGAAGAAGAATATGATTGGGCGACGTGTGTATCTGCTCAGTCTGCTGTTTAGATTAAGATGATCCACCCCCAGAGACTAATGGAATCCACTGAATTCCTGAATGCCCTGGTAGAGTTCCCAGTAGATAGAGCAGATGACCCTGTTGAAACCCTTGTCACATTATAGAACAACAAAACACGCCAGGTTCTTAACACGTCGCAGAGCACCCTCGCTGGCATTGTGGAGCCCAGTTTGCACCTTGGTACACCAATGAATTACGGGCAATGAAACTGGCTGGATGACAGCTAGAGCGCAAGCGGCGAAAGACGTGCTGTGAGGCTGATCAGGCATGAGTAAAACATCATAACCGTGGCTACTGTGTGGCAGTGACAGCAGTGAAGAAGGCCCACTTCACTGCCACCACCGCATCCTCAAAAAGCCGTCCAGTGGAGCTTTTTCATATTGTCAGGGGTCTGTTGACATCAACTCAAGGAAATGGAGTTTTAGACCCTTTGGAGGCCCAGTGTGAATTGTTTGCAAGGCACTTTGAGGGTAAAGTTGCTCTCCTCTGTAGCAATCTTGATGCCCCATCCACATCTACTGTAGTCCTGTTAGGTGTCCAGTGCAACATCTGCTGCAATTTATTGTGATCGGTTTCCATTGATATGGCCTGATGATGTGGACAAGGTGCTTGCAACAGTGCAACCAGCAACGTGTCCTCTCGACGCTTGCCCTTCTTGGCTTATTAAAGCTTGCCAAGGGAGTATGACTGAGTGGATCCAGGGTATGGTCAACGCATCTTTGCGAGATGGAGGGGTCCCAGCCGCCCTGAAAGAGGTGGTGATCTGATCACTCCTGAAAAAGTCCACCCTGGAGCCATTGGTTTGTGACAATTACTGCCCAGTCACAAATACCCCTTTTTTAGGGAAGGTGGTTGAGAGAGCTGTGGCGCAGCAGTTGCAAGTACTCTTGGGTGAAACAGATTATCTTGACGCATTCCAGTCTGGGTTATGGGACTGAATTGGCCTTGGTCGCCCTGATGGATGACCTTTATTGGGAGGAGGACAAGGGAGTGCAACCCTATTATTCTTACTTGATCTCTCGGCGCCTTTTGATACCATTGACCATGGTATCCTTCTGGGCCAACTTGGTGAGATCAGAGGCACTGTTTTACAGTAGTTCCGATCCTATCTCCAGGATCATTTTCAGATAACAGCATTGGGTGGTAGTCTTTCAGCCCCCTGGCAGTTGTGCTGTGGAGTGCCACAGCTTGCCATCATGTCCCCAATGCTATTTAACATCTATATGAAGCCCTTGGGAGTGGTCATCAGGAGATTTGGGGCGAGGTATTAGCACTACGCTGATGATACCCAGCTCTATTTCTCTATAACATCTGAATTGGGAGAAACCATAATAATAATAATAATAAATTTAATTTATGTGTCGCCTCTCTGGCCAATGGCCACTCTAGGCGACGTACATACAATAAATATAGCAGAATACAGTACAAAATACAGTGAAATAATATAAATTATAAAAGCAAGCAATACATAATAGGAGGCATTTAAAACAGAAAGATATTAAGCCTCCCCAAAAGTCCTGAAAGCCTGCTGAAAAAGCCAGGTCTTTAAGGCCTTGCGGAACATATTCAGGGAAGAGATGTGCCGAAGATCTTGTGGGAGGGAGTTCCAGAGGGTGGGGGCCGCCACTGAAAAGGCCCTCTCTCTAGTGCCCGCCAACCTAGCTGCTTTGGTTGGCGGGACTGAGAGAAGGCCTTGTGTGGCCGATCTTGTCAGGCGGCATGATTGGTGGCGTTGTAGGCGCTCCTTTAGATAAACTGGGCCGAGACCGTGTAGGGATTTAAAGGTTAATACCAACACCTTGAATTGGGCCCGGAAAACAACTGGAAGCCAGTGTAGATCGAACAACACTGGCGTGATGTGGTCCCGGCGACGACTGTTTGTGAGTAATCGAGCCGCCGCATTCTGAATAAGTTGTAGTTTCCGGACCATTTTCAAGGGTAACCCCACGTAGAGCGCATTACAGTAATCTAATCGAGAGGTGACCAGGGCATGTACTACCAGTGGGAGCTGATGAACAGGAAGGTAGGGTTGCAGCCTACGTATAAGGTGTAGTTGGTACCAAGCTGCCCGGCTCACAGCCGAAATCTGAGCCTCCATGGACAGCTTGGAATCAAGTACAACCCCGAGGCTGCGGACCTGGTCCTTTAGGGGTAAACTCACCCCATTGAACTTCAGGTCAACGGTTCCCAACCTTCTCTTGTCCCCCACGAGCAGTACCTCGGTCTTGTCGGGGTTCAGTTTCAGCCTATTCCTTCCCATCCATCCACTCACGGACTCCAGGCACTTGGACAAGGTCTCCACAGCCAACTCTGGTGAAGATTTAAATGAAAGATAGAGCTGAGTGTCATCCGCATATTGGTGACACTGCAGCCCAAATCTCCTGATGATTGCCCCCAGCGGCTTCATATAGATGTTAAATAGCATGGGAGAGAGGATAGAGCCCTGTGGCACACCACAATTGAGAGGCCAAGGGTCTGAAACCTCCTCCCCCAATGCCACCTGTTGGTACCTATCAGAGAGAAAGGAGCGGAACCACCGTAATACAGTGCCTCCTATTCCCAATCCCTCTAGGCGATATAAAAGGATACTGTGGTCGACAGTATCAAAAGCCGCTGAGAGATCGAGGAGGACAAGGAAGGTAAATTCTCCCCTATCTAATGCCCTCCTTATATCATCTACCAGATCGACCAAGGCTGTTTCAGTTCCGTGACCAGTCCTGAAGCCCGATTGGTATGGATCTAAGTAATCCGTTTCATCCAAGTGTGTCGACAACTGATTGGCCACCACTCGCTCAATGACCTTGCCCAAGAATGGTAAATTCGAAATTGGGCGAAAGTTATTAAAAACTTGGGGATCCAAGGAGGGCTTCTTTAAGATGGGCTTTACAATTGCCTCCTTGAGGGCTGATGGCATCACACCCTCTTTCAAGGATGCGTTTACCACCGCCTTGATCCCCTCACCCAACTTCTCTCTGCATCTCATGATGAGCCACGATGGGCAAGGGTCAGTTAGACAGGTGGTAGGCCTTACAGTCGTGAGCACCTTGTCCACATCCTCAGAAGAGAGAGGCTGAAAACAATCCCAGCATACCGGCGTGCAACTGGTCAACTCTGATTCATCCACTGTATCCACGGCGCATGGGATCGAGCTCCGTATGTGTTCGATTTTATCAGCAAAGTGCTTAGCCAAAATGTCACAGGAGGCTTTTGACTGTTCCAAGGGTTCCTGAGCAACTGGACCGATCAGGCTTCGGACCACTTGGAACAACCTCCTGGGACAGCACTCTGCAGACGCAATAGAGGCAGTAAAGAAAGCCTTCTTTTCTGTCCTTATTGCCACTTGGTAGGCAGTTACTGCTGCTCTAACTTGTGTCCGGACACTTTCGGAGCGGGATTTCCGCCACCGGCGTTCTAGTCATCTCACCTTCTGTCTCAGAGTACGCAGCCGTGGTGTATACCACGGTGCTAACTGAGTTCTATTCAGGGGGAGAGGACGTTTCGGAGCCACCCGGTCTAACGCCCCGGTGATCTTTCCATTCCACTCCATCACCAGGGTTTCAACCGGGCAACCTTCAGCAGGTTCCAGTTCCCCTAGCGCAGTCAGGAATCCATCAGGATCCATCAGGCGCCTGGGGCGGACCATTCTAATAGGTCCTTTACCCCTGCGGAGAGGGTGTGGCAATGTGAAGTCCATGTTTACCAGATGGTGATCTGACCATGACACAGGAGTGGAAAGAACCACTCCCAACTTCAGAGCACTTTTCTCCTCTCCCAGGACAAACACAAGGTCGAGAGCATGACCGGCTACATGGGTGGGCCCAGTATTACTGAGGTGCAGTTCCCAAGAAGCCATGGTTTCCAGGAAATCCCGAGGGGCTCCAGTGAGAGTGGTCCCGGCATGCACGTTGAAGTCACCCAGCACTAACAATTCTGGGGACAACACCTGTACAGCCGAGACCACCTCCAGCACCTCGGCCAGGGAGTCTGCTGTGCAGTGGGGGGGGCGGTACACCAGCAGGATCCCTAAACTGCCCTTCGGGCCCAACCTCCAGTACATGCAGTCAACAAACTTGGTCCTATGGAGAGGAGATCTGGCAAAAACCAAGGACTCCCGGTAAATGACTGCCACACCCCCTCCCCGCCTACCCACCCTCGGCTGCTGTGCGCAGTGGAAACCCGGCGGACACATGGCCTCAAGAATGGGTGCAGAGGCCTCATCCAGCCAAGTCTCCGTAATGCCAGGTCTGCACACTCATCCAAGATCATGTCGTGGATGACTGAAGTTTTTTGTACCACAGACCTGGCATTGCACAACAGCAGACGAAGGTCGGTAGGAACCTTGCGTCCCCCAGTTATCGTCTGGTTTTGGGCAGACCCGGAACAGGGGATGGGTATAATGCATCTACCCCCTGTTCCCCTATGCAAGCCTGGACTCAGTAGTGGGCTGGAACTGTCTGAATCCTAGCAAGATGGAGGCGCTGTGGGTTGATGTTTCCTAAGTTCGGATAATTGGTCAGTTGTGTGCTGTGGATGGCGTAGTACTCCCTCTGAAAGAGCAGGTCCGTAGTCTGGGGGTGCTCCTGGATCCATCTTTGTCGCTAGAGGCCCAGGTGACCTCAGTAGCTAGGAGTGCCTTTTACCAGCTTCGGCTGGTAAGACGGCTGTGGTCATTTCTGGACCGGAATAGCCTGACCACTGTTGTCTATGCACTGGTAACCTCCAGGCTGGATTACTTTAATGCGCTGTATGTGGGGCTACCCTTGAGGTTGTTCCGGAAGCTACAGTTGGTGCAAAATGTGGTGGCACAACTGCTCACTGGGGCAGGGTACTGCCAACATGTCACCCTGCTGCTGAAAGAATTGCACTTGCTGCCCATTAGGTGCTGGGCCAAGTTCAAGGTGCTGGTTTTGGTGTACAAAGCCCTATACAGCTTGGGACCAGGGTACCTGAAAGAACATCTTATCCCTTATATACCCAGTCGATCACTGCGCTCTGTAAGTGAGGGTCTCCTGCAGATACCATCTTATCAGGATGTCCGTTCTGCACAACTTAGGAAGCAGACCTTTGGTGTGGTGCCCCCAAAACTTTGGAATTCCCTCCCCTTAAATATTAGACAAGTGCCATCTCTGTTATATTTTAAGGTCCCACTGAAGACCTTCCTCTTTCAGCAAGCCTTTTAAGTAAAAGTATGTGTTTGTGCTGGAATTGCTTTTTAATATGTTTTAAAAGCTTTTTTAAAAGAGATTTTTAAAATATGTTTTTAAATATGTTTTGTTTTAATCTATTTTGAAGTCTGTTTTGGGATGTTTTAGAGTGTTTTTAGTGTTTTTGTTTGCCACACTGGGCTCCTTCTGGAAGGAAGGGAGGGATATGAATTTAATAAATAAATAAATAAATAAGTAAATAAGTAAATAAATAAACTTCAACGCCCCTCTTGCTCTCCTTTCTAAGGATTCTTTATCTTTAAACTGGACTTGGACCAGACACTCCTTCAAATATGTGATGCCTTCAAATAGAGGACTGACTTCTGTAAAGTAGGACACATAGCTAACATACAGCTTTAAAAAAAAAAATCCTATAGGGTGCCATTGCCAACCCAAAGATCTGAAGTCTTTCTCCGTGGCCCGGCTTAGTGGTTACAGCAGCTGGCTATGAAAGAAAGGACCTTCTCAGTAGTGTCCCCCCCTCCTCCAGTTGTGGAATGCCCTCACCAGAGGCTTGCCTGGCAGCTACTCTTAATATCTTTTCCTCATCGGGTAAAGGCCTCCGTTATTTTACCAGGCTTTTTATACAACCCTGTAGCTTTAATGTTGTCTGTGGATTTTCATCCCTCTGTTTTTAAACTGGTCTGGCTCTGTGTTATTATTTCTGTCCTCTCTGTTATGATTTTAGTTTTGATTGCATGGTTGTGTTTTTATTTGCTGCTTTTATTGATTTTTATTGTAAAGTGATTTTTTTTTATGTTGGAAGGTATCCAGTGAATTTTTGTTATATGGTGGCATATAAATAATATATATATTTAAAATAAAATCCCGCTTGTCTAAAGAGACTATGAAAAAGTGAGATAGCCAGTAGCTGCTGAATTTTCCTTCCTGCTGTTCTACCAGCCCCATGACCTAACCTCCTCCCATGCTTCCTTTAGCAAACTATGACTGTATTTGCACATAACAGTAAACCAAACCACAACTTAGCATGAAGGTGCAAACTCCTGGGGAGGAAATCATAGCTACTTTGCTCCTCCCTGGTCCTTTTAACTCAGTGTGGTATGACAGGTAAGCCAAACCTGTATGAACCCAGGATTGTGGTTAAGCTCTTTCCTTCTTAACAACAATCTGTAGTTAAGGTTTGTTTTTGGTTGCACGTCTTGGTTAAGGAAGCGATACCTTAACCCCAATCTCAGTCTGAGAGGACATGCTACGGCAAACTTGTACATAGCTGCCACGCTGAGCTACAAGGACCAGACAGGAGGTCAATGGCTGCAAGTTCCTCTCTGGGAGCCACCCCATTTGCACAGTTTGGCTTACTGCAATGTGTCAACGAAGCCTATGCAAAGAATGTATTGGAGATGATGCAAGGATGATATGCAAGTTTTATATTTTGTGCTTGCCCTATGCCATGTCCCGTTCACAGATGCACATCATCACTGATGAACCGTCCCTGTGGTAGAGGCCTTTGCCATATCTTCTGTTAATTAATTTCAGGCTTATGCATTACACAGACATTGATTGTGGAGCTGAGCCTTGCTTCCAATCATGCTCTGCCTGGAGTTTAAAATCAGTTCATTTGAAGTGCGGTGCTGGAGGAAAGCTTTGCGCATACCATGAACTGCAAAAAAGACAAATAATTGGGTGTTAGAACAGATTAAACCAGAACTGTCACTAGAAGCTAAAATGATGAAACTGAGGTTATCATACTTTGGACACATCATGAGAAGACATGATTCACTAGAAAAGACAATAATGCTTGGAAAAACAGAAGGGAGTCAAAAAAGAGGAAGGCCAAACAAGAGATGGATTGATTCCATAAAGGAAGCCACAGACCTGAACTTATAATATCTGAACAGGGTGGTTCATGACAGATGCTGTTGGAGGTCGCTGATTCATAAGGTCACCAAAAGTCATAACCGATTTGAAGGTACATAACAGCAACAACAATAATGCCATGGCTTCATTCTGTGGCTTTGGATAAGCCACTATCTCTCAGACAGTTCTCAGTTTTGCTAAGTAACAGTGCTGTATAAACAGTAATGACAGCAACCAGCCTCTGAAACTCTCATTACTGCATAATTTTCACTCATTTATCCTCTGGTCCTCAAAAGCCCTGTTGACCTGAGTCACTGAGATTGCTTTTTTAAAATTTCTAATTTGCACTACTCATGCAGAAACATGGGAGCATGGCAGTGTTCTCTTTTTTCAGGATCACAATCCTGTCGGCTGTCTCGGCAACCTGTTGGTATGAATCAGATAACACACCATTGGCAGCACTACTTATGGGAAAGAAGGTCCCATGTTCAATTCAGGGGAGGCTGCTTCCACCTGCCTTGCCCCACCCTCCAGCCTTCAAAAGGGAGCTGCCTCAAGAGAAGGACAATGAGGGGAGAGAGACTCTGTTGCCATCAAGGGAGGCTGTTTCCACCTGCCTTGCCCCACCCTCCAGCCTTCAAAAGGGAGCTGCCTCAAGAGAAGGACTGTGAGGGGAGAGAAACT
Organism: Rhineura floridana; assembly: GCF_030035675.1. Lineage (NCBI taxonomy): Eukaryota > Metazoa > Chordata > Lepidosauria > Squamata > Rhineuridae > Rhineura > Rhineura floridana. The sequence goes on from NC_084481.1 coordinate 217,086,343, forward strand.
CTGTTGCCATCAGGGGAGGCTGCTTCCACCTGCCTTGCCCCACCCTCCAGCCTTCAAAAGGGAGCTGCCTCAAGAGAAGGACTATGAGGGGAGAGAGACTCTGTTGCCATCAAGGGAGGCTGCTTCCACCTGCCTTGCCCCACCCTCCAGCCTTCAAAAGGGAGCTGCCTCAAGAGAAGGACTATGAGGGGAGAGAGACTTTGTTGCCATCAGGGGAGGCTGTTTCCACCTGCCTTGCCCCACCCTCCAGCCTTCAAAAGGGAGCTGCCTCAAGAGAAGGACTATGAGGGGAGAGAGACTCTGTTGCCATCAGGGGAGGCTGCTTCCACCTGCCTTGCCCCACCCTCCAGCCTTCAAAAGGGAGCTGCCTCAAGAGAAGGACTATGAGGGGAGAGAGACTCTGTTGCCATCAGGGGAGGCTGCTTCCACCTGCCTTGCCCCACCCTCCAGCCTTCAAAAGGGAGCTGCCTCAAGAGAAGGACTATGAGGGGAGAGAGACTCTGTTGCCATCAGGGGAGGCTGTTTCCACCTGCCTTGCCCCACCCTCCAGCCTTCAAAAGGGAGCTGCCTCAAGAGAAGGACTATGAGGGGAGAGAGACTCTGTTGCCATCAGGGGAGGCTGCTTCCACCTGCCTTGCCCCACCCTCCAGCCTTCAAAAGGGAGCTGCCTCAAGAGAAGGACAATGAGGGGAGAGAGACTCTGTTGCCATCAGGGGAGGCTGCTTCCACCTGCCTTGCCCCACCCTCCAGCCTTCAAAAGGGAGCTGCCTCAAGAGAAGGACTGTGAGGGGAGAGAAACTCTGTTGCCATCAGGGGAGGCTGCTTCCACCTGCCTTGCCCCACCCTCCAGCCTTCAAAAGGGAGCTGCCTCAAGAGAAGGACTATGAGGGGAGAGAGACTCTGTTGCCATCAGGGGAGGCTGTTTCCACCTGCCTTGCCCCACCCTCCAGCCTTCAAAAGGGAGCTGCCTCAAGAGAAGGACAATGAGGGGAGAGAGACTCTGTTGCCATCAGGGGAGGCTGCTTCCACCTGCCTTGCCCCACCCTCCAGCCTTCAAAAGGGAGCTGCCTCAAGAGAAGGACTGTGAGGGGAGAGAAACTCTGTTGCCATCAGGGGAGGCTGCTTCCACCTGCCTTGCCCCACCCTCCAGCCTTCAAAAGGGAGCTGCCTCAAGAGAAGGACTATGAGGGGAGAGAGACTCTGTTGCCATCAGGGGAGGCTGTTTCCACCTGCCTTGCCCCACCCTCCAGCCTTCAAAAGGGAGCTGCCTCAAGAGAAGGACAATGAGGGGAGAGAGACTCTGTTGCCATCAGGGGAGGCTGCTTCCACCTGCCTTGCCCCACCCTCCAGCCTTCAAAAGGAAGCTGCCTCAAGAGAAGGACTATGAGGGGAGAGAGACTTTGTTGCCATCAGGGGAGGCTGTTTCCACCTGCCTTGCCCCACCCTCCAGCCTTCAAAAGGGAGCTGCCTCAAGAGAAGGACTATGAGGGGAGAGAGACTCTGTTGCCATCAGGGGAGGCTGCTTCCACCTGCCTTGCCCCACCCTCCAGCCTTCAAAAGGGAGCTGCCTCAAGAGAAGGACAATGAGGGGAGAGAGACTCTGTTGCCATCAGGGGAGGCTGCTTCCACCTGCCTTGCCCCACCCTCCAGCCTTCAAAAGGGAGCTGCCTCAAGAGAAGGACTATGAGGGGAGAGAGACTCTGTTGCCATCAGGGGAGGCTGCTTCCACCTGCCTTGCCCCACCCTCCAGCCTTCAAAAGGGAGCTGCCTCAAGAGAAGGACTATGAGGGGAGAGAGACTCTGTTGCCATCAGGGGAGGCTGTTTCCACCTGCCTTGCCCCACCCTCCAGCCTTCAAAAGGAAGCTGCCTCAAGAGAAGGACTGTGAGGGGAGAGAGACTCTGTTGCCATCAGGGGAGGCTGCTTCCACCTGCCTTGCCCCACCCTCCAGCCTTCAAAAGGGAGCTGCCTCAAGAGAAGGACTATGAGGGGAGAGAGACTCTGTTGCCATCAGGGGAGGCTGCTTCCACCTGCCTTGCCCCACCCTCCAGCCTTCAAAAGGGAGCTGCCTCAAGAGAAGGACTGTGAGGGGAGAGAGACTCTGTTGCCATCAGGGGAGGCTGCTTCCACCTGCCTTGCCCCACCCTCCAGCCTTCAAAAGGGAGCTTCTTTAGGAGGACTTTTTGATCTTTGGGTTGGGCTGTGTGGGTTGGGGGATAGCTTCTACTTTGTTGTTTAGTTTTATTGCTTCTTTTTTGATGTTTATATACTTTTATGTCTGATGTTTATATGCCTTTATTTTGTACGTCGCTCAGAGTGGCTGGGTTTCCAGCCAGATGAGCGACTAATAAATCGAATAAAATAAAAATAAAAAAATAAAATTCCTGGTGTCTCCAGCTAGGGCTGGAAATGGTCTCTGTCTGAAACCCTGGAGAACTGCTGCCCTAACAATCGTGTTGGCAATACTGAGCTAGGTGATAATGATGATCACTATTATTAAAGTTGTATCCCCCCCTTCCTCCCAGAAGAAGTCCAGGGTGGCAAACAGGAGATAAAAAACTAAAAAAATCTGTAAAGCATCTTTTAAAACATCTTTGAAAGCAAAACATCTTAAGGCATCATGAGTGACCAATGGTCTGACTCATAGGGACATAGGAAGCTTCCTTATCCTGAGTCAGGCCATCTAGTTCAGCTTTATTAGCCGGCCTGGATTTTTTGCATTCCGCAATGTTAAAATAACCCCCATGCCATTCTGACGCTTCTCATAAGCTTGTTTTAAAACAAACCCTTACACACAGTCAAAGAGAATCGAGAGTCCAAAGTGTAAAACAAGGGGGGGGGGGAATCCAGAACCCTGTTGGACTTTTTTTTTATCAGTGGTCTTATAATGTGTTGAAATTAATTAAATATCAGCCATGTTCACAGAGTACCTGTAATCCTATTACCCCATACTCTGACCTTCATCTTCTGCAGTTTAAAAGTTAAAAAATTGCCTGGCTGATTTTTAATTAATTTAAGAAATTTTACATTCAAGTCAATGATAAGCTTGGACATGCTCAGTAAGAACCAACTGTCAGTGTGCTAAGTCAGACTCACAGCTGCTGGGCTTGCCTAATCAGGGGGCCATACCCATGCCAGACATTTATTCCACTTTAAATAGCTATGGCTTCCACCAAAGAATCCTGGGAAGTTTAGTTTGTAAAGGGTGGTTAGGAGACTCCTATTCCCCTGACAGAGCTCCTGTGGCCAGAGTGGTTTAACAATCAGCCACTCTTCTGGAGATTGTAGCTCTGTGAGGGGAATAGGGCCTCTCCTAGCACCTCTCAGCACCCTTCACTAACTACACTTCCCAGGATTCTTTGGGGGAAGCCATGACTGTCCAAAGTGAAATGAATGTCTGGTGTGCATGTGGCCAGGGACAGCTTTGGTTTAAATTTGGGTGGGAGACTACATGTGCTTGCTGTAGAATAAAAAGGTGGGGGAAAGCCTGAAAAACAATTATATTGTTCACAATGTTTTCTTTTTGGAAAGGAAAGGGGCTTTCCCTCTGCCTAGTGCCCACCCATCCAATCTTCTCTCCCCCTCCTCCCCTCCCCCTCCCCTTTCTCCCCTTCTCTCCCCCTTCCGCCTTCCCCCTCCCTAACCCTCCCCCAGGTCAGTTTCACCTACCCTAAGCATGATTGTACAGGAGTAAATCCCACTGAACTCAAAAAGAATGCAAATGATCAAACCTGCCCTCCCCTCCTCCTCCCTCCTATCCCCTCCTTCTTGCCCCTTCCCTCCCCCTTTCTTCACTCCCCTGCCCCCTCATTTCCAGTCCCCTTCCCTCCCTTCCCCCTTCTTCTCTCCTAAGCATGACTGTATGGGAGAAAAATCTCATTGAACTCAATAAGCATGCAAATAATCAGACCTGCCTTTCCCCTCCACCCTCTCTCCTCTCCTTCCTCCTTCCTCTCCCCTCCTTCCCCTCTCCTCTCCCCTCCTCCTCCTCCTCCTTTCTTCCTCCGCTCCCCTCTTCCTTTTTTCCTCCTCTCCTGCCCACTCCAGCCCTCCCTCCCATTTCTCCTCCTCCCCCGTGGTCAGTTCCACCTATCCTAAGCATGATTGCAGGGGAGTAAATCCCACTGAACTCAATAAGCATGCAAATTATCAATCCATTCTCAGCAAACTTGCACAGGATCCCATTTCTTACCTCCCAGATTAAAAAGCAGAAAAATTCACTAATAGGCAAAAAAAAAAAAACCTGTGTGCAGTTTAACAATGTACCTATAGCCAACAGATATTTCTATCAAACTGCATTGAGCAGGGGGTTGGACTTGGTGGCCTTATAGGCCCCTTCCTACTCTACTATTCTATGATTCTGTGAAACTTTCAAAAGCAGGGAAATTGGGCAGCTATAGTGAATGCACCAGGGGAGCAGGAGACCTGACCTCCTCTCTGAAATATTGTACTGCCCTACAAATTTGTACAAATGAAAAAACAATTTGGTTGGTCTTTCACAGTCCAGTCCACTTCCTGTGTGGCTTGGAAGACATGTGCCTCTGACCATATGGTGAGTGGTAGAAATATCTGTTGGTTAGAGGTATGCCCTGGGCTCCTGCTGGGAGGAAGGGCGGGATATATATATATATATATACGTAATTGTGATTAACCAAACAGAGGTTTTTTCAGCTTCCGCCTTCATCAGCGGCTGACATACAAATGCTGTTACCTAAGTGGCAGTTATAGAGCTTTGAGGATGGAATGCTCAGAGGGGCTTCATTTGCAGAAGCTAAGTAGTGGTGGTACTGTCCTCCAGGTTCAGGCCATGTGGTGCCAATGTGTCCAGAGAGTAAATCCAAAAGTTCTCCCTTTTGGTCAATGCTGCTGGATCTGTTGGCATCTCTATCACTGTAATGGAAAAGTCCAACAGGCTGTGACCCTCGATGTTAAAATGCTTTGCAACTGGTTGCTCCACTTTTTTGGTCAAAATTGCCGACGTGGTTCCTGAAGCGCATGCGTAGGTCAGTGGTGGTCTTTCCTACATATTGGATATGACATCCTGGTCTTTTGCATTCGATGATGTAAACTATATTGCAGGACCTGCAGGTGATGTTCTGTTTGATGTAATATGTCCTGCCTGTCCTAGTGCTTGTAAAAGTGGCTGTCTCCCTGAGGTACACACAGATGATACAGCGTTTGGAGTGACAAGGATGAGACCCTGGATTGGTGATAGGTTGCTTAAGCACAGCTCTCACCAACAGTCTGCGCAAATTAGGAGGTTGGCGAAATGCGATAACAGGAGGCCTGCTGATGGCTCTAGTAAGATGTTCAGAGTTTGCCAGCAATGGGTAGCTGTCCTTGATTGGTCGGTGATAGTTAGGAGATGCGGAATGCTTTGAGCAGGCGCTAAAAAGACAGTAGACAAGGTGCTTGCCCGATATATAATGGAAGGGATCTCCTATTCCTACTGTAGAGTAGATGTGGCTTTCTCATAAGGCTGCTCTTCTTTTTTCAGTTTCCAGAGGGGTATCCATGTTAGTCAGCTGCCTGCAACAAACAAGCCAGTGAAAACAAAGGGACTTTTGAAGATTGACAGTGGCACACACTTTTGTGAACTAGAGTCCACTTTATCAGATTCGTAAGTGCACTCCTCAGTTATACACAAATTGGGTTGTGGGTGGTGAAGTGTGAGCGGTGAGGTTGGAGGGAAATGGAATGAGAAAAGAACAGAGACAACTCAATCAGGGCTAGAAATTAGAATGGATGCAAAATAAGCACATTGGACCCTTTCCACAACAGCAGTTGATAGATGATGAGGCAATCAGCTAGGCAATGTTATCATCTCTAGTGGGAAAGGAAACCATTGTCTCTGTTCACACCCAAATTTCACTGGCCTTGTGTCTGTGCCTGTAAATGGCAGCTGGATGTTGGGGGGAAAAGTAGCAGCTGAAGCTTATTGTTCACAATTGCATTTTAATGTTTTTATTGTTATTGCAAGCTGCCCAGAGAATAGATTTATTGGGAGGCACATAAATCCTGTTATAAATAAATAAATTTCCCTGGAGAGCTGCTGCCAGTCAGTGTTAACAATACTGAGCTTGACAGACCAGTGAAGTGACTCAGTATTAGACTGGCTTCCTATGTTACCAAATGGTGCTATTTTGTTATAGCCAGAGCTGGCATCATCACTTGGCATTCTTGGGCAGCTGCAAGCGCTCCAATGCCCTGGCAGGGCCCACTATCAGTGCTCATTCTGGAGCCCCTTTAAAAATGTTTATTCTAGCCCAGTGCACTGAACAGCTGGGTCTAGGTGCCATTTTTTATTTCCCGTAATGTCCTCAATGCAGCATCACTTTGGGGAATCATGAGAGCATTTGAGAACTGCTGCTGCTGCTTGCCATCACTGCCAGGTAAGCTCACTTGAGTCCACCAATGGAGAGGGCCAACCAATGGCACGTTGAGGCCCACCAGAGGGGGGCTTGCAGGGCCCCCCAAGCTGGGAGGCAACCTGGATTATAGCAAAAACCAACAAAAAGTCCCATGACAGATTGAAGATGAACAACTTTATTGTGGCATAAGCTTTCATCCTCTGTAAGAGACTAAACCTTTGCAGATTATAAGTAGCTGGTCCCCCAGCAAGAAACACAATGGAGTCCTTTCCCTTCCACCATTGGATGTTTCAGTGATTTTTGCAATTACTCCCCTCCTTTTCTCTTATCAGCGGAATTTGCACCCCACAATTATGGTGCAGTTTATGTGCAGCCACTAAAAAAAGAAAAGAATGCATTTTGCCTTTTTTACTCAAATGAAAATGTATTCAGAGTTAACAGACTATCAGCATACTCTTATGCATGTTTACTTAGAAGCAATTCCCACTAATGGGGCCTGCTCCTAGGTAACAGTGCAAAGGATTCCAGCCTTAGATATTTTTTAATTGTGCACCAGCCAGCCCTAATACGGATGACATACATTTTTAGTTTAAACAGTGAAATTTACAGAGCTGAAGAGGGCGATCAGAGGGAAAGGAGGACAGGCTTCCTGTACTTGCACAGAAGGGAGAAATCTCAGGGAGTGTAGGCTTTTTTCTCACACATGCACACCCTCTCATGACAAACCACACCTGCCAAAATGCCGCCTTCTATGTATTCCTTGTATGTATTTTTCCTTGGCAAAATGCCTTCCCTTACATCTGTTCACCCTCGCATGTTGATTTTTGAAAGGGCAGCAATCTTGGCCTCTTTTCCCATCATCATTTTAAAGTCTAGATTATTTCTCTCTCTCTCTCTCATTGTGTGTGTGTGTGTGTCCCTGACAATTTGGCATATTAGTGATAAAAAGAACCTAGGTACAGGGTTTCTCCCTCTAGCTTACTGTATTGGAAGTGACAGCACAAAAGGAGGGCTTAGTACATTTAAAAGTGCAGTACACATCCGTGTAGCGGTTAAGGTGCTGGACTACGACCAGGGAGACCAGGGTTCGAATCCCCACACAGCCATGTTCACCGCCCAGAGAGCTATTGCGAGTCGGGCGGTATATAAATTTAATAAATAAATAAATAAATAAATGAAGCTCACTGGGTGACCTTGGGCCAGTCACTGCCTCTCAGCCTCAGAGGAAGGCAATGGTAGACCACCTCTGAATACCAATTACCATGAAAACCCTATTCGTAGGGTCTCCATAAGTCAGGATCAACTTGAAGGCAGTTCATTGCCATTTTCCACACATCCACAAGTGCCATCAGTCACATAGCTAGCACTCTCCCACTAAGAACCTACCCGCGCACTTCGTTCGACATCTAAGGCCCTCCTCCGAGTACCGACTCATCGAGAAGCTCGGAGGTTAGTGACAAGATCCAGGGCCTTTTCGGTGGTGGCCCCCGAATTGTGGAATAGTCTCCCTGAGGAGGTACGCCTGGCGCCTACGTTGTTATCCTTTCGGCGCCAGGCTAAAACCTTTCTATTCTCCCAGGCATTTTAATTCATGTTAAAGTATTTTAATGTTTTAATGGTTTAGTGATCTTAATATTACATTATTGTTATTATGTATCTGTATTTTTATATTTTGTGATTTTTGTTGATTTATTGTATTATCTTATGTTGTACACCGCCCAGGGAGCCATTGGTTATGGGCGGTTTATAAATGAAATTAAACTAAACTAAACCAGTCTCTCTCTCTCTCTCTCTCTCTCCTTTTCTTTCTCTTCATTTTTAACTAGAACTATCTAGACATTGTTTATCCCCTTTGCACTTGATAAAGATGGCTGGTATTTTACATTAATAATCAATCTTGCCAAGCAAATTCCAGCTTTTGGAAATACAACTGAGTTTGGGAATTCATACTGCAGTCTCTGCTATCAGCGATCCCGTCCAAACAAACAAGAACAATAGACTGAGTTTTGAACCTGGAATCATATACTTTTTTCCTGTTCACTAAGGTTTTAGTAACAGTTCTAGGAAATGCAAGAAACAAGTCAGGATCCTTTTTTAGAATAACACATAGAGGATAAATGCAATTAAAGAAATTTTGTAAATATCTAATTTCTGTTTTATTTGCTTTTATATGCTTTTATGTGTTTTTATATTGCATCTCTTTACCCTGGCCTTTGACACCTGAGATGTATATTTTTAGGCCTCACCCTATTTCTGTGATGTTGTTTAGGTTGTTTTTAACTGTTTTTAATAATTTATTTTAAAATTGTTGTCACCCTCCTGTGGTCTTTGGGTGAAGGGAGGGTAATAAATAATAATAATAATGATAATGATAATAATAGTTTTAGGTTGTATTTCTGTTTTAATTATATATTGTGGGTTTTTTTGTACTGTACACCACTTAGAGATTTTTGAAATATTAAGTGGTATATAAATGCTTTTCAACCATTTTTATTCACTCATCAGCCAAAAAAAGTGGCTCCCAGAGTACTCACAAATGTCAATGATAAGCCAGTTCCTGCCCTCAGGCTTTCAAGCTAAAAGAGATAACACAAAAGGAAGCAGGGACTGGTCAGGAGGAGGAAAAAAGCAAATTCAGCTTGGTGGTATTTCTTTCATTACAGAATGACTTGGCGGTATTTCTTTCATTTCTTGGAATGACCAGCTGGAATGGAAAGATTTCAAGGAGAAAAGAAGTAAGTGGTGCTGGTAGCTCCACGTCAGTGAGGAAGTTTTAGTCCAAACATTCAAGGAGCTGACCAAGGTGCTGAAAGTTTGAACTAAAACCCAAAGTGGATTTTACTGCCCCACTGAAATGGAGCCACCAGCCACCACTCCAAGAAGTCAAAGTCAGTAGTCTTTCAGTAGAATGGATGAAGAGGCCTAGCAATCCAGTCTCTCTCCTGTATCCTGATGTAACAAGGGCATAGTTCAACAAAAATGATTAATAAGAAATAGTATAAGCCAGGCCAGCACATGTAACCCTTAATGGTCACTACAGCCAATGTGGTGCAGTGGTTAGAGTGTCAGGCTAGAACCTGGGAAACCGGGGTTCAGATCCCTGTTTGGCTATGAACCTCACTGGGTGACCTTGGGCCAGTCATTGTCTCTCAGCCCAATTTACCTCACAGGATTGTTGTGAAAATAAAATGGGGAGGGGGAGAACCATGTTTGGATTCTATCTTGAGCTCTTTGGAGGAAAGGTGGGAAATAAATGTAATAATAAATCCCACCAAGCTTGTTGTCCTGCTAGCTAATAAGTACTTGAAGCCCTCCTGTTATTGTGGTCCCAGGCAAATAGTAAAAACAGGAGGTTTAGTGAGCTGGGGTGGGTGGGCATGCTGTTCATGGCTTCATTTGGTTTGTTGAATCATAAGTTGTACAAGCCTGGGGTGAATATTCAGATGCAAAGGAGGGTGGTGGTGTCTCCTTTAAGGGGAGGGATAGGGTCTTGGAGACAAGAGAGAATTCTGGCCACTGCTTTTCTTGTCATGCAGGGGCGAACAAAGCCAATCAGCTCAAAGTTTCTTCTTCCACACAAGGACCAACCAGGTTTGCACATTTTGTCTGTGTACACACCCCAAACTACAGTTCCCAGGATCCTTTGGGGCAAGTCATGTGCTTTAAATGTATGGTGTGACTGTGTATGCAGCCCTTTGTGCAAAATGATTCTAAGATCAGAACATCTTCCCTACAAGGAAAGGCTGAAGCACCTTTAAAGCAGTGACTGAGGGGGGGAGGGCTTTTGGTTTTGGAGAAAATACAATACAGGATCAAACTCAATATGTGTTTCTCTTAGATCAAAGCAGGGCATATTTTAGATTTAAAAGGGTGGATGAGGCTGAAGCACTTGGAGAATGGTTCCTGTACATCATGCCTCCTGTGCCATTTTCCTAAGTTAAATCCTGGCCCTAAAGCTGATATTTGCCCCACAGGAGCAAACATCTGTATGTTTTCAGACTGTTTGCCCATCTAGCCCAGTATTGTCTACTCTGACTGGCAGCAGCTTTCCAGGGTCTTAGCTGGAGGGTGTGGATTCCAAAGTCACAAAACATCCCCTCTTTTTAAAGGTTCTCATCAACCAGCACTGATAACATTGTAGTAATCATGAAGTATCAAAAAGACAGAAAATCACATCAAAAGAAATGCCCTTAAAATCCACTGCTTTTTCTTTACTTTAATCTGGAGCGCATTCAAGAACAGGTATTTGGACCTTGCTGAATATGTCATCCTCCCCTATATATGGAATCAGAAATTGTGTGCCTACTCAAAGAACTCTCTCTCACACACATACACATACACACACACACAGAGCACAGCTGCATATTGTCCACTAAGCATAGCCATCTGGATACAGGAATCATACAAGGAAAAAGTAATTGCATTGGAGAAAAAAGCCGAACTGAGTGGGAGATGCCTCAGAGGATGAATAAATTGACGGGAGGGGGGGGAGTTTGTAAGAGGGTTGTAGAACAGAAAGGTAGAAGGTTTGTACAGCAGCAGTATTGCAAGGTGCTTATAAGACTTGGGGCACAGGCTCATGGCACAAATTTGCAAACACTAAACATCCATATGCTAATTAATATGCATGGATGCAAATTTTGTCTGAAAAAACAAACTCTGGCTCCTGTCGCCAGGGCTTATTGTGAGCTATGGTGTACCAATAGGATTTTCTGGGCCCAGTATGCTGTATATGGACTGGGCAAATTAAATGGTCGCTGGCTGGTGAGGCTTCCCCACCACTGTTTTAAAGTGTGCTCAATTGCCTTGTAAGCAAACTTAATTTAAAAAAAAAACCTTCTAAGGGAGGAGCAGGCAATCTGGGGTCTGAGGTGCAGAAGACCCAGTTCTTGGTCCCCCTGAGCCATTCAGTAATGACATCCCTGAGTTACACAGATCATGGGAAATGCTGGGGAAAGAGGAGATTGCTAAGAGGTGAGATGGAGAAGTGAATGGAGAAACAGAACAGAATGCGAAGAAATTCATACAGTTGCTGCAAGACCAGTTTCTGATTTGTTTAGCATAATCTCAACACCAGTTCTAGATTGTATATGACAACCAACTTGCACATTATATTTTTTTAAATGTACACCTAAGCATTTGTTAAAAGGTGCCAAGCACCCATTCATGTCAAAGGCAAAATCATATTAATTTGATCAGCAATATGCTTTATGCCAACCTGGTGCGCTCCAGATGTTTTGGACCACAACCCCAGCCTGCACATCCCTAGGCTAACGGGATTTATAGTCCAAAACATCTGGAGGGCAGCAGGTTGGCAAAAGCTGTTGTGTGCACTTTGGCCCAAGAAGCTATGTACATAGCGTTGGCATGTGATACTCAATACACCAAGCCCTTGCACACACCTTTCAGCAGGCAGGCAAAGTTACCAGTTGAGTAATATTTGCGTCAAAAAGGGAGAGAACAAAGGCCCTCTGAAGGTGCCGGCCACCGCCCTTGAAGCTGATATTGTCATCACTCATCTTGGCATTGTTACATCTACTGAGATGGTCTATGTTTCTAACAACTTGGCTGCCTTTTCGTAAGGCCAATCTAGACATGATGCTAGATGTGTCACTGGGAAGAGCCTCAGAGTGTTGTCTTCTGTTAATAGAAGGTGCGCCTTCCACCCCTCCTTCCAAAACAGAACGGCAGGGCACAGAAAGAATGTGTAACATTTCCCTCCCCTACCATGATCTTGACAAAAATCCCCCATCTCCACATGGTGCCACTAGCCCTGGGGGCGAGGTAGGGAATTCCCCATGGCACTAGTGGGAGCATTTTTTTCAGTTTTCTCACACCTTCTATTTCCCCCCCAAAACCACCTTGCCATGCTTCCCAGTGATGTGTTTTGCAGGGTTGGCTCCTCTCGCGACCCTGGGATCGGATTCCCATTCTTCAGGGGATGAGATCAAAGGCTCTGGCTCCATCTGCACTATACATTTAAAGCAGTATCATATGACTTTAAGCAGACATAGCTCCACCGAATAATCATGCGAACTATAGTTTGATAAAGGTGCTGAGAGTTGTTAGGAGACCCCTATTCCCTCCACAGAGCTACTTTCCCCAGCATTCCCTGGGAAGAGGGATGGATTGTTAATCCACTCTGTCATCTGGGACATGCGGGAAATCAAAAGGGTAGCTCGGTCCAGTTGACTGGCTCTGCTTGGAGTGCCAGGACAGGTAAAAAATGAAGGGAGACTCAAGGCAGACACCGGCGTTAGGCCCTGATTAGGCGCTGAGCTCTGGCAGCTGCTGCTTAACATCTAGTTTGGTCCTTAATTATGCGAACTCCAACAAATGCTCTCCAGCTACCACACCGCTGAGCCATACATGAATAAAGAAATATAACATTCTGTATACATTTGGATTGCCCCGTTTTTGGTACGATGTGTGGAGGGGCCACAGGTTCCCCATCCCCAATTTAATTGATCCGGAGTCAAGTGTGAGCAGCGGTGACACAGCCAAGTTCGTGGGTGACACAAAATTATTCAGGATTGGGATGAGCCCCAAAAGGTTCTGTACAAACTGGTTGACTGGGAAACAAAATGGCAAATGACTGAGGTCAGCGTAAGTGTAAAGCGACAGTGACAAAATGGATACCACTTAATTCCCCCACAGTGAACTGAATTGAATCTGTGAAAAAAATGGAAATGGACTACCTTCAGGTCGATCCCGACTTATGGCGACCCTATGAATAGGGATTTCATGGTAAGCGGTAGTCAGAGGGGTTTTTACCATTGCCTTCCTCTGAGGGTGAGAGGCAGTGACTGGCCCAAGGTCACCCAGTTAGCTTCATGGCTGTGTGGGGATTCGAACCCTGGTCTCCCAGGTTGTAGTCCATCACCAGCGGAACGATATTGATCTCCAAACATTGTCACAATTATTTTTATTCATTTTTGTCTTTCCAAATTTGTAGACTGCCCTTCCACATGTCAACATGATCCCAGGGCAGTTTCCAGCAATGTATAATGTATAAAAATACAATGAGCAAGGGATTAAAGCATAGGAATATACGAACGTAAGAAGAGCCCTGCTGGATCTAGCCCAGCATCATGTTCTCACAGCAGCCACTCAGATGCCAATGGGAAGCCCTCAAGTAGGATCTGAGTGCAACAGCATTCTCCCCACTTGTGATTCCTAGCCAGCTGGCATTCAGAAGCATAATGCCTCCAACAGTGGTTGTAGAACATATCCATTGTGGCTAGTAGCTGTTGATGGCCTTATCCTCCATGAGTTTGTCTAATCCTCTTTTAAATCCATCCAAGCTGGCGGCCACCACTACTTCCTGTGGGATTTAAAATACTCTTCACATTCAGGATAGCCCTTACATTTTTACAAATTCAGGGAGCTTAGTGCCTCTGAACACTGATCTTCTAGTTAGGTACCACAGCTAATAGCCACCAATAGACCTGCACTGATGAATTTATCCATATGAACTTGAAATTAAAAAAAACTGGGAGAAGAGACTGCAAGAAGCCAGGATCACATGTGCCAGTGGTGCTGAGTCCGTCTTGGCCAGGAATGGAGGGATAGGAAGGATGTAAGTGAACTCAAGAGGAAATGCTGCTTCCTGTTTTGGTTAGGCCAAATGGGAAGGGAACCCTCCTCCCTTTTTCTGGAGGCAGAGACGGTGTCTCATTACAAGGCCCTTGCTGTCATGTTTTCAAGGACTAATTTTTAAAAGAGCGTCTACAGATGTTATCAGAGGTTGGCTGATTCATAGGGTCGCTGTAAATCATAATCGACTTGAAGGCATATAACAACAAACCTGGAATCATTGTGTTTTTAGTGCAGAGGTGGGCAGATCTGGGTGTACTGGCAGATTTTTTGGGTGGTTTTCTGATCCTCAGTTGTTCATAATTAGCACCAGCAAAATGACTCTCCACTCTCCCGTCTTGAATTAAACTGCTGTTTGGGATTATCAGGATTTGGGGGTGGGAAGGACTATGAGTTCCTTTCAATTCTCAAAACAAATTCCTGGGTTCAGAATTCTTTAATTCCGTCTTTTGTACCAGGATCCAGTTGGTGGATCTTGGTGGAAACTCAACAAATCCTCCAGAAGCAGATCCTGCAAGCCTGAAGTCTATCCACCCCTGTTTATGTGTATGCTTTTAAGATATTGCATGCTGGCCTTTGAAGCAGGATGTCTTATCATTTGATGCAGTAGTTCCCATGTCCTGCTTCTCATTCTTTGCTCTCTCTCACTTACTCACTTCAGAGAGAGAGACAGAGAGAGAGAGAGACTTAAATTCTTGCCTGAGTTGCAGTTCCTGGATGTGAATCGAATTCACAGCTGCTTTTGGTTTCATCTCGTACAAACCCTTGAAGCAAGAACGTCAATGTGCTTCATTCCTGATAATGTTCAACAAATGATACCCAACTTTTTTCAGTTTACATTATCACATACAAGGAGCAGGCTGTTTCTCATGCAAAGAGTTCATGCATATAGCCATTTATGCGGCATGCCATTTACCTTCATTTCAGATCACGTGATTAAACCTTTGTAGGGTCTGCATTTCTGGGAAACTCGCTAGTTCTGCAAACTGAATGAGGAATGCAGATCAACAGCCTATGAACTATATGTGCATGCCAAAAGTACAAATCCCCTTGCTTAAAAAGAAAAATATGACTTTGTGTGACCTGGGTTAACAAAGCTGGAGTTGTGAGGCAGAAAAAAATGAAATAACAAGAAGGGTAAATGCTCGGAAAATATGTGTGTGTGTTTTGCAATGAATCTTTTAGTACAAAGAGCAGATCATTGCATCATTAATGGAAGCCCCCCACTCCGAACCTGAAATACCCTCACTGCAGGATTCCTAGGGCATTGACCCCTTTTTATTTGTTACATTTGTATCCCACCTTTCCTCCAAGGAATTAAAGGTGGCATATATTGTTCTCCCCTTCTCCCATTTTTTCTTCACAACTGAGAGTCAGTGACTGGCCCAAGGCCACCCAGTGAGCTTCATGGCTGAGCAGGATTTGAACCCTGGTCTCCCAGATCCTGGGTCACATCCACACCATACATTTAAAGCACATGGCTTCCCCAGAAGAATCCTGGAAAATGAAGTTTGTTAAGGGTGTTGGGAACTGTAGCTCTGTCAAGGGTAAAGTACAGTTCCCAGGATTTCCGGGGGTAAGCCACGACAGTTAAAATGGTATAAATGTGCTTTAAATGTATGGTTTGGACATGCCCTTAGTCTGACATTATGGACTGCCTTCAAGTCAATCCTGATTTATGGTGATTTCATGGTAAACAGTATTCAGAGGGGGTTTACCATTGCCTCCCTCTGAGGCTAGTCTTCTCCAGCTGGCTAGGGCCTGCTCAGCTTGCCACAGCTGCACAAGCCAGCCCCTTCCTTGTCTGCAACTGCCAGCTGGAAAACAATTGGGCTCCTTGGGACTACACAGCTTGCCCACTGCTGCACAGGTGGCAGGGCACGTAACCCCTGAGCCACTCACTGTGGGGTGATCTTTAGCTGGCCCTCGACACCCAGGAGACACGAGCAGGGATTTGAACTCACAGACTCTGGACTCCCAGCCAGGCTCTCCTTCCCACTACATTACTTGCTTTACACATTAAAAAGTTGAACTGGAATCTTTAATGAGCGAAAGAGTGGAGAACCTTAGGTCAAATCAGAGACTAGTGTATCTTTTACATTCTGGGATGCAGAGAGC